>NC_056725.1:1514919596-1515262096 GCF_019279795.1 Protopterus annectens | reverse complement strand
GGTATGAATGAGGAAGTGACTGTGTGTGAAAGATCATGAGAGAGTGAGAGCAATGTGTGTGAGTGAATGCAAAAGAGACTGTGTGTGTGTGTGTGTGTGTGTGTGTGTGTGTGTGTGTGTGTGTGTGTGTGTGTGTGTGTGAGAGAGCGAGTGAGATAACAGCCACTAGAAACAGGAAGACAGTTTATAAACTTTATATTAATATAATATAAAGTTTATAAACTGTCTTCCTGTTTTTAATGGTTTTTATCTGATGAAGTTTTCTGTGAAAAACGAAATGGCTTATCTCAAACCTATTGAATAAATTACTTTAATGGCAGTTACCCCTGGACTAGTGTAACATTTGTTGTTTTACCAGTTTACAGTGTTTACTTGTTTCCCCTTCATTTTTTAAAATGAGTTAAAAAACAAACATCTCTGGAGAGCTTCTTTGGAAAAGGGAAAAGACCCAATGATGATGAGACAGCAGAAGACTCTAAGACTGCCACCAAAAAGAAAGTTGCATTTAAAAGAAAATACTAAGAGTCCTACTTAAACTATGGGTTTATCGCGACTGGTGATTCACATGCTCCAAGTCCACTCTGTATAATATATGGTGAATGGCTATCCAATCAGGCCATGAAGCCTTACAAACTACTTCGCCACATGGAGACTAAGCACCCTGCATTAAAGGACAAGCCTTTGGAGTTTTTTTAAAGAAAAAAATGTGACCACGAAAGACAGAAGCAATTACTGAAGGCCACCACATTAACAAACCTGTCTGCACTGAGAGCATCATACTTAATGGCTAACCATATTGCTAAGGCTAAGAAGCCTTTTACTATTGGTGAAGACTTGACCTTGCCTGCTGCTAAGGACATTTGTTGTGAACTTTTTAGAGAGGCTGCAGTTAAAAAGGTAGCACAGGTTCCTCTTTCGGCTAGCACCGTCACCAGACGAATTGATGAAATAGCAGAGAACATCAAGGCACAATTGTTAGACAGCTGCAGAACTATTCAAATCTTGGAATGATTATATGTCAGGTAAACTGAATTTGTCCTTTTGTGTCAGTGTATGCACAGATGGAGCTGCTGCCATGACTGGATGGCTTTCTGGTTTCACTGCTCGAGTCAAGGAAGTCGCACTTGAATGTGAGTCTACACATTGTGTCATTCACAGAGAAATGTTGGTTAGCCGAAAAATGTCACCTGAACTTAACAGCATTTTGAATGATGTCATTAAAGCTGTTAACTACATCAAAGTACATGCCCTTAACTCACAGCTGTTCAAGCAGCTTTGTGAGGAGATGGACAAAGCGCACAAACATCTTCTCTTATACACAGAAGTTAGATAGCTGGCCAGAGTGTTTGAGTTACAAGAGCTGCTCCAGGGATTTCTTTTAGAAAAACATTCACCATTGGCAGCACATTTCAGTAACACAGAATGGATCACAAAACTTGCTTAGTTGTGTGACATATTCAGCCTGCTCAACGAACTCAATCTGTCACTTCAGGGGAGAAGGACAACTGTCTTTAAGTTGGCAGATAAAGTGTCTGCATTCAAAGCCAAACTGCAACAGTGGGAACAGCGAGTGAACATAGCAATATTTGACATGTTTCAAACATTATCAGGGATTTTGAAAGAGACTGAGCCTGGGCCTTCATTCTCCCAACTGGTGCAAGATCACCTATCTTTACTTTTAAAAGAGTTCGAGAGTTACTTCCCAACCACAAAAGACCCACAAACTGGGAAAGAATGGATCTGCAACCCATTTGTGAACAAGCCAGGGGAATCGACCTTGTCAGTGCTAGAACAAGATCAGCTGCTTGAAACTGCAAATGACAATGTTCCTAAAAGTATGTCTGAAACAACTTCAACTCTGCCAACATTTTGGATTAAAATCAAGGTGGAATATCCTGAGATCGCCACAAAAGTACTGAAAACCCTGCTTCCATTTCCAACATCCTATCTTTGTGAAGCAGGGTTTTCCTGCAATGACAGCAACCAAAACAAAACTGCAGAGTAGAATGGACATAAGGTACACACATTGGGTGTCATTGTCTCCCATCACCCCTAGATGGGACCGTCTTGTTGCAGTTAAAACAAGCTCAGGGATCCCACTGATTCTGAATTATGGCAAGTTGTATTTACTTCAACTGTATTAGGAGTGACAGAACTGTACACAAACCAGGAACCCCGACAGGTAAAACAGCAAGTACAGTATGAAAAACATCTGCATCACAGCAGAGACTGAAAATTTATTGGCATAAAAGTTGAGTGACAGAATTGTATTTCTTTGGATTTAGAATTGTATTTCTCATGACTTTGCACTTTGTTTACAGTTATATCCATGGACTCCATTACTACTACCCCATATATACTTTGAAGGTTTTATTGTTATTGTTATTATATAACTACCCCATATATACATTGAAGTTTTTATTATAATTGTTAGATACTAACAAGATCACTGTTATGCTTCCTGTTTTAATTGTACTTATTCTCACTTGCTGTACTATTGCTATTGTTATGTACTAACAAGTTGAGCAATGTTATGCTGTTAAGCAGAATGTATACTTTTTTAGGTAATTATTGCCAATTGTCTTTTTATTGTACTTTTGTGCTTTTCTCGCCAGGTCTTGGCTGATAATGCACTTCTTGTCCAGTTGGACTTCCCCGGTAAATAAATGTTATATAAATAAATGTTATATAAATAAATAAATAAATAAATATTATGCATTTTATTATGTTTTATTATGCACGCATGTGATGGCTGGTCCCTGGAAAATTGTCTTACATGAAACCGGTCCTTGGTGCAAAAAAGGTTGGGGACCGCTGCTTAAGGCCATGCTTCTGACACCAGTCATTGGTCTCAGTGAGGCCTTTCTGTAGAATGTCAACATCACTTGGGGAGTTAATAATAGCTCCCAACTTGCTATTGTCTATGAACTTTGTCAGACAGAGTCTCTTCATGTTGGCCTGGACTTCAGAGAAGTAGATATCAAACAGGAGAGGACCCAGGACCAAACCCTGTAGGACTCCACTCCTGACTGATCAGCAGTCTGACTTGGAGTCAGCTACTTTCACACTGTGGGTTCTATCTGTGAGCCAGTTTGCAACCCACCTAATGATATAGGTGTTGATGCCTAGCTTAGTGAGTTTTTCTATGATTCCTGAGTGGGGAATGGTATCAAAGGCCTTGGCCAGATCAAGGTAGGCTGTATGAACCACCTAGTCTTCATCCACAGCTCTGGTGACTGACTCAAAGAAATCGACCAGGCTGAGCAGGCATGATCTACCCTTCATAAAACCAAACTGTGTGGGATCCAGAGTTTGGAGATTCCCTATATCCTTGTTTATTAGGTTCATAATGATGCATTCCATAGCTTTGCATATCAGACTCATCAGGCTAATGGGCGATAGATCCCAGGATCTGTAGTCGCTCCTTCTTTGTGGAGAGGGATGACTGTAGCAGTGCACCACTCAGGAGTGATAAAGCCTGAGGTGAGGCTGTGATTGAAAAGGGCACACAGGTGAGGTGCCAGTTCACTCTGTAGTTCATGTAGAACACAGCCAGGGATATTGTCAGGTCCCATAGCAGCTATATTCTTGGCCCTGGACAGTACCATTTTAAGCTGTGCAGCAGTAATACTGGGTGTCTGGCAATCTACTGGCATTGTGATTGGTCCTTTGAGGGGGGGGGGGGTAAAGTTGGCACTTAATCTGTCGGCCAGTATATTGGCAATATCTGCTGGCTCAATATAGGAGGTACCATTGTGCAGTAGCTCAAAGCAAATCTGGGTATTGCCATGAATTTTCTTTACAAAACTATAGTAGGCCTTGTGGTTGTCTTCACTATCTACTGCAATTCTGATTTCAAAACTAGCATCAACTTTTTGTTGAGGCTGATAAAGGAGTTTTTCCAGTCTTGGGACTTCATCTTATTCCGCAGCAGTTTCCTCCTTCTGTTTTAGAGAATGGCTTCATTTTTTTGGAAGACAGCCTCTGGGTTCTATTGGGTATGGTGAGAGCCATGCATTTGTGTACGTGTTCATACAATGCATTGGTGTATGATTCAGCGGTCATGCAACTATTCTCTATTTGCATGGGTGCCGTGAAGTTAGCCACCTCTCTTTTTAGGAGCCCAAAGTTAGCTTTGGAGAAGTTTTTCATGGTGGTTACCTTTGCGGAGGGGTGGGAGGTGGGATGTGGATTTCCAAGGTGATTAGTCTGTGATCGGATCTAACCAGGGAGGAGTTGACTACTGGTGTAGAGCAACGGTCACCCATGTTAATAATTGCTACCTCTAGTGGGGGTAAGAATGAGCTGGTCCAGGGCATTGGAATTAATGAATTCCAGGAAACGTTGGGCCAGTGTATTGGTACATGAGTAGTTTTCCCAGTTAATGGAAGGGTAGTTGAAGTCGCCCAGTATTAGAGTGTTAGGTTGAACCCTAATATTCTCCAGGGTGCTTAGGAATGTGGAGTGTGAGTCTTGAGACATGGTTGGGGACCTATAGCAGGCTACAACCTGAATCGCTGTCTTACCCAATGTTAGCTGCACCTGAAGTATTTCTGATGCATTATGTTGGGCTACCAGTCTAGAGATGTGCACATCCTTTATGAATATGGAAACACCACCACCTTTGGAGCTTCAGTCCAAGTTCTGGGGCCGAAAGGTGTGGAATGAGTTACAGTCTGGTAGTGCAGGGGTGCTTTCTGCTGCGTTGAACCAGTTCTCTGCTACAGCACAAATGTCGATGTTCTCCATTTTAAGGAGTGCTTTGAGTGAGTGCATTTGAGATTTAGACTTCTAGCACTAGGCATCATGACCCTCAGATTGCATTTGTTTGTAGCTGTTACGATGGTAATTTGGTCTTTGGAACACTGCCTAAAAAGGCACTATAGGGGTGGCAAGAGCCTTGCCCAGTATCTGGAAGCCCAGGGGTGACAGATGCAGGCCATCTCTGGCAAAGCATTGAGGTCTATCAATCATGTCATCCCAGGCAAACAGATACTGGAGCCCCTTAGAATGACACCAGAAACTTAGCCACTTGTTGAAATCAATCATTTTCTGCTTGTACTGGGGTATCATTCTGGGTGATGGTAGGATGCTGCTCAGGGCTAGGGTCATACCCACCTGAGCTACATAATCTGAGAGCTCCTTCATGTCTCTTTTCATGTAGTCCAGGGAGGTATGTCTCAGGTCATTCACACCCACATGTACAATGACAGAGTCATATTTGTACCTGTTGTTGAGGGATCTGAGTCCGTGTGTTACGTGGTGGATCCTGGCATCTGACAAGAAGCTGACTGTTACTTTCTCATTATTCAACCTAGTGAGTGGGACATCAGTGTGCCACACTATCGAGTCACCTATGACTAGTGTGTTGGGTATGCTGTTTTGCCTTAGGGGCTTTGGTTGAGAGACACACTGTTTAAGAGAGTTACATGTCTCGTGATTAGTGTTGTGTTATGGTGGTCAAGTGCATTTCTACCCTGGAGGTCTCTGCTGATTGGGTAGACTTTTATTGAGTGCATCCGCGAAGGTGGGTGTGTGGTTTGTGTTTTTATGTGAAGGCAGTGCTGGTGTGTGTTCTGGAGGGCTATGTGCTCCATGCGGTGTGGTGTAAGTGTTGATCTTCTCCTCTTGGGCAGCTATTCTGGTCTAGGCTGAAGAGCGCGTGGCTTACAATATGGATATATAAGTGCATCTCTCGCAACGCTGAGTGTTGGGAGGTAAGAGGAGAGGGTTATCAGTGTACATGAGGCAGTTGCTTCACTGCCTCAGGATGCCCAAGTTCACCAGGTTAACAGGACAAAGCACAGGGAACTGACCTTTAGACATGGCTGGAGGGGTGGGAATTAATAAGTAGTACTGGAGCTGTTTCTTTGTAGAAGGTTTAGTGCTGGTAGCACTTTTGTGTGCTACAATAATTGCTACAAGAAGTCTGGTAAAGTGCTAGACTAATAAGGTAGTAAAAGTGCAGGACAAGAGAGAACTAGCAGATCTAAGGGAAAAATTGAAGAGCAGACATTTTGGCACTGCTCAGAAACTTACAAACAGTCCTGGATACAGCAAATCTGTATTTGGACTAGACTAGTTACAGGAAAGACGGGAAAAAAGCACAAGCATGGACTTTTAAACCAAAAAGTTGAAAGGATGGAAAAACTGCCCAAACAGCCAATAAACTACAATTTCTGGGCCAGAAACCACTCCTCTTGTGGTAGATAGCCTACCTAGTGCTTACCACTCCCACTGCTAAGCTAGAAGGCTTCCCTCCAACAGAGAAAGACTTGGAGGGCTCAGAATCTTACATACAGTCCTGGATACTGCAAATTTGTATCTGGACTAGACTAGTTACAGGAAAGGTGGGAAACAAGTGCAAACAGAGGCTTTTAAACTAGAAAGTTGAAAGAGATGGAAAAAACTGCCCAAACAGCGAATAAACTACAATTTTTGGGCCAGAAACCACTCCTCTTGTGGTAAGTAGGCTTCTTAGTGCTTACCACTCCCACTGATAAGCTAGAAGGCATCCCTCCAACATAGAAAGGCTTGGGGGGGGGGCTCAGAAGCTTACAAACAGTCCTGGATACAGCAAATCTGTATCTGGACTAGAGTAGTTACAGGAAAGGTGGGAAACAAGCGCAAATGCTAGCTTTTAAATGAGAATTTTGAAAGAGATGGAAAAACTGCCAAAATGGCCAATAAACTACAATTTCTGGGTCAGAAACCACTCCTCTTGTGGTAAGTAGGCTTCCTAGTGCTTACCACTCACACTGATACGCTAGAAGGCTTTCCTATGACACAGAAAGGCTTGGGGGCTCAGAAGCTTACAAACAGTCCTACATACAGCAAATCTGTATCTGGACTAGATTAGTTACAGGAAAGGTGGGAAACAAGCGCAAATGCTGGCTTTTAAACTAGAAAGTGGAAAGAGATGGAAAAATTGCCCAAACAGCCAATAAACTACAATTTCTGGGCCAGAAACCACTCCTCTTGTGGTAGATAGGCTACCTAGTGCTACCTAATGCTTACCACTCCCACTGACAAGCTAGAAGGTTTCCCTCCAACACAGAAAGACTTGGGGGGGCTCAGAATCTTACATACAGTCCTGGATACATAAACTCTGTATCTAGACTAGACTCATTACAGGAAAGGTGGGAAACAAGTCCAAACACGGCTTTTAAACTAGAAAGTTGAAAGAGATGGAAGAACTGCCCAAACGGCCAATAAACTACAATTTCTGGGCCAGAAACCACTCCTCTTGTGGTAGATAGGCTACCTAGTGCTTACCACTCTCACTGACAGGCTAGAAGACTTCCCTCCAACACCGAAAGGCTTGATGGTCTCAGAAACTTACAAACAGTCCTGGATACAGCAAATCTGTATCTGGACTAGACTAGTTACAGGAAAGGCGGGAAACAAGTTCAAATGCGGACGTTTAAACCAGAAAGTTGAAAGAGATGGAAAAACTACCCAACCAGCCAATAAACTACAATTTCTGGGTCAGAAACCACTCCTCTTGTGGTAAGTAGGCTACCAAAAGCTTACCACTCCCACTGATAAGCTAGAAGGCTTCCCTCCTGCACAAAAAGGCTTGGGGGCTCAGAAGCTTACAAACAATCCTGGATACAGCAAATCTGTATCTTTACTAGACTAGTTACAGGAAAGATGGGAAACAAGTGCAAATGCGGGCTTTTAAACCAGAAAGCTGAAAGAGGTAGAAAAATTACCCAAACAGCCAATAAACTACAATTTCTGGACCAGACACCACTCCTCTTGTGGTAGATAGGCTACCTAGTGCTTACCACTCCCACTGATAAGCTAGAAGACTTTCCTCCAACACAGAAAGGCTTATGGGGCTCAGAAGCTTACAAACAGTCTTGGATACAGCAAGTCTGTATCTGGACTAGACTAGTTACAGGAAAGGTGGGAAAGAAGTGCAAATAGGGGCTTTTAAACCAGAAAGTTATACACAGACACACACACACACACACACACACACACACACACATATATATATATATATATATATATATATATATATATATACACACACACATTTTATATATATATATGTATATATATATATATATATATATATATATATATACATTTTATATAAATATATATATATATATATATATATATATATATATATATGGGTCCTAGTTAAATGATCGAAGTTCAGGACTTCGAATTTCATATGGCCAAAACCATATGATCGAAGTACTAAAACTTCAAACATTTAAACGGAGATCTCAGTACAGCGTGGAACAGGAATATTCCCTTTTCCTCGCTGCAGTACGATCTCGGAGTTGGTATATTTTAATAGCGGTGGTGTGGGGGGTACAGGGGGGCTTGCATATATGTGTTTTAATTAGTTTTTTTTTTCTTTTTTTAAATGTTCAAGATTACAAAACTTTGATCATATGGTCCCGACCATATGAGTTCGAAGTTTTGCAATTTCGATAATTCGATGTAGACCCATATACATATATATAGATATATATATATATATATATATATATATATATGTGTGTGTGTGTGTGTGTGTGTGCGTGTGTTTGACATTTCATCTAATTGCTTAAATTACAAAAAAATTAATTGAAAAGACATCTCATCACATTACTTACACACACACACACACACATATATATATATATATATATATATATATATATATATATATATATATATATATATATACATATATATGGATATCTAGGACTGTTGCACAAAATCACGTTTCCTCGAAACAGAAAAGGACAAACACACTTTCACGAAAGTGCATTTTTACCGAAAATGCACTTTCACGAAAGAGAAATAAAAAAAAAATAAAAAAAAAAAACAGTAATCATGTTTATGCAGTAATCATGTTTATGCAGGGGGGCAAGCCCCCCTGCACCCCCCATGTGGGGGGCTGTGCCCCCATACCTCCTACCTTTATATTCTCACTCCAAGATCACACTACAGTGGGGAAAAGGGAATATGCCCTTATCCCCACTGTACCACGATCTAAGCAACAGCCCCCATCGCTTAGTTGCATTTTTTTATGTGTCTTTTTTTTAATTTTTTTTTCTTTTATTTCTCTTTCGCGAAAGTGCATTTTCGGTAAAAATGCACTGTCGCGAAAGTGTGATTGCCCATTTCCGTTTCGAGTTAACATGATTTCGTGCAACAGTCATAGATCCATACACACACACACACACACACACACACACACACACACACACACACACACACACACACACATACATCTTGGAGTGTATGACATTTCATCTAATTGCCTTTTCATCTGGTCACAAATTACTGAAAAAATTAACTGAAAAGAAATCTCATCACATTTAATTAAATTACATTTTACAGAAAATTTACAAATTCAAAACTTTTTTTGCAGTGGGGGCTTTTGCAGGGTAAAAGTTTCCCTGCACCCCACATCTGGGGGGGGCTTTGCCCTCCCACACCCACTTACTTAAATATACAAACTCCACAGACACAGAACTACAGAGAACACACCACACATGCAGAGAATCACTTCAGGTGCATAATATGGGGGTACAGCATAAGGATGTGCCTTGGCAAGTTATAAATAGAGTTTTAGACTAATTTAACATGTAATTCCTATGATCCTAAGATTCTAAAACACATCAGCAGAGGTTGTCTTTCGCCTTATACAGTTTTCAATGAACTGTGATCCAACCAAATGTGTTTTAAATGAAATGTGTATTCAATTTATTTTTTAGTGATTTTTTGATTAGATGAAAAGGAAGTTTGATGAAATGAACTTTATGTATGTGTAGACAGACATGTATATACTTTATATATATATATATATATATACACATATGTATATATATATATATATATATATATATATATATATATATATATATATATATATATATATATATATATATATATATATACACATATACATAGACAGATAGAAATTAATAGATATAAACAGATAGAGATACAATGTCACTATTCTCTACATTTGATGTGCGGGAACATCAGACCACATTGCAATATTTCCTGTATGTCAAGACTACCTAAACTTTAAAGAAAAAAAATGTTAGTAACTACACTGATTGCAAAAGGAAGTCAAATGTTTTCCTTTTGTGATTGATTAACTAAAAAGAATTTCTACCAGTACATTCATACATACTTTATTTGACCAGTGCTACTGTTACTAAAAGGATTTTTCATAAGGTAATGTGTAAGGTTGGTGTTAAGGGAAGTGGTTGGGTTATGATTAAGGTTAGCAGACATGAGTAAGGATGGAGGGGGGCTTCACCCATCTTCACCATCTTACTCATGTCTGCTAATTGTAACCCACTCCCTGCCCATAACCCTAAACATTGCTACATGTAAAAAAAAATTTCTTTAACAGTACTACTAACCAAACACACACACGCATGCACGGACACACATCACACATGCACAGCACCAAATCTATCCCTTTACCTAGCCCTTACACTAATCCTAACCCAGAAATACTTGCACACACTCCCAGCTCTTCATAAACACCATCAAAGACACACTATATTAAATCTATCCCCTTCCCTGGCTTTATTCTAGCTTTAACCTAAAATCACTTACAAACACATTCCCACCCCTAATTCAGTATTTTCAAAAATTCCAGCATTAGAAGATATCCACTGGTGGTGGTTTTACTTCTTTGAAGTTCTGTGTTTAACTGTTAGCCTGGGGGCTTATCCCTTGTCTTACAGTGCTGGTATAGTCACATTTCTGTGTATTTATTTGTGCTCAGTATCAGAGCTGTTTGGTTGGCTATGCTCAATCCACAATCATCTGGACATACAAGCTGATTTTTTAAGTATACTTTTTTGCACTTGCATTGTTTCAGTGACAGTTAACATAACTGTACTGTGTTTTATTTATTTGTTTCACTGAATATTAATTGAACATTGTGGTTCTCTCTCTGCAGTTTGTTTTCCACCCTCCCTCCCTAGTGTTGTTGTAGTCTTATAATTGGTGGCTTTGGAATTGCCCCCCCCCGCTATAAATTTGTGTTTGGACACTTCTCCTGGACACATCTCATTTGCTGATTCAGCTGAGTACAATGATATCATTTGGGAAGAACTACCCCTTGCTTCTTTGATTTCAGACACTCCTACCAGTCCCATCTCATCAGCTCTATCTACAGTAAACAGAGGCAGCATTTGGGAAGGATAACTCCCGTAGTCTCTTAATCTTGCTCTGTTTCCTCCCCCTCCATTTAACAAAAAAAAAAACATTTATACTTTATTCAGCTGCTCTTACTGTAACTGTGTTCTGCCTACTTTATTACCTTATTTTGCTGTTCTGTGTACTCTTAAGTGTTCAAGTCCTCTTATTCTGCATTTATTACTGCTTGTTAGTAGCCTAATTAAATTTGTCTTCTGTTTTAAGCATCTCAGTTTTGGTTTTAGTACTTGTGCTTCAGGCCAGTTATTTTAGATTTAGAGCTTTTGTGGTCTACACTCTTGTGGACAAACCCTTATTAAATCCTGCTCTCCATAAGTCCACAAAGTATTTCAGAACACTATGTCTGGAGAATTCCCATCAGTTTCTCCTGCCAGCCTGGTCGACATGAGCATACTGAGACAGTGTCGCAACTGCCTCATGTTCACAGACAGTCCTCTTCTCCTAACACATAATTCTTCTATTTGCAAGAAATACATCTACATCAGTAAGCTGGAATCCATGCTTTCTCATGCCACAGTCAGTACTCCTGACAAAGAGGAGATTGCCAGCACAAATGCCACATCACACAGCCAGGCACAACACACATCCACCTATGTAGGGGTCCTCAATAAAAACTTACCTAAACAACAGACACCCCCAAAACACACTCACAAGCATTCCACACACAACACTAATCACATCATACACAGTAGACAACACACCAGTGTCTCACAAACACAGCCCATTAGGCATAACAATAAACCAACGCAGCCCATTAGGCATAGCCATAAACCAAACATACTAGTCATTGGCAACTCAATAGTGAGACACACTGTTGTCCCCCTCACAAAGTTCAACAAGGAAAGGTCACAGTCAGCTGTCTGTCAAGTTTCAGAATCCACCACATCATGCAAACACTTAAGTCTCTCCACAACAGGTACAAGTATGACTCTGTCATTGTCCATGTTGGTGTGAATGAATTGAGATGTATCTCCCTAGACTATATGAAGAGAGACAGGATTGAGCTCTCAGAATATGTGTCCCTGGCAAGTATGACCCCAGCCCTAAGAAGCATCCTGCCTTCACCATGATACCACAATGCCAACAAAAAAGAAATGACTTTGATTGGCTTAGTTTCTGGTGTCTTTCCAAGGGGATCCAGTATCTGTCTGCCTGGGATGACATGGTCGACAGGCCTCGATCCTTTGCCGGAGATGGCCTCCACCTGTCACCCTTGGGGTTCTGGATCTTGGCCAAAGCTCTTGCCTCCCCCATTATGCCTTTTTAGGCTATGTCCCAAAGACAAATATTCCAACATAAAAAATCTGTCAAAAAGCAAATTGAAGGTCATGCTGCTTAATGCTAGGAGCCTTAACCTGAAAATGCACTTACTGAAGGCTCTCCTCACAATGGAAGATGCCAATGTCTGTGCGGTCACGGAAACTTGGTTCAGGGCTGCAGAGAGCACTCCTGTATTACCAGGTTATACCTCATTTCTCACTTTCCAGAAAGACTAAGGGAGGTGGAGTCTCTATCTTCATTAAGGATAGGCACACCTCCAGACTGGTTTGCCAGCATGATGCACTGGAATTACTCCAGGTGCAACTAACAGTTGGCAAGACACCCATCCAAGTTATAGCCAGCTATAGACCTCCCTCCATGACTCAGGACACCCACTCCTCCTACCTGGACCTACTTGACTCCATCAAGTGGTCCTTTGAGTGACAACTACTGCATGAGGAAGTGATGTAATGGTTTTCAAAAGACAGTGACTGGTCTATCCAAGTTTTTAAACATTCACTTTTAGGCCCAGTAAACAGGATATGAAGAAGGCTAAGGCCAAAAGTGCTCGTCCTGCTTGCCTATTTTATTGGCGTTGTTGCATTAATGTTTTTATGTGAAATCCATGCTCTGTTCATGGTGGTACATTCAACTGTCTGTTTTTAAAGTTGTTTTGGATTTGGACTACCTTCGGTGGTGTGACTTTTTTTCTTGAAACACCTTGATTCTTGGTGACTTCAACTACCCCACCATAGATTGGGTGAACTATTCTGCACTAATGCACTTACCCAAAGATTCCTTGACTTCTTCAGTTCTAACACACTAGACCAGCTTGTCTCATCCCCCACAAGGGAGATAACATTCCTGACTTGGCTCTCACCAACATGACTGACCACTGCACCACTCCCACAGTATGTTCTTCCCTGGTGAGATCAGATCATTGGTCTGTCTCATTCAAAGTTTCTATCCCACTCAACCTCTCCCCAGCTGTAACCAGGCTAAAAAAACTTCTCAAAAGCTGACTACAACCTCCTAAGGGAGGGTATCAGTAGCTTCACACCACCACCCCCCTCAGAGTATGAAGACAACTATGTTGAACAGTACACCAATGCAGTATATAAGCACTTGAACAACTGTATGGACTCAGCCATACCCAACAAAACTAAAACCTGCTCCTCAAGAAAACACAAACCTGTCTGGTAGACATCCTCTAAATACAGGCTTTACAATAAAAGGAAGAAACCAGTGTCCAAGGATAAAATGAACAAATTCCAAATTGGAAAATCTCCCTCCTCAGCCTTAACAGGCAACTTAAATCACTACTGAAAACCTCCAGCGCCAACTATGAGTTGAAACTAGCCTCTGAAACAAAAGGAAACCACAAGTCCTTCTTCAATTATGTCAGGAACCTCCATGGCAAAGCCCAGGTTTGCTCTGAATTACTACTTAATAGTACCACTTACACTGATCCTGTTGACTTGGCCAACCTGCTAGCTGATAGGTTCAATGCAAACTTCACCCCCTACCCCACCAAAGGCCCGTATGACATCCCAGATACTTGCCCCACATCTCACATCTCTGTAGATAAAGTGTTAAAGGCCCTATCCAAGGCAAAGAACACAGCTTCCATGGGACCTGATAGTATCCCAGGTTGTATTCTGCATCATCTCCAGCAAGAACTAGCTTTGCCATTGAGCACCCTGTTCAACCACAGCCTAATTACTGGCTTCATTTCAGCAGAGTGGAGCACTGCCATTGTCATCCCCTTGCACAAAGGTGGTGCCACTACTGACCTTGGAAACTATCACCCATTTAGCTTGACAAGTCTGATCTGTAATGCCATGGAGTGTATTATTATGGACCTCATAAACAAAGACATAGGCAATCTCCAAGCACTTGAACCCACCCAATTCAGATTCATCAGGGGCAGCTCTTGCCTATTGAAACTGGTTGACTTCTTTGAGACTGTCACCAAGGCCCTGTATGAGGGAAAGTCAGTACATGCAGCTTACCTTGACTTGGCCAAGGCCTTTGGCACAATCCCCCACTTGGACATCATCGAAAAGCTAACACAACTTGGTGTAAACCCCTATCTCATCAGGTGGGTGGCCAACTGGCTGATTGATAGGATGCATAAGGTCAAAATAGGCCCCACCACCTCCGACAGCAGACCTGTCACTAGTGGTGTTCCCCAGGGATCTGTCCTGGGACCCCTACTGTTTGGCATCTACTTCTCAGAGGTCCAGGCAAAAACAAAGGGCCTGTAGCTGACCAAGTTTGCAGATGACTGTAAGTAGGGTGCTGTCATTGACTCCCCAAATGATGTTAACATACTGCAAGAGAGTCTCACAGCTACGAATAACTGGTGCCAAAGTCATGGCCTTAAGTTAAACGCAAAAAAATGTATTATCATACCATTTTTCAAAAACATCGCCCCTACTCTTTACCACATCAACAGCAACCCCCTAAGCACCCAACCTGTGGTGAGAGACCTGGGTACTCAGGTTAACAAAAATCTCACATTCAACCATCATGTGGCGGCAGTGGTCAGAAAAGCCTTTTACTTGGTTCAACTCATATGTAAAGGGATTGCATCCAGAAAAAAGGAGGTTATTACCTGTCTGTATTCCTCCTTCATTAGGCCTATAATTGAATATAATGCCCCATTTGGTATGTACCTCTCCAAACACCTGCACCAACTGGAAAGGCCATAGAAATACCTCACAAAGAGAATCCATGTCCTCCAAAATCTGTCCAATGTGGACAGGCTCAAATCACTATCACGCTACTCAGTATCATACAGATTGCTCAGAGGTGATCTGTGTCTCGCCTACAAGGCAATATCGGACCCTGCCTACTAGAGATGCTCCATATCCGTAAGTGTAACTCCTCGCGCATTACACACTCGATAGGCCTAAATTTAATATGCAACATCAACAAAACCTGCTGGAGAGACAGGTTTATCTACCAGAGGCTGCTCTGTCTCTGGAATAGACTTCCCATACATGTCAAAGTACCTCGCTGACGTTCAAGCGCAACCTTGATGAGTGGATGGGAAACCACAAATTTGTGCCAAGGGTTCCACCTTTGTCCCTCACTGACAGGGGTGACAGGTGCTGACTCAGGGTTCTTTTTTGCAGATAAACTCTTGGCTAGGCTTGTAATGGCCCCAGGGCCATTAGACTAGTAACCTCCTATGGTCCTATGATCCTATAAACATAGAAACCCTACAGAATAGAAAAACTTTATTCCTAATTCCAACAGTCTTCTGCCCTCGACTAAAACTACTTTCGATATAAAGATACACCAGTAAACTCTGTTGACAAAAAGCACATTTGATAGAGTTTACTGCAGCCATATATATATATATATATATATATATATATATATATATATATATATATATATATATAGATCTACTTATTTGATCGATTTTCATTTGGTCGAAAATGATTTCAGGCAGCCCACTTCACTGAAACTCATTTGACTGAAAGCCCATTTGGTCGAACTACAGTTGGTCGAAAATTTAATTCAGCCCCAGCCCCACTGCAGTGCAACCCTGGAGTGAGAATATAAAGTTAGGGGGTGTGGGGGGCACAGCCCCCCACACATATATATATATATATATATGTGTGTGTGTGTGTGTGTGTGTGTGTGTGTGCTTTTTTTTTTTTTTTTTTTTTTGGTTCTCGTGTACCCACCAGACAAGAAAAGGATTGCTGCAGGCAGTATATGTATCATTACAGACTGCATGTACAGTGCTTATTTTGATACTGGCCTGTTGCTTGCAAAGTTTTTGTTCCACTGAATCCTTTTGCCTCTGGCCTTAACATCTCAAATAAAGACTGCATCCAGGAAAGATTAATACATCACAATAACAAATGCTGATATTAAGCTTAATTAAGTATCTTCAAATGATGGCAAAATTTTGATCTTTGAGCTCGATGCTAAGAATGGAGGTCAGACATTTTAACAAATTTGCATAAAGAAAGGATTAGAGTGTCATGCTTAGGGAGTCTGAGACTTCCTGACCCTCAACCATTTTTACATAAACCTTTTAGGGGACCATACCAGTCTACACATTCATGCGAAAGGGAACTGAGAATATTTGACTTCCCTGAGCATAGCAGTTGTTCTGAATGCTATGTCTTTACCTTTTGATACTCCCCCTCCCATTTCCTGCTGTGAAGTGCAGTATACCCAGCTGATAATCAACAGAATGGCATCCAGGTCCAAGGAAGTTACAATACCACTCTACTCAGCCTTTATCAGACCAGTCATTGAGTCTAATGCCCCCTTTGGCATGTACCTAACCAGGCACCTGCAACAGCTGCAATGCCCTCAAAAGTTTCTCACCAGAAGAATCCATTATATGAATACCCTGTCCTAAACAGATCACCTAAAGGCCCTATCTCTTTACTCATTCCCCTACAGGTTACTGACAGAAACTCTTTGCCTGGCATATAAGTGAGCATTAGATCCAGCTCTAATGGACCTCTTGCACATCCGCAAAACAAACAGCACCAAGAACACTAGATACAAGGACCTGAACTTTGCCTGCAACATAAATAAAACCTGCTGAAGAGACTGATACGCGTCTCAAATGATCCCTGCACTATGAAACAGCTCCCCATCCACATGAAGCGGAGTTCAAAACCTGTCCCTTTTCAAGTGAGACCTTGGTCATTGGATGAGATATTGTAAATTCACTCCCAGTCTGACCTTCATGTCTCTCATGGATAAAGGCTGACAGTAAGTTAACTAATCTCAAAATAACATAACCATTATCAACCTACTCATTAACACACTCCCTCCATATGGATGTCCAGTGTAATTGAGGACAAAACTGGGACGGGCTGCAAGGCTAGGCTTAGAAAGATCCTCGTGATTGATAGCCTAGCACAAACCAGTGAACCTATACACACTCCACACCCATTCCCCCACTCCTTTATCTCTGCAAGTTCTTATTCATTTCTAAAGGGTGCAATTCCTGGATAATAAATGTTTGTGTACTTATTTAGCTAATGTGCTCATAAGAAAATGGAGTATTTATTTGCTGTGACTGAAAATTGTAGCAACATTATTAACTATGCTTTTCTTGAGAAATGCTTTTGATGATGTATAGGGTTGCTGTAATTTTGCTGCAGTGATTTCTGCAACACTGATTGTTTCTTCAAAACACACATTGCTTTATCTGGGAGGAACTGTTTGTCTATAATATACTTAAGGATCAGTAATACTGCTTCTGAACTTATTGTGATGCTTGCTTTTCAGGATATGCAATGCAATTTGCCTATGCTTCGTGTTTTAGGATTATGTTGGGTAATATTCTACTATATGTGCTTACTAATAACTGGTATATCTGTTTTTTAAAGCACACAAGACTTAGCTAAAGCAGTGTTGCTGTGCAATGCTGGTTGTCTTTAAGGGGTACATGCACTTTCTTACTCTTCCAGCTCACGTGTTTTTTATTCTGGGCAGGGAGTTCTCCATTGAAAACTCTTAAGAGTTCTTTGATTCTGTATTTCAAGTTTCTTCACTATTCACCGATCAAGATCAGTCTTTCCCTGTACAAGCACACTTGTATTTCCAGCGCTGATGCTTGTATTGTGCAGAAGATTAGGCTGGCTTTTCAAAACTGGCACTGGCAACTTGGAATGATACCAATGAAAAACTAAGAAAAATAGAACAGGCACAACAGTTCAAAAAACTCTTCAAATTCCGTCTTCACAATGTTAAGAAATATAACTGTTTTTTTTGACTGATAATTGTTTTTCATCCACCATTCACAGAACAGCTACTCATTCTAATAGTTTGTACGTTTCAATAATTTCTATCCCCTTTGAAAAACAGAAACATCCTTAAAGGACAGACAATTAGATTATTTAGGTTGGTATCTGAGGATGCACATTTGGTATCTGAATTAGATACTCTGTCTAGGATGTTTTTAGAGAAAGCCTACCTGTCTGCTTGGTTGGGATGATGAAGCAGGAGGTAGTTACGGATAGAAATACATTATTTCAGCCTATTTGAACTGGCACTGAAATTGATAGAGGTGCTGAGAGCAGTAAAAAAATACAATGTTGTTGTTGTCTTTCAGCTTTTCCCAGTTAGGGGTCGCCACAGCGGAACTCCGGTCTGCTAATGATTGGCAGTAGATTTTGACGAATGCTAAGGTGCCAGCTCGACGTTCAACCTTCAACGAAGCTTTTGTAAACCAGTGGGATGTGAATACACTGGTGCCATTAAGGATATAATAGCTATTTTAAAGAAACATTGGAAAAAGTGTTATGGATCCTTTAAGATGCAAAAGAATTTGGGGTGAGAAACCCTGTCAGTGTATAAGAACAAAAGTAACTTGAAATATTTTGAGAGGACTTAGAGTGTTTCCCTTAACTTATCTATAGCAAATAAGGTAATGACAAAATGTGGGTGTTGTTCACAGTGCAGGTATGTTTGCGAAGGGTCTATTTTTCTGTTACCCCATGTTCCTAAAGGATTGTTCCCTAATGGCAAAGTTAATTTCAATACAAAAGGGGTGGTATATTTGGCTCATTGCTTAAACTGGCCAGCATTTTATGTAGGCAAGACTAAGAACACCTTGAAAAAAAGGATTTATCAGCATGCTATTTCTAGGGATGATTCAATAAACACACTCTATAAGCATTCTATTAATTTGTCTGGCTTTTAAGAAATTTACAATTATTGTTTTGGAAAAGGTCGCTTATTTTGAAAGGGGATGCAACTGGGCAGCGTACCTTGAAGCTCGTAAACTCTTTTTTTGCAATTATAGTTACAAATAAACCAGGCTTAAATGAAAAGACATCTATTAATTGGTCCTTACAACTATGAAATTATAGGGATTTTTTAGAAGTGATTAGTTCATTAATATACAATATATACTTTAAATTTATAGTCTTTATATTATTTTTAAATTTATTGCTTGATTTGTGCACGTGTGAATAGAATTATCCACTAGATCATGATATTTCATTACCTTTAAGTGTTTGGAAGTTTTTTTTATCTGATGTATGAACGAAAGTGCTAAGCAAGTAAACATCCAGTTGCGATATTCCTTTGGTGGCTTTATTTTTCACTATTTGATTTGAGTTGCAAAGGTGTTTTGGGTTAACGTCCTTAACAAAGGTAGGATGGAATGCACCATGACCATCTGGAATTCCATCTGTTTCACATATTAGCTCAAGTGGCTAAGGTCCAGAATGGGCCTGAGTCCCCCATTTTATTATTTTGGTACCAAAAAGAACCTTGAGTAAACCCTGGATCTGTGCTGATCTGGTCTGTTGGGATCTCATGGATGACTCTCTTGCCTAGCAGCAGCTTGTTTATTTCTTGTGCTGCTGACTTCTGCTGAGTGGGTAGTATATTAGGAAGCTTTCTTGAATATGGTGGGGGGGCTGAGAAAGAAAGGGAATTGTGTATCCTCTGGTTGTGAAAATCTGCACGCATAAATTTCAGGTGATGGCCATCCAGGCTATGGGGTGCAGAGATACGTGCCCCCCAAACGGCACCAGATCGCAGAGGTTGGGAAACCATTCAAAAGCTCTGAAAAGAACTGTCAGAGAAAGGACCTAACAGCTTTGATTGTTTCCTGCCTTTGTCCATGAGGGGTCTGTCACCAGAAGTGTTTGTAGCAAAATCTTGGGGTTTGCGGAAACCACAGTTTCTTCCCAATCTTCTGGTTTCTTGAGAAAGTCCATTGGGGAGTAGAAAAATGTATTCTCAAGGCAGGCAAAGTTTTATTCTGTTGTTTGCCTTTGGACAGTAGCTCTTTAACCTTGGATCCAAACAGGATGGATCCATAATATAGAGCTTTAATAAAGGATATTTTGAAATGTTCCACCAATTCGCAGAGATGCATCCAGCATGCCTTCTGACAGATATTCTGGTGCGTGCTGCTCTCAACTTCCCATCAGCCACATTTTAGATAAGGCACATTGACATGTTTGACAAGGACTGAAGGGTGGCCAACTGCATGTTAGCAGCTTTCTTCTCCTCTACACACAAGGACCCAGAAAAGGATTTGTACAGTTTTGTGATCAAATCCCTCTGAAAACACGTTATGTGAACTAGATAGTTCAGTGTCCTGAGAGCAAAGGTGCTGAGGCATAAAATCGCTTACCAAACCTGTCCAGCTCACTGGACTCTCTGTTAGCAGAATGGACAGTGGAACTCTCCTCAGAGAGTTTCTTCTTGGTGGCCGCTGCCAACACCATGGAATCCACCATGGGACTCTTGCTCCAAATAGGATGGCCTTTGGGAGACACTAAAATTTTGTTGGACTTCCAAGGAATGGGTTCCACTATTTCCATTTCCTTCCATGCCCACCTCAGAACCAGATTGATTAATTCATTGGTGAGAGAGACCAATCAAGAGGTAGATGGGATAGCCCCAAAAGTTTCAAGGAGTACTGATTCCACCTGGAAAGGAGTGTTGGTGGACCACCTCCCCCTTTTGCCCAAGGATCTCAAGAATCTCTCCTTAGGAGACATCCTCAAGGGGGGATTTGGGGACCCTTCCCAGCCAATGAAAACTGAAATCAGTATCCTCTGTAAAAGACTGCTGTGGGGAATCTACATACCTCCCAAAACAAATGGGGAGTCCACAATGTGCACCATCTCAAGACTTTGAGGGGCTGGCTTTCCTGATGAGATGGAATGTGAGGAGCAAGACCTGTGAGGGTAAGGTTGGATCTGAACAAAAAAAGGAAGCTTGTTCTCTAGACTGAGAAATCACCCTCTCAGAGGCCTCAAAAGCCAAACCCAAAACAGAGCCCTGAAGCCATCCTATAGGGAGTCCCAACAGGGGATGACCTCACAAACACATGTGACTCAGCTCCACAGCTGAAGATGCTGCTGAGCTATCTGGCATCAAAGCATGGACAGGATGGGACAGTTCTGACATCTTTGGAGTCAACCAAGACCCCACAGCACTGACACCAATCCCTCAAAGTCCAAAGTACTCAGAGTCAACTAGGTCAGAAACACTTTTAATATCTATGAGCACCAAACCTTCAAGTCCAAAGTAGCTAACCCTGGGATTCACTCAGATCCAATTGCCCCCCTGTCTGAGGGTTGGTTCAAAGTAGGAGCTAAAATCAAAGGGGAAGAAGAGACAAGCCCCAGGCCTCCAACAGAGGTCATAGCCAGAATAATCCCCATCTGTTTCTGGGTCCTCTCCCCCATCTGTTTCTGGGTCCTCAGGACCTTCCTCATCATTCTGTCCACATTTCCTTCTGAGAGCCTCCTGGAGGACCGCACTGACTTCACAGATTAAGTTGAAGAGGATGGGCAAGTGATCCTATGAAAGGACCTCTCCTGTAGAAAGATGGACCTGAGCCTAGGAATCACCAGCTATGCTGAAAACCATGGCTCCTAGAATGGAGGAGTGGAGGATCTGAAGGTGCTCAACTCTGTAGAAACAGTAGGATCAGAAAGTTTGTGGAGCTTCGGCACCAGGCCAGATGGACCCACATGCTGAGAAGACCATTTACCAGACTCCTTATGTTTTTCCTTTGTCAGATCTTTTTCTTTACTCTTTTCCCCACTTTTGTCCCTTTTACTGTTATGCAGCAGTTTCTTGGCAGAAGGAGAAGTAGAAATTGAGAAATGAGAAGGGGAGTCCTCTCCTGCTGTGCCAGGGAGAAGCACCTTGAGCACCAATTTATTTTGCCATTCTGTCAAAGCCCTGCCTCTGAAGGAGGAACAAATGGTGCAGTCCTCCTCTAAGTGAGAAGTTCCCAACAATAAACACATTTGCTGTGGGCATCCTGGTTTGAGATCTAATGCCCAAATGCCACACATTTTTTGAAATACAAGGGTTTCTCTGCCATGACACCTAAAATGTGGCAACTAACAGAAAAGGAAATGGCACAACAGCCAAAAAAACAGCAACAACACTAATAATAATAGCAATAATAAATAAAATGATACACTGAATTCACCAAAACCCTACAACTGTTTTTAAACATCAGAGACTAGATATAAAGAAGAGACAGAAACTTACTATCTATATAGCTATATTTTGATTTAAGTACAAAAAGGGGAGATTAAAAAGAGTTAACAAAAGATCAAAACCAAAACTGTTCCCAAAAGGGACATATAAAATATAAAAAAAAACACTTAAATGCACCCAACGAGCTAAGTCTTAAGACCTGTGTCTGAAGCAAATGAAGTGGCAAATGAGATGTGAGGTAATTTACCTCTTAGATGGAAGTTATGAGTAAGGGGAGGAGCCTGAGCCTTGTGTCCAAAATCTGAGAAATGGCCAAAGTCAGATTAGGGTTGCCACCTTTTAACATGGCCAAAGTGAGACATGGGGGTGTAGCCAATAGGACAGGGTGTGTGACCAATATGACACTGGCCACAACCCACCAAGACATCACCAGAGGTGTTAAAGGAGATGCAATATTACAGTTATGGATACAACATTTGTGACATTACAGCATACTGAAAACTTAAACCATTTAAATGAAGTGAACTATCACTGCAAAAAAACACATTACTCAGTTGTAACAGTAAATAAACTTTAAAGGAATAAAAAATACACTATTCATTAAATGGACACTTGTTTATTTAAAAAGTAAAAAAAAATCATAAACCAACCATGACTATTCAGAAAGAAAACTTAAAAAAATCTAAATACCACATACAAGCCAAGTATAAAATTAAGACTTTTTATTGTCAATTAAAGCTAAAGCAAAGAAAAAAACATAAAACTACATACTGTACCCTAGTACTACATACTGCACACTAGCAAATTAAAGCTAAAGCAAAGAAAAATACAAAATTACAAACTGCACCCTAGTACTTTATACTGCACACTAGTACACTAAATCACTTTTTTTTTTTTTTTTTTTTTTAAAGTATATTTTGAATTTGATTTTATGGCTCGAAGAAGGGCTCAATTTGAAACAATATTTGAGTAAAGGTCACAACATTTCATCTGGTAATTTACAGTCATCATTAGTTCGGCTTTTAACAAGTCCACACTACATCAGTTTTGCACATCTATCCATTTACCTTTCACCAAAGAAAAAACTCTTTCTGCAAATGCGTTTGAGGTCAGTATAGATAAAACTCTAGCAATTACTGGATATAGTGTAGTCAGTTCAGGCCCTTCTTTTAAAAGCTTCAGCCACTTCTCCCCTGGGGTCATGCTTGTGTTACATGACTGTTCGAGAAAGGGCCTAATTGCCAAGTAGTCCCTAAAAAGATAGTCTTCATCTGCATCCTGCAGACTCAAGGCAGTGGTCACATTAAGTAAGTCACTGAAAGCAAAGGGCTCATTTAGAGATAATTTAGACAGTGTAAACAAGTAGTTGCTTTCAGTATAATCAAACCACTGTTCCAGGTACTTCACTGCTGTCTCCAAGAACAAAATGAAGTCTCTTTTCAGTTTGTTAGCAGAAGTGCTGTCTAATGTGCTCATAAGTGCCCTAAGTTTCCCTCCAAATAAAGCACTTTCAGCTCTTGCCTGCAGTTTTTGCTTCAGAGAGACCATTACACAAAAAGTTTCCATGGCAGTAAGTGCTGATTTTTCTAATGAACTTATATGTTCATTAAAATCAACAAGAATAGCACAGAGAAAGTGCAAATAGTACTGGGGCAGCATAGGCAATGCATTCTCACCATGCTCATTAGCTGAAAAGTACTGCCATATCTGCCGGGGGGTCTCGTCTTCTCCCTGGGACAGGAAATAGGACTGGAGCACTGGGAGATTTTTTACAACTCTTTCAATGGCTGGGAGTAGTGACAGCCACCTTGTTGGCACATGTCTTAACAGACTCTCACATTCCATGCCACAAAACTCAAAGAAGTCTTTCAAGTCTCTGGTCCTTGTGGCAGAACCTGAGAAGTGGCTGAAAAGTTTCATTACGAATACTTTTATGTCGTACGGTAGTTGTGCTGCAGCTTTTTTGGCTGCATTATGAATGATGTAGGCAACACAGTTAGCCTTCTGAAGTGATGGGCACTTTTCTTTTAATCTGGTACACACACCAGATTTCTTCCCATAGTTCACACTGGCATTATCAGCCCCATAAGCTGCAATGGTGTTCCAGGGCAAGGAGTGCCTTTCCATAATGTTGGAAATTTGCTGAGAAATAGCCTGTGCAGATTCACCAGAGTCTTCATAGAAGTCCAAAAGGCCATTCACCACCCCTTTTTCTTTAGAAAAATACCTCACAACAAGTGGAAATAATTTTATGTTCCCCTTGTTGGAAGCATCTGATGAAATTGCAAATGAAGTGCCTGGTTTTTGAAGGTCATGCAGGAGGCATTCCAATGAGTGCGGTCCCAAAACATTTTCGACTATGGCTTCAGCCTTGGTTCTTCCACAAGATAGTTTCTTTGCCATGTCCAAGTCACTGTACAACTGGCTGGCCAACTTTACTGCACAGTCTAAGTTGTTATAGGAAATATTGTGCTTAACAGCATGGAACACCTCAGAGGCTTCTGCTGCAATGATCCTAAGTTCTGGTCCCTCAAGGTTTGCGTTCCTTGCCCACTTTGTCATCAGGTGACTGGATTTAGCTTGAAGAATAGCAGTCTTATGTTGTTCAGTTGCCTCATGTCATGCGACATCGTTTCTTCCACCATGGGTCACTTAAAATTCTCTCTTACAGTGCCTGCAGAATGCTTTGACATCACTGCATCTCTCGATCCAGTCGAATTCTGTTTTCCAAACATCTTGCCACTTGCACATTCTCTTGTTGATGGTTGACTGTAATGAAGCTGCTGCTCTCTTCATGCTTGAATCTGTACTTACCTGATATACAACATATTTACCAAAACTGTGTTAGTAGGGTGCAGTAACATATTGGTGCACAGCACAAATGAACTGGCTCAAAAAACATTGGCAAACGAAAGAACTGGCTCAAAAAACACTGACACGCAAAAGAACTGGCTCGAAAAACATTGACACGCAAAAGAACTGGCTCGAAAAACATTGGCATGTGAAAGAACTGGCTTGAAAAACATTGGCATGCAAAAAAACTGGCTTGAAAAACATTAGCACTTGAAAGAACTGGCTTGAAAAATATTGGCATGCAAAAAAACTGGCTTGAAAAACAGTGGCACTCAAAAAAATGGCTTGAAAAACAGTGGCACCCGAAAAAAATGGCTTGTAAAACAGTGGCACTCGAAAAAAATTACTTGAAAAACAGTGGCACTTGGAAAAAACTGGCTTGAAAAACATTGGCACTCAAAAGAACTGGCTCGAAAAACACTGGCACACTGGCATGCGAAAGAACTGAGGAATGGAAAGAAAAGAGTTAACATTACAAACAGTTTGAAAAAGGTCAAATAGTAAATGAGGTAATGTAGGGGGCATTTTGGCCATTGAAAACTAACATTAACACAGCTCGTAGAAAATGAAATGCATTATTTTTACCACCGAACATGCCCCCCACCTCACCCCACCCCTCAAGAAAAAAGTTAACCACATTTTCACTGAACTAGAAAAACACTAAAATGAATGAGAATGCACAGTGGATACCATAGACCTGAACCACAGCAGTTAAAAGAAATGTATGGCACTAATTTACACAGCGCAATGATCTACTAATGAACATGCCCAACAGCAGCACTGGTCGTAATCGGATAATAATGAAAACAGTACATTGTAAGTTTATTGAAGACATAACTAAAACACAAAATACAAACTTTGCTACTTATAAAAGCAAACTACCCTTTAACAACGACATGGTTTAGCATAATCTCAAATACACTGTATTAACTTCTGAGCATGCATCTACAGAAAAAAATAAATAAATAAACAGGAAAAAAATCCGTAAACATTTTACCTTTTAATAATACTTCTTGCAAGAGAAGTAAAATAAACTACAATATACAGCAGACTCCATGGACTCCTTTTACCTCAAAACATAGCAATTAAGAGTTATCTACCCAGCACAGCGATGCAATAAACAGGCCCAAGTAAAAGCAGCACAACCATATTCACATTACAAGCAAAGCAGGACATTTTAACCTTTTTAAAACGCATACAAAATTAAATGCACACATTTACAAGTATATATGAAAACAATCTTGAAACAGCTTCAGCAAGTTGGCAACATGAACTTACTAGAATAATAAATGCACTACATTAACTGTTAACATTCCCCCTCAAAAGGTGGACTGGTACCACATACACATTGACTTGCAAGAACTAACAGGAAAAATTACCCAAACAGTATATCTTAACTTCCTGAAAACAGCATTAAATTGCACACATTTCCACACAAAAAACTGCAAACTATGCTTGAACATTTTCTATCTGCAAACAGAACATACCCAGAAAAAGCTATGACAATAGAAATATATCACACTAAATTTATATTTCTCTGCCCCCCACCAGAAATAAACAAAACTTCTATACACACAGTTCAGCCTTTAAAAGTAATGCTTCCAAATCATACCCTCAAGAACAATAACAATTACACATACATGCAGGTTTTATACCTTTAAAAACTACTACTCAAAAATCTCAAAATAACCACTGCATAAATTTAAATACTGCGTACTGTACCCCCATCTACCTCTAAACATTAAAAACTTAAACCACAATATATTCCCATTTTAAACTACTACTCAAAAAATTTCAAAATAACCACTGCACAGATTTAAATACTGTATACTACATCCCCATCTACCTCTAAACATTAAAAACTTAAATAAAGCACAATATTCCCATTTTAAATAACTAAAGCCACAAAATACTATGTTATGTACTCACCACTATCACAGTTTTTGCTGGGTTAGCTTGCTTCCTTCCTGCTGGAATGGCTAGTTGGATGACTGGCTCTGTCTGCTCAAGTGGCTGGGCTGGCTGGCTAGCAGGCTCCCTTGCAGGCTGGCTTCTTTGCTGGCTGGCTGGCTGACTTCTTTGCTGGCTGGCTGGCTTCTTGTTTGGCTTCACTACTAGGATTAGAAATTTCAGACCTTAAGTATTTCCTTAATCCTTCGCAGCTGTAGAGCACTAAGACAAAACTGCTCTACAGCTGCGACCTTTATTGGGCTCTTCGAGGTGAATCCCCACCCCCTCCAATCCCTGTAGCCAATTGCTGCTTAAATTACACCACCCAGACCTAGCAGGGAATCCCTCTAAATGCAGGTCTGGGTTGGTGACGTAGCCGCATTGCCGTGGAAAAATCGGAAGTATTTTCGGCTTTTCTACGGCAACGACAATTCGAGAGTGTTAAAAGTGGAAAACAGGACTTTTAAAGTCCAACTGTCTGTGAATGCGGGAAACGGGATGAGAAGGCTCAACCGGTGAGTGTCCCGCTGACAACGAGATGGGTGGCAACCGTAAAGCCAGGATGTATCTGAAAACCCAGTATTTGAGGAACGAATAGAAGAGACAGCGCTGGATCTAAAATCTCTTGCAATCACAAATTAGTACAAAATCCTCGTAATTACTGAAGCCTGGAATACTTCACATTTAAGTGTTCCTAACCTTACTATTCAGTGCATACATGAACAGACCCAGGGTTGGGGTATTATAATGCTAGTTTACAATGCTAGTTTCTTAGTTACAATCTCTTATGGCTATTCCAGCCTTTCTGTTCTTCCTTAAGGACAGGGTCTCCTTTAGAACTAATCCATAATTTATGCCTAATAGAGTTACTGAAATCATAGCACTCAACTGTCCAGAGTTTCTCAGAATGTCCAGATTTTTGCCTCATAATTTTGGTCTGTTTCTCATAAAATTTGTGGTTTTCTGATGAATTGTTGAGAACTGAAGTCACCAAATAATTACAGACATTGTAGTTTCAGACTTCATATTCTTAAGAAAATGTATGCTGGTGCAAAACCTGTTATCCTATCAACCTTTTTAAGTGTTTAAGAGCAATATTTTAATTATGTCCCTATTTTTGGGCCTTTGCCCCCCCCCCCATTATTTTCACATTGTCCAGATTTCTTGAGCTACAATGTTGAGAGATATGACTGAAATGTCTTTGAATCAGTCCATTAATCTTTCTGCATTATTCCTAAATTTCAAAATAAGGGTGAAACAATTCTCTGTTTGTTTTGATGTATGCAGGCAATTGAGATTTTACTCAGACAAGATCAAACATATTAGAAAATGTGATCAGTTGTTTAATCCCTTTGAATTCCAGTATCCAAATAGACCATTTCTATGTGAATTCCTTTTGCTAATTCTTTTTGCTACTCTTTCAGTGGCAAATCCTTCCAAGGGCAAGTTATATCACATTTCACAAGAGCAGTACCTTCTATAGCAGCATTCTTTAAAAGAGTTCTCTCGATATCCATATTGGAGACAGCTACTTGGTCTGATCCATACCTTTACTAAACATTACAAAACTGATGTTTTTTCTAGGGCTAGGACTGGATTTGTTAGAACCATTCTTTGAGGGTTACTGGGCTCCAGTATTGTTTGTATTGGCTCCCTATTAAAATGTCGATACTCGAAATGCCAAGTGCCAAAAAGCCTTAAAAACATACGGAAAACCAGTAGAAGACTGAATCTTGAAAATATGTAGTTGTTCTGTTTCATACAAAAAAAATTCAACAATTTAACTTACCTGGCCACGTTTTGCAAGGCAGCAAGCCCTCCTGCACCCCCCATGTGTGGGGTAAGCTTCACCCCAAACTTATATATACCAGTTCTGAGATTGCCATACCTTTGAGAAAAGGGAATATTGTGTGAAATGGCATCTCAAACTAAGTATATACAAGTCCAATCTTTCAGCCATTGAGTCTCCACATTTTGGGACTCGCTGTAGTGGGTCTCAACATTTTAAATGGTTACCATTTCTATTACCCCCTCCCACACTTCCTAAAAGTTTTGGTAATTGCCCCATCTGTCAGCAATGCTGCAACAGTGATTTACTGATGAACATAGTATAGCTGTGTAAGAACTTACCATTACAATACATGTCTGACTAGATCACTGTTGCAGTATATGTACCCTCCACCCATCCATCTTTTTCATTTCTTCTTTTTCTTTGGACCTAGATGAAATCCCTATTTGTCTAATCTTCCCCTCTTTATTTTACTTTAACTGGGGATATCCTCTTTATAGATAGCCTCAGTGTCTATATGGGGCAAAAAAGCTCTGAAGGTTTCCATGATCATGTGTCCCTTAAATACCAGCATGCAGTCCTTGTGCTTAGGTCTAAGACTGAACACATGCCATGTGAGGAATTAGCTCCTAAGCTTTGTCACTCTGGCCAGAAGTACAGTATTCTTGGCAGGGTATGTCCTATCTGTCAGCATTACTGCAACAGTGATCTAATGATGAACATCTTAAGTGCTGAAGGTTAGACCCAGTTCAAAGGAGCAGAGATAAACCATCCATCCTTGCCACTGGCAACCTGGATTAAGGAACAAGCCTGATCATTAGAAGGGTTGGCTAGAAGGGGTGATATGAAGGACTGCATCCTAACTCTTCCATTTCATGGAAATCACTAAGTACCTAGTACTGTTTGAAAAATCTTTGGTGATGGTCAGGCATCAAACAGTAACACTGATTCTAAGAAAGGGGAGCACAACACATGTTCTGAGAGCAAGATATGGGAGGGCACACAACAAAGTTGTCAATGCATTCATGCTCTCTTAGTAAGTAGACATAGTTTGGCATCAGAAGAATGAAGGTAACTATTCCATTAGCCTCCACACTGAAGTAAGAATCCTCAGCCATCACTAGAAAATAGTCTTTGGGTTTTGCTTTTTGATAATCTGGAGACCGTCTCAGTAATGGGATGCATTAAGGAATTTTGGAAAGAAGACTCTCGGTAACTGGTGAAGTAAGGCAGAGGGTAAGGAAATATTGGACAGGAGAATGGGGAGGCATAAAATAAATGAATGGTGAAGAGGGATCTAGGGAATATCCCTGGTTACAATGATAAATCTGCAAATAATATGTCATAAGGAAAGAAAGAAACAGATATTATGATTGGCCATGGACTTCACTGCAAAGATTTGATCTTTAAAACAATGTAAAATAACTTAAACAAATTAATGAGTAGTAGTTCTGTTTCATACAAAAAAATTCAACAATTTACCTTATCTGGCCACTGGATTCCTAATGTACCTGACCCAGCTATTTGAATGGTAAGATGATCATAATCTGAAAAATAAATGGCACTGTTTACTGGAGGAACAGTGTAACTAGATAGATTCATCATACTTTATATAATACATACATACTTGCAAAATTGCAATTTGTACTAAGTCCATTTTTTATGTTGAATTTATACTGATACAGATAACATACCACCACTCTTTAAAAAAATATATTGCTTTGTTTGAAGCAAAAGAAAGTAATTCCTGATTTTTAGAAGTAAACTTATTGCTGCCTAAAGTTCAAGCATACACAATATAAAGTCAAAGTGTCCATATAGACACTGGACCTACAACCCTTTATCATCAAGCCATGGTTAGACTATAAGAGTTTTGTCTATATCACATAACAAAAGCTTCTTGAAATGAAAAACGTAGTGGTATGCACTTGAAAAGCAAATCATACCAGCTCATAAATGTGTTACACTGCAATATTTTCACAGTGACTGGTCAGCAATGAATACATTTCACTTTCTTAGAATGTTATAACTTAGGTAAGTGAAAGTACAGTTGTCTATAAGGCACTTACCATAAAAGTATATATTCAAGGATAGGTCACTGTAATGATAAATCCTAACATTTGGTTTTACTTACCTCCCTTTCCTCTTTCTCAGCTGCATCCTGTTCCTGTAATGAATACTTTGTGTCTTGCATCAGTGCTCTTTCAGCTTGTTTGGTGCATGAGACACTCACATATAGCTTATGTTGATAGAATCCTGTTCTGTTCTTCTTACCCTCTTTTTTCTTTGTGTATTTGATGCATATTCTTACCTTATTTCAGTGTGCAACTGTTATTAGTACTCCAACACTAATAAAACAGCTCTAATAAATATAACTATCACTAAGTACAGTTCTCTTTGGGGAATGGAAGGAAGAGATCTTTACTATTACAGTAACCTCTACTCAAAGATCTACTGTTACTATGAGTACCTTTTAAATATAACTGTGCTATTGTCTTTGGGAGGCTCACTTGAACAATAAAATCATAAAGTCTGACTGGATTCCCAAGCCATGTATGAGATGGAACATTATATGATTCCTTATAGCACAGAAGTGCCAACATCAGTTTTATTCTTGGCTGTGTGTGCTTCCACCTTTGTGTTGGATTACTGTGTGAAATTCAGTCTGTGTGGCAGTTTCCAAAATATCTTGTGCAGAAACATTGCTAAAATAGGGTGCTGATGTTGCTCCTCTAACTGTGCCTTGTAAATGTTAATTTTACTTTCCAAATCAAAAATAAAACATTAGGTCAGCCATTTAAGTGGCTCCTGTTTATTGACAGGCAGGCATTATCCTCCCATGTTTTAAAGAATAGAAATAGTTAATTAATTTTCTAAATTCCTGTGTTATTATGGTAAAGTACCGAGTAGGGGATTTTGAACGGGACATTCCTAAATTCACTACTTGCATCCCATTGCCTGCATTAAGTGGGAAAGAAAATGTCCCTGATTCACCAAGATACTGTAGCATTTCCTTTCCCATTCACAGTTAATGTGAGGAAAACAGGTTAAGATTTACTTTTAGATTATGCCGGGCAGTAGCCCTGATGCTTTTTGCTGGTGTTGAACTTAACATTTTGGCTTTTGCCTGCAGTTTACCATCGAAGTTTTGTTGCTTTTTTTTCTTCTCTTGTAAATGAAGAGACACAGTCTATTAACTGACTTATAGCCTCAGATGTGGATGGAAATGATGCAGTTGCAGCAGGCAGATTTTTTTGTCTATTGTCTGCTACACCGCTCTCCATTAGATCTATTCCCTAAATTCTCCACAGTGAAGGCTGATTTTCACTTGGGGGAAGAATGAGAGTCACAAGGATCAGGGCCAATATGGCAGCTTAGTTTAGAAGAGTCCTCCCATTCATTACTCTTTGCATTCTGGCAGTCTAGGACATTTGCAGTCTAAGTAGTGCAACAGGTAAATCACTTGCTCTTGGTGAAGGCTGTGGGTTCCATTTCCACTTCACTTAGATGGACTGCTGACCATGCAGTGCAACATAAGTGGGGTACTGCACTCCTGAGTGTGCCATTCTTTGGATGAGATGTTAAACTGAGTCCCCATCTGCTTGAATTGATGGTAGCTCAGGTGGATGTAAAAGATCCTACAGCACCTATTGAAAACAGTAGGGGTCCTTCATTTATATACAAAAAAAAATATTTATATATGCACCAATATTTACAAATGTACAAATATGTAGCTATACAAATCTGATTACACATATTCATATTTTCCTTTAAAATCATAGTAATTTTTTGTCCTTATTTGACCCAACTCCTTTTTCCATAACCTCTTTCTGATTTTATTTATTATTGTGGCTAAAATCCATTTACCATTAAACATAATTTCATTTATTCTTTCATTCCATATAATCCATATAACACAAAATAACTATTTATCTATCCTTTTAACACATTATTTACTTCTATTATTATAATATTCATATTTAATCATTTACATTTATTTTATCCACTTCTTTTATATCTTCAAAAAAACTTCTTTACATAGATTTCCCCATAACCTTTCAACTCTTTTACATTTCAAAAACACATGTTCCGTACTTTCCACTTCTTGACAATATAAACATATTCTATTACTTTTCTTTTTAATATGGCATATTTCCTTTTACTGGCAATTTATCTATTACCAGTCTCCACAAAAATCTTGACACTGTACTTTCTGATTACACCATTTGCTTCCTATTTGTATAGCTTTAGTTTTTACATCTGTTAGATTTTCCCATGGTTTTATACAGTAATGTTTTATCATTACATTCTTGTACCATATTTTTCTACCTTTTTCTATATCATCAATTTTTATTTTCCACAAAAATATTTTTTCTTGGTAACATTTTATTTCTTCAATTATACACTCTTTCTCTATTACTCTTTTTTACTGTACCCCAAAATTTATCATACTTATATTTATACAGTTTTACTATAAATCTCTCATTTGTTTCATATATTCAGTGCAATACTTTATACAAATTTAATGAAACAGCATATACCGCTAGGTCAATTAACCCTCAATCTCTTTCTTCTTTATTTACTTACAAAACTCTTCTTTTTACTGGGTTTAATCTAGAACCCTATATAAATGAAAAAATAAGATCCCCAGGACAAACCACGATCCACCAAATTTCCTTCTGAAACACAGCTTTATTGTAGCGATAAAACAGAGAGCACAGTGCCAATCCTAGTTAAGCGCTTTCACGTATCACCATACGCTTCATCAGAACCTGATAAAGCTGTGTTTCAGAAGGAAATTTGGTGGATCGTGGTTTGTCCTGGGGATCTTGTTTTGCATCTAGTGGTTGTTGTACCCTTGGACTTTTGCCTTTTATAAATGAAAAAATGTCTGCAACAATTCCTTTTCAAATACTGTTGGCAACATAAATACACGTTAAGTATGCTATTTTCCCATAAGTACTGAATTTATCAAATAAGCCCTTTTTCTGAATGACAATTTATATTTTCTTCAGAAGAAATGGGTTTGTTTTATTTCTTCTATTGCTTTTATCCCACTGAATTATATTTAAATCTTTATTCCCAAATTTTATAACTAACACAGAAATTTCATTCATTGTTAAATATATACACCCTATCTTTACTGCATAACATAAACCTTTACATTTCCTTTATTTAAAACCATCCCTATCACCTCTAGACACTCGTTTGTGAAAATTATTACCTCTTTTATCCAAATTTTGTTTTTTTGCAATTATTATGTCATCTGCATATATTAACAGAACTGGAATTCTTAACCCTTCAGGTGTTATATACCCTGCCTCCTTCATTTTGTAATTTATTTTACATGCTATCACTTTCATAACTAATGCAAAGAGTATAACAACTCATTGGACATTCGTGTCATATACCACTTTTCATGCATACCTCTCAGCTTAACCAGCCACTTACAAGTATTTTTACTATATTATTACTGTACACTGACATAGGGTGGCCACGGTGGTGCAGTGATTAGCATTGCTGCCTCACAGCAAGAGGTTCTCTGGTTTGATTCTCGGCTGGGGTGCCTTCTGTGCAGAGTCTGCATGTCCTCCCTGTGGTCGCGTGGGTTTTCTCCAGGTGCTCCGGTTTCCTCCCACATCCCAAAGACATGCTGTAGGTGGATTGGACAAACTAAATTGGCCCTAGGTGTGATTGCATGTGTGTGTGTGCCTTCTGTGGAAGGTTGGGCGCCAGGCTGGCAACTCAACACTGTAAAACTCCACTGTCAATCATGAGTGGACAGGTGATCCACTGTGGCAACCCCTAACCGGGAAAAGACGGAAGAAGAAGAAGAAGAAGAATTACTATACACTGACATACATCAGTTCCTAACTTTCTCACTTATATTAAATAATTTCATTATTACCCATAGGATTTTAAGTCCAATTGTGTCAAATGCTTTATTAAGGTCTCCTGTCATGATTTTCACTTCTTCTTTTTGAGTCATAATATCATCCACAATTTCTCTATCATTAATAATTCTTGACAACCCTTCCCCGTTATACTATATATATTATCTTCCATAATATTTTCCATTTTTGTTTCAAATCTCCTTTGTATTATTTTCATAGAGATCCTATAATCATTATTATTTAATACTATCAGTCTCCAGTTTTTTTAATTGTTGTCTAGCTTCCTTCTTCCATAGGAATTTAAGTATTCCATTATATAATTCTTTGTACATAAAACCTTCATTTAACCATTCTGTCAAAAAAGTATTTTTTAAATATTTTGAATATCTATAATTTTTTATACATTTCATAATCTATTCCATCTGGTCCTACAGCCAAATCTATATTTACTTGTCCTAATACTTTATTTAGCTCATTTAAAGAAATCACCTTTTCCAAGTCTTTATTCTCTCTTTTTTAACTTATTTGCTTTCCATGATTTTTTTGACTACCTCCCTTTTTTCTTTAAACATTTTTTGTATATATCGTATTACACTATTCACAATCTTTTCCTGAGTTATTTCTAATTCTCCTTTTATATTTTTTATTTCTTTCGTTACACTGCCACTTTTCTTTGTTAATCTGGTTAAGTAACTCAATATTTCTTCTCTTTCTCCTTTTAAAAATATATTTTCTTATATAAAAATTCTTGTATTTTTCTTGATTTCTTTCATATAACTTTTTTTCGTTGTCAAAGTACTTTCTGTCATTATGTTCTAAATCTTCCAGTGCATCATTATATGTTCTTTGATATTTTTCTTTCTCTATTTTTCTCACATTATATTGCCACTATAATTTTTTTTATATATTTTTCCTTATATATCATCCACTATTCATACCAATTTTTATAAAGTGTTCTCATAGTAATATGATCTTTCCATAACTGTATTACTACTCTCTTTCCTTTTCATTCCATGCTTTCTCATTTATCCCTTTTATTCCTTTGCTTCTTTTATATAGTCCTTGTTTTTATTTATCTCTATCTATATTGCAAGATGATCAGGAAATCATGTTTCAACTACCTCCCCTTCTCCTATAACTAAACCTTCTGATACCAAAACATAATCTATTTCAGTTCTATCCATACCCTTTTTATAAGTCAATGAATTTTTGTCATAAAGTTTTGACTTACCACATCTTATAACTTCTATTTTTTTATATAATTTCCTTTCTTTTTGTGTTTGTCTCTTAAATCACAGTTAAAGTCTCCTATTATTATAATATTCACAGTTATCACTACATAGTCTAAAATCTGATTAAATAATAGTTCCCTTTCTTTACAATTACTGTAAGCATATGTTATAATTCTATATACTTGTTCTTTCCTTTTTTAATCTACAATGATTAAGCTTCCCATTTTTGCTAAAGTTACATCTAATATTGTTACTGTCTTTCTACAAAATGTGGCTATTCCAGAACATTTCTCATTTCCTAAATTCCAGATTATCTTCCCTCCCCATATTTTCTCTGTAATCTTTTTCATTTGTTAAAGATCCTGCATCTTCTAATATAAATACATCTACATCAGATATATTACACCACTCCAAAATCCCTATTCTTCTTACTATATTCTTAATAATATGTACATTTACGGAAAGCTCTCTAAAATTTCAATTTGCCCTTTTCCTTAGATTTATGGTTTCTTAAGCTCATAGCTAATTACTAGTCTAGCTTTCTTAAAATTCTATTCTAAGGCTAGCCAGATTTCCTCACAAAGGTGAAAACTGAACACTGTGCCTTGTGTCTATGAGTCAAACACCTTAACCATTATATAAACCCCCAATACTTAGCTGTATATATTATTTTTCATCCATTTCCTTTCTTTTTTTTTTTGTATTTACCCCTTTAACTTTCCTTTTGCTATATTTTATCCTGTTACCAATAGAATTCTTGTCTTTTCTTTCACCCCCTCCAAAATTATGTCTTCTTCATCACTTATTTCAGAACATTATTCTATGCCCTCTTTATTATTTTTTGTCTCATTTAATGTTTCTTGTATTTGTACTACTTCTAAAATGTATTCTTTGTTCATTTTCTTCTCATTCGTTTTCCTTCCTTACTCTTATTTTCATTTTTTGCAATCCATTTTGTATTACTTTATTGCCTTTTTCTGTTTTGTGTGCTGTGTTTTGTTTTCTTTTCATTGTGTTTTACTTGTATTCTGCTTTTAACTGCACATTAAAACTTGAAAAGAGATGACAGCTCTGTCTCTTGTGAGTCAGACAGAAATTAGAACAGGTCAATTAAGGAGTCACACATAAGTTAGAACAGGTCAGTTAAGGTTAATCATCTGTGAACTGAGGGTGTGGAGGTAGGAACTAAACCTTTTATTTATGGGGTAAAATAAAACATTTCAGAGCTTTACTGGAAAGGCTCACCCAGAATCTGCCACAACTTGCTGTGAGGGAAAGGTTAGTTTGCTTTTTAGTTCTTGTATTTTTTATTACTTTATTGCCTTTTTCTATTCTGCATACTGTGTTTTGTTTTCTTTACACTGTTTTACTTGTATTCTGCTTTTAACTGCATATTAAAACTTGAAAAGAGATAGATTGTTCCTACCTTCCAACCCTGTTACTGTTGTGTTTTTAAACACCACTGCCTTTCTACTTGCCTGCCCTTATGTTAATTTGACTACATATCTCATTTCCTCTCTGCTTTTACTAGCTGGTGTGAGTAAGCACAAAATTATCATTGTGTGAAATCACTTCCCTTGAACTATTTAAATTTATTGGCCATCCTACTGTATTCCATAGTACCAGAATACAAAAGTGCCCACCCCCTTTTAATCTAACTTGCTCTTTTAAAAATAGTGTCTCTCCACTAAAACTTAACTTTTTATATAGCTAAAAGTTAAGTTACCCACTTTCATATCTAACTGCTTAGTGCACACTGTCATGTATAAGATAAACCATTTTTTTTTCATCGTACCTTTAAAAGCATCTGTTGCAAGACCACCAGTTATTGGAGAGCCCACATTCTGCCTCTCAGTAGTCCTCTTTAATTAGTGCTTCTGTTTTCTGCTGGTGAGAGAAGGAGTACAGTGACATTATTTTCTTGAGACTGCTGATCACCAGAAAGCCTAATAACTTCTTTATAGGTGACAGCTTGGAATCTGTGCTTATATTCTGATCCTGGTGAGAGTAGGAGTAGACTGCAATGATTCCTGACTATTTCTGGTTGGAGAGTGAGTGTCTGTGCTTAATGTACATGAATGGTCTGGTTGCTATCACCTGGGACAAGACTGCAGATCACCAGACAGACTGTGGCCTGCTTCTCTTCTTGGGATTGGTGTAACATGTTGGTTCTGGTGAGAGAAGAAGCAAAGGAGTACTGTATCCCAACAGAGTGAAGCTGTGGTGAGTCCGGCATTAGTAGTAGCCAGGCAGTAGCCATTCATGTGACTCCCCTCTTTTTACAATTCTTGACAAGCTAATTCTTTGTTTTCAGTAAGTACTGCTTGACTTGTTTCTAACTTCAGAATACCTGCCTAAATACTTCATCCTTAAATTTTCAGGGTCTATTTATTAGTTTCCCCTCAAGTGTTTGGCACTGTAGAGACTCAGACACCTTGAGTGACATTTATCCTGTAAAAGCACAACTGAAATTTCTCCAGTATCTAGTTCCACACAGGACAGCTAGTTGGCAGTGACAAGCACTGCCCACATAGTTGCAAACCAGATACTCCTGACAGTGACTGATATTCTCACTCTAACAGTCTAATCAATAAAAAAGGGGTCTGTTGCCATGGATATGAACATTCCTTCTGTCTCCTTTACTGACTTGGTGGATATGGGCATCCTGAGGCAATGTAGAAAGTGCCTCATGTTTACTGATAACCAGTTAATTCTCAAACAAACTGATATAGTATGTCAGAGATGTATTTACACAATGTCACTGGAGACAAAGCTCTCACATAAAAAGTAACTATAATGTCAATAAGGATGTCAGTAGTACACATGTTCCACCTATCACGCACAATTCAAAGCAGACATACAGACCCATATATACTGAGGCACTTACATATAACCTTCCTAAACCACAAAGACCTCCTAGACAAAGTACACATAAGAAATACCCTCAGCAGCCCTAAACACACTCTTTCAAAACAACACCCACATCAACACATAGAGCTACATCTCATGGAGCCTCTACCTCTAAGCCCATAAGGCAAGTCAACACACAATCCAACATTCTAGTCATTGGAGACTACATCGTGAGACACACTGATGTCCATCTCACCAGGCTGAGTAAGGAGAAAGTTACAGTCAGTTACTTATCAGGGGCTAGGATCTGAAACATTACATGTGCACTCAGGTCATTGGACCACATTTACCAATATGACTCAGTAATAGTCCATGTGGGAGTAAATGACCTGAGATGTACCTCCCTAGACTATATGAAGAGAGACATCATAGAGCTCTCAGAATATGTGTCTCAAGCTGGTATGAGCCTAGCATTGAGCAGCATTTTATCTTCTCCAAGGATGATGCCACAATCTGAACAAAAACATGATTGACTTTAATAATTGGCTTAGTTTCTGGTGTCATTCTATGGGGGTGCAATATTTGTCAGCATGGAAGAAGATGGTTAACAGACCACGCTGCTTTACCAGGGGTGGTCTGCACCTCTCCCCTCTAGGCTTCCGAATATTAGCTAAAACATTGTCTTCCCCCATAGTACCTTTTTTAGGGAATGGCAAAATGAAAGTACTTCCGACATACCAAATCAAAACCAAGAAAATCTAAAGGTATTACTGCTCAATGCTAGAAGCCTAAAGAAAAAAACTCCACTTCCTAGAAGCTCTCTTTACCCTAGAGAATGCTGATGTCTGTGATGTCTCTGAGACTTGGTTTAAAGCTGTGGAGAGCACACCAACAGTGCAAGGTTATAATGCCTTCCACACATTTCGACCAGCTACTTCACAGGCAGGGGACTAAAGGTGGTGGTGTCTCTGTTTACATCAAAAGTAAATATACTTCAAGGCTAGTTAAACAGGACAATGAACTTGAGCTGCTCAATGTTCAAATCACCATAGGTAAAATCCAGTACTACTTCCTCGTAAGATATAGGCCCCCCTCTATGACTCAGGAAACCCATACCATGTATTTAAACTTAATAGAAACACTGACCATCCATCCCAATACCATATTCATAAGCGACTATAATTACCCCACTATTAACTGTGAATCATATATGACATCAAATGTACATGCACAGAGATTCCTGGATTTTGTAAACAAAACTCCCTGGACCAGATAGTCAATACACCAACCAGGGGTGCAACCATACTGGATCTGGCCCACACTAATATGGGAGAGTGCTGCACACACCCCCCCCCCCTACGGTAATGCCTTCCCTGGTAAGGTCAGACCACAAAATAGTCTCCTTTGAAGTAAAAATAAAATCTGGATCCCCAGCTCAACTGTGAATATTCAGGAACTATTCTAAGGCTAACCTCTTGCTATTAAGTGAGAACATGGAAAAATGTCTAGTCCCTATAAACCCAGAGAACACTTCTGCCTATGCAGAACTGTTCACAGAAACATTGTACAAGCATGTTAATAGCTGCATAGAGACAGCTGTACCCACCAGAAGAAGTACAGAACTAACTCAAAAAACAAGCCACCCGGGTGGAATCACAAAATTAATCAGATGTATAACAGGAGGAAGAAAATCATGGCAAAAATTAGGAGGTGCAGCACCCAGAAGGATAAAATCACTCTCATTAAACTAAACAAACGACTCAGAGGACAAATAAAGTCTACCAAAGCCAAATTTGAGGTATGTTTGGCCTCCCAGGCCAAGGACAACCACAACGCATTCTTCAGATATGTCCTCAACTTCAAAGGCAATACACAATTGTGTGCAGAGCTCATTGTAAAAGGAGCCACATATACCGAGCCAGAAGATATAGCAAACCTCCTGACTAATAAATTCAGCTCCAACTTTACTCCTCTCTCCCCCTCAACCTTTCCACAGGAAATATCATCAAATGTAACCCCCCGCTATCACTAGATAACAGGTCCTTAATGCTCTCTCTACACTGCATCAATGAGCCCAGACAACATCCCAGGATGCTTTCCTAAATAGCATGAAACATGACCTATCAGGGCCTCTGGAATTACTATTTAACTGTAGCCTCCAAGCAGGCTTTGTGTGCCTCATGAATGGAGAAAGGCAACAGTCATCCCCTCTGCACAAAGGTGGGCCATCAACAGACCCTGGAAACTACAGACCCATAAGTCTCACTAGTCTTATATGTAAAGCCATGGAAAGAATTATCATGGAGATGATCAACAGAGATATAGTAAACCTCCAGACACTGAACCCAACCCAGTTTGGTTTTGTCAAGGGCAGATCATGCCTAGTCAATCTGGTGGACTTCTTTGAGAAGGTCACCAAAGTAATGGATGATGGCAAAATCGTTCACACTGCCTACGTTGACCTGCCCAAGGCATTTGACACAATACCCCACTCGGGCATTGTTGGCAAACTCAAGAGGTTAGGTATAAACCCGTATGTCACCCAGTGGATAGAGGAAGTTAGAATTGGGGAGTCCACCTCTACAAAGAAGCCAGTCACAAGTGCAGTCCCTCAGGGATCAATCCTTCAACCTCTCCTTTTTTGGCATTTACTTCTCAAAAGTCAAGGCCAATATCAGTGCTCTCTGGATGACTAAATCTGCAGATGATTGCAAATTAGGAGCTGTCATTGAATCTCACACTGACACAAATGTTCTCTAGGAGGGGATGACGCAGACAAATAACTGGTGTCAAAGCCATGGACTAAAACTAAATGCCAAGAAATGCATAATAGTATCCTATGAGAAGTCATCCATCCCTGGTAACTATCATATTGACAACACACCCCTTAGAGTTGACCCAGTAGTCAGGTACTTGGGGACACACATAGATAGTAATCTAGCCTTTTATTCCCACATGTCTACAGTGGTGAGGAAATCATTCTATGTTGCACAACTTATAAACAAAGGTATGGCATCTAAGTCCAAGGAAGTAATTGTTCCACTGTATTCAGCATTCATCAGACCTATCAATGAGTACAATGTACCTAACCAGGCATATCCAACATTTGGAACAGCCACAGAGGTTCCTCACTAAAATAATACATAGGATCATAGGAGGATCATAGGAGGTCACTAAGCTAATGGTCCTGGGGCCCTTACAAGCCTAGCCATCAGTTTATCCCAAAAATGAACCCTCAGTCAGCACCTGTCACCCCTGTCAATCAGGGACAAAGTTGGAACCCCTAGGACAAATTTGTGGTTTCCTATCCACTCTTCAAGGTTGCGCTTGAGGGGCAGCAAGGTACTCTGTTTGACATGTATGGGAAGTCTTTTCCAGAGATGGGACAGCCTCTGGGAGACAAATGTGTATCTCCAGCAGGTTTTGTTGATGTTGCATATTAGATTTAAACCTATCAAGCGGGTAATGCGCAAGGAGTTACACTTATGGATACAGAGCATCTCTAGTAGGGCAAAGTCTGATATTGCCTTGTAGGAGAGGCACAGATCACCACTGAGCAATCTGTATGATACTGAGTAAAGTGATAGTGATTTGAGCCTGTCCACATAAGACAGGTGTTTTAGGCCATGGATTCTCTTTGTGAGGTATTTCTGTGGCCTTTCCAGTTGGTGCAGGTGTTTGGAGAGGTACATACCAAATGGGGTGTTATACTCAATTATAAGTCTAATGAGGGAGGAGTACAGAGAGGTAATAACTTCCTTTTTTCTGGATACAATCCCTTTACTTGTGAGATGAACCAAGTAGAAGGCTTTTCTGACCACTGCTGCCACATGATGGTTGAATGTGAAACTGTTGTCAACCTGAGTACCCAGGTCTCTCACAATTGGTTGTGTGCTTAGGGGAGTGCCGTTGATGTGGTAATCAGTAGGGGCCATGTTTTTGCCGAATGGTATGATAATACATGGTTTTGCATTTAACTTAAGGCCATGACTTTGACACCAGTTATTTGCAGCTGTGAGACCCTCTTACAGTATGTTAATGTCATTTGGAGAGTCAATAATAGCACCCAACTTACAGCCATCCACAAACTTGGTCAGCCACAGGCCCTTGGTCTTTGCCTGGAGCTCTGACAAGTAGATGCCAAACAGTAGTGGTCCCATGATAGATCCCTGGGGAACACCACTATTGGCAGGTCTGCTTTGACCTTGTGGGTCCTATCTGTGAGCCAGTTGGCCAGCCATCTGATGAGATAGGGATTAACACCAAGTTGTGTTAGCTTTTCAATGATGCCCGAGTGTGGGATTGTGTCAAAGGCCATGGCCAGGTCAAGGTAAGCTGTATGTACTGACTTTCCCTCATCCAGGGCCTTGGTGACAGTCTCAAAGAAGTCATCTAGGTTCAATAGGCAAGATCTGTCCCTGACAAATCTGAATTGGGTGGGGTCAAGTGTTTGGAGATTGTCTATGTCATTGTTTATGAGATCCATAATAATATACTCCATGGCTTGTCAAGATAATGGGGCAATAGTTTCCCAAGTAAGTAGTGACACAACCTTTGTGCAAGGGGATGACAATGGTGGTTCTCCACTCTGCTGGAATGAAGCCTGTAGTTAGACTTTGCTTGAATACGGTGCTCAGTGGCGAAGCTAGTTGTTGCTGGAGATGGTGCATAATATGGCCTGGGATATTATCATGGTCCCATGGAAGCTATGTTCTTTGCCTTGGATAGGGCCTTTAACACTTGATCTAAGGAGATGTGAGGTGTGGGACAAGTATCGGGGATTATGACTGGGCCATTGAGGGGTGATAAGGGGTAATGTTTGCTCTGAACCTATCAGCTAGTAGGTTGGCTAAGTTTGCAGGATCAATGTAAGTGGTACCATTAGGTACTAATTTGCAACAAACGTAGGCTCTGTCATGGAGGTTCCTAATGTAACTGAAGAAGGATTTGTGGTTTCCCTTTGTTCTGGAGGCTAGTTTCAACTCATAATTGGCTTTGGAGTTTTTCACTAGTGATCTAATTTGCTTGTTGAGGCAAAGGAGGGAGATTTTCCAATTTGGAATTTGTTCCTTTTTACCCTTGGACAACAGTTTTTTTTTTTTCATTTTGTTGTAAAGCCTGTTGATAGAGGATGTCCACCAGACAGGTTTGTGTTTCCTTGAGGAGCAGGTTTTAGTTCTGTTAGGTATGGCTGAGTCCATACAGTTGTACGGGTGCTTGTATACTGCACTGGCATACTGTTCAGCATAGTTATCTGCATCCTCTGAGGGAGGGGCGGTGGTGTGAAGCTGCTGATACCCTCCCTTAGAAGGGTGTAGTCAGCTTTTGAGAAGTTTTTTAGCCTGGTTATGACTGGGGAGGGGTTGGGTGGGATAGAAATTTCAAATGAGGCAAACTGATGATCTGATCTCACCAGGGAAGAACATACTATGGGAGTGGTGCAGTGGTCACCCATACTGGTGAGAACCAAGTCCAGTATGTTATCTTCCCTTGTAGGGGATGAGACCAGCTCATCTAGTGCATGAAAGTTGATGAAATCAAGGAATCGTTGGGTAAGTGCATTAGTGCAGGAATAGTTCACCCAGTCTATGGTGGGGTAGTTGAAGTCACCAAGGATCAGGATGTTAGGGGGTACCTTGATGGAGTCAAGTAGGTCAAGGTAGGAGGAGTGGGTGTCCTGTGACATGGAGGGGGTCTATAGCTGGCTATAACTTGGATGGGTGTCTTGCCAACTGTCATTTGCACCTGAAGTAAGTCCAGTGCATCATGCTAATAAACCAGTCTGGCAGTGTGCCTGTCTTTAATGAAGATAGAGACTCCACCACCCTTAGCCTTTCTGACCATCTTTTGGGGTCAAAAAGTGTGGAATTAGGTACAGCCTGGTAAGGCAGGGGTGCTCTCTGCAGCCCTCAATGAAGTTTCCGTGACTGCACAGACACTGGCATCTTGCAGTGTGAGGACAGCCTCCAATGAGTGCATTTGCAGATTAAGGGTGTAAGTAATATGTCCTATGCAGACCATCTCAAGACTCTATCCCTGTATTCTGTCTCCTACTGGATTTTGAGGGGAGATATATGCCTGATACACAGGGCATTGTCAGACCCTACTCTGATCGACCTCCTGCATATCCACAAAACAAACATTACCAGAATTGCCTGTTCTAAAGACTTAAACTTTGCCTGTGATATAAATAGGACCTGCTGGAGAGATAGGTATGTATCCCAGAGACTACCCATTCTATGGAACAGGCTCCCCATCCATATGAAGCAGAGTTCCTCCCTAACCCAATTCAAGTGCAACTTGGACAACTGGATGGGGAACCAGAAATTCATTCCTGGTTTGGCACCTATGTTTCAAATGCAAACAGGTAACCTGTAAATGGTTCATCTCCCAGGCCCATGTTTACATTTATCAAGGGTATCAGAACTTGTCAGAGATTTGGGATGCATGGCTAGGCTTAAAAAGGCCCTTGTAGTCGTTAGCCTAGTAAACACCTATGAACCTATCCATAAATATCCAATGTTGTGACATTTATAGCATTTCAATTTATACTTTTGCATCATGTTTCATTTCCTCACAAATATAACAGTTTCTTTCATCACAATTACTTATGAAATGTCCTTGTTTTCCACAAAAAAACTTGTTGAGTTGCCCCCAGTATTTTATGATACCCCTATTCCCTCCACTTATATGCTTGATATATATATATATATATATATATATATATATATATATATATATATATATATATATATATATATATATATATATATATATATATATATATATATATATACATATATCTTTCTATTTTTGACACAATATTACAAACCCAGCCAGTCCATAAACACTTTTTGTCATAAACTTTTGCAATGTCCAGTACTTCTTTACATAAAGTTTTCAAATGTCCTTTTAAATTCTTTTTTTCTACCTCTGTTTAAACATTTACACAAATGTTCCTATTTCCATGTAAAATGCTTTAATACATAAAGATTTCATGGGTTACAATCTCTCATTTTTTCATATCCTCAAATAAAATTTTCTGTTGAAAAAAACAATCTCAAATATAATGTCACAAAATGTTTGTTTGTTAATAACAGTAAATGTTCTTACCTTGTGTGCTTTTACATCCAAAAGAGCTATTAAACGGTCTGACACTTCATACCTGTCCATTTTCTTGTCTTCTTTGCTTTAAATCTTCACCACATACTTCCATTTTTCATTTTCTTCTGCTTTCCTTTCTGCTACTCCACTTTTGTCTTCTTTTACATTCTCTGCATATGTTTTCTTTTCCATCTTACCACTGTTCTTCAGGATTGTCTCTGCATCCTCCTTTTGTATTTTCTCCATAATGTCCCCCCAGCAAACCTCTCCTTCATTTTCTGGCTCATTCTGCACCATATTTTTTTTAAGTAAATCAAACTGCAACCCTCCCAACTGGAGGGTTGTAATTATATGTCCATCACTTGCTGATTCATCTCCATCAAACAGATTCCTTTGAACATTCCTCAGAATCCTACACACATTCTCTGGTCTTGATATTTGTTTTCTCCTCCATGTCTTTCACCACTCTATCATCTCCTTCTCTCCTTATCTGTCTCTGTTTCTCTGGGTTTATATTATTTCAATAAATCAAATATGAAAATACCTTTTCATCAACCCCTTTTCATCGAAAGCCAAACTCTGCAAATGATCATTAAATTACATTTTTTCTCAGGGGAAAAACCCATCCTGGTGGGGGGCTGTATCCCCCACACCATCCCTAACTAAATATACCAACTTGAGATCACACTACAGTGGGGAAAACGGCAAATTCCCGAAGAAGTCCCAGTAGTTCCTTACCATGGAAAAAATTTCAATTTAATGATCGTTCATGTAGTTTGGTTTTTGCTGAAAAGGGGTCGATGAAAAGGTATTTGACGTATTAACTTTTGTTGAAATAATACAGATTAATTTCTCTGGGCCACCTCTATGTCTGGAATGGAAACAGGAAGTGCTTGTCCAACTTGGGTCTCACTCACAACAATGATGAGTAGGGTTTTTTTTTTTTGTTTGCATATATACAATTCATATTTTTTTACATATTTCCATATTTTAATGTCATTCAATACATTTGTATTCACATTTTAAGTATCCTCCCACTTTTTAACCCACAACTAAAACCGCATTTTTTCCAGTATTTTTGTCAATGTCCATTTTTCATTGTATCTGGTTTCAGTAAGTTTTTCATTCCATATAACCCATGTTACATAAATTACGATTCTCTCCATTTTCTTTGTTTCATTCTGGGATCTAGTCCCATAAAACCCATACTCTATCATGTCCATGTTTAGCATTTCAAAATTTAAATAAGTTTTAATCAAATCATTTTTGCATAGTTCTTTCCATAGTTTTTGAATTCTCTCACATTTTAAAAAAAAATGTTCTGTAATTTTCAATTCTTTATATGCATTACATATTCTATCCTGTTTTCTCTTACATGGCATATTTGCCCCTACTGGTAATTTTCCTATGGACAATCTCGATAAAATAGCATGGTGTTCTTTATTTTTTTTATATAATTTCTGTATCTTGTCATTACTGCTTCTTATCTATTTCTAACTCTTTCCATGGAACCACCAAATAAAAGGATCTCATAATGTTAACATACTATTCTTTTCTATTACATTCTGTTTTAATTTCCACAATACAATTTTGCTGTAAAATTCTTTCATTTTTTCATTAATGACACTTTTACATTTTTTTTTTCATTTCCAATTCTTTCCAAATGTCTCTATATTTACAATACATTACTGTTTCTATCAAATCTTTATTACTTTTCAATATTCCTTTTAGTACTTTATACATACATAAAGAGGCTGCATGTACAATCAGATTTATCAGCCCTTTCCCCTTATTCCTCTTTCATATACAAAATTCCCCTCTTAACCAGGTTCAATCTCACCCCCCAAATAAATTTAAAAAATGATCTGCATAATTTCTTTTTCATATTTCATTAGCATTATATAAACATTTGCTATATAAGCTATTTTACCTATTATTATGGTGTTTTCTTTTTATATGATAATCTATATGGCTTCCAGAATGTAATCATATCCTTGATTCTCTTAATAACTTTATTCCATTGTTCATGTCTGTATTCTGTACTTCCAAATACTATTCCTAAAATATCTATACTCTTCTCATTATATTCCACACCTCCTATAATACCTTTATACCCAAATCGTTTTTCTCTTTATTTATACTTAAACCAATCTCCTTCAGCTGTGTACTTAATTTTCCATTATTTTCTTCATCCAAGCTTTATTTTTTTGCTATTGCTACAATATCATTATTGTAAATATACATTACTGGCAACTGTATTTCCTCCATCATTATATATCCTCCCTTACTTGACATTTTATTACTTTCCATTACTACTGTGTTCATAATTATAGCAAAGATCATACTGCTCACCAGACATCCTTGTTTTACACCACACTCTATTTTTAAATTATCCCCAATACAACTGTTTATGTTCAATCTCACATAATTCTTTTCATACATTGATTTAATTACTTGTAATATTTTTTTTTTCACTTATGTTGTATGCTTGTAAAATACCCCATAATCCTTTATACTGAATAGTATCATGTTGTTTGTCTTTTTGGCTGTTAGGGTTTGCCACAGCGGAATTCCAGTCCTCTAATGATTGGCAGTAGATTTTTATGGTGCCGAGTTGCCAGCCTGATACCCAACCTTCAGCGAAGGCAAGCTCATTCATGCATGTCTTTCAGAGGCCATATTATCATATGCCTTAGTAATATCCCCTATCGTGATTTTTTTCCTCTTTTTTATTAATATCATCAATTACTTCCCTTATTGTCCACAATAGGTCTTGACTCCCCTTTCCTTTTCTCCCAAACAAATTCTGACCAAGTAGTCTTTCTATTTTACATTGTAATCATTTAGTTACTATTCACATGAAAATGTTATAGCCTGTGTTATTCAGTGTAACTGGTCTCCAATTTTTTACTTCATCTTTATCTCCTTTCTTTAATATAAATTTTATCACACCTGTGCAAATTTCTTTATATTTAATTCCCTTTTCTAGCCACTCATTCATTACTTCTATAAATACCATTTTTAGCCAGTCATACATTTCTTTATACATACTATATTCAGTTCCATCCAAACTTGTAGCTGAATTAACGCTGATAACTTTCAAGATCTCATTCAATTTATGTTTATTTTTCTCTCTAAACATTCATTATCTTCCTTATTTAATTTTCCCTATTGTAAATTATTTCTATTTTAACTTATTTTTTGCTTTATAAAACTAATACATATTCTTTAATTATTGCATATATTTCTTCTTGTTTTTTTAACCTGTTTCCCTTCTTTATTTATAAGTTTATCATTACTTTTCCTTATTTTACTATCTTACATAAGTATGATGCTACTTCTTTTTTCCTTGTAAACAATACTTTGCTTATATAATAATGCATCATCTTTATCCTGATTTCTTCTATATAATTATTTTTCTTTTTCATAAAATGCTTTTTCTTCTCTATTAAATCTTTAAATATTTTGACTTAATATTTTGTATTCCATTGTTTTCTTTTCTATGCATTCTAAAAATACTTTTTATATTTCTTTTTAAAATGAATCCACCAGATTGGCCAATTTTCATAAACATCTTTCATACCAATATGTTGTTGCCATAATTCTATAATTTCTTTTCTTTATCCTGATTCTAACTCTTTTTCTTTACTCTTTTTACACATTTGCCTATTTTAATATATTCCTCATTTTCATGAATTCTTATACAAATCACCACACAATCAGAAAACCCAGTATATTTGATTCCTTTTTATGTAATTTTTAGGCCTGCTGATATTAAAAAAATATCAATTTCTGTCTTAATTTAATTTCTTTTATAAGCTCAATGCTTATTTTCCCATTTTAACATCACAACTATTATTTTTATTTCTCCAATTACAATTAAATCCATCTGTCATTATTATATCCATGTTAACACAGACATACGTATATATACTTTTAAACATTGTTTCTCTTTATTTTTTGTTGCATATGCAAATAAAGCTATTAGTCTATGTACATATTTCTTCCATCTTATATCCACTACTGTTATTTGGCCCAGTTCTACTATTGTAATATATATTTTCATATTTTATTGGCATAATATACATATACCTGACCATGTTTTTGTCTATGTTCCAAATAACAGTACCATTCCAAAGTTCTTCTGTTTGCACTTTCTTCTTCTGCTAATATTCTAATATCTTTTAACACTATTACATGAGCATCTTCTGCAGCACACCTTTGTAAAATGCTAATTCTTCTTTTAATATTCTTCATACTGTACGTGTTCAAAGCTAATATTTTCAGCTTTGCAGAACAATTATTAAAATAATTTTCTTATCCCTTACCTTTCTTATTTTCTTTAACCATTATATTTTTAAATTTTCTTTCCCTAACTCTCTTTCCTATTGAATTTCTCTTGCCTTTTATTATATGCTACTCTGACTCTTCTCCATTTGTTTCATCTGTCTCTCTTTCTTTTTCCCTTTCCTTCTCTTTGTCTTTCCCCTTAAATTTAAATACCAGTTCTGCATTTTTTCTTGTTATGTTATGTGTTTTTGTACATTTTTCTAAATCTTTTTCTTGTATAATTTCATCTTCATTTTCATGTTCATTTTATTTTTCATTTTCTTGCATTTCTACCTCAAATTCTAACCATGAATGTCCTATATTATCACATTTCTTGCATTTCACTTCACAATTCTTTGCATTATCGTAAGTCTGACCACATAAATAACATCTTTTTTGTCATATTCATTGATTAAATGATCACTTTTTCAACAAAAATAACAAGTCTTTGGTTGTCCTCTGTACCTTAAAAAAACTCTACTGCCATGCACATGAATAATACTAGGTATGTGTATTATATTGCCATTTTGTTTTCAAAATTATGCCATATTCCCAACACCCGGTCCATAATCCTCTTTCATCATAGGCTTTAGCAAAGTTGTTAACAAATATTCACTCGGATCTTTTGCTTCCACTTCTGTTCTAAACTGAATCAAAATATTTTTTTTTGTTTGCCTGAAAAAGGCTTGCACCACATATTCCGACCATGGAAAGTCTGCTTTCTTTTTTTCATAGGCCCCCAAAATGTTTTCCATAGCCTGACCAGTTCCAAAAAAACAAGTCACAAAAAGTTTTTTTGTTAATTAAAATGAAAGCTCTTACCTCTTCAGCTTTTATTCCCAGAGGTGCAATAACATTCTCCCATAACTCATACCTTTTAAGGCTTTTTTTCTGTTTTAGTGCTCACCCAAACAACGTTTTTTTTCTTTATTTCTTTCATCTCTGTCTTCTCCTTAGTTCCTTCTTCCACCATTTGAGCATAGGATTTTTTTCTGGAATCTTCTCTGTTTTTTTTTTCCTATTCTTTTTCTCCCTCTCTATTTTTTCCATAATGTTACTCCAGGATACAGCAGCTCCACTTTCTGGCTCACTCTGGTTAATTAGCTCTTTATGATACCCATCCCACATTCCTCCCAACTGAAAGGTTGAAACAACACATTTTTTCTGCTGTTTCTGCCACTTCAAACAGATTTTTCTGAACATTTTCTTCTGAGTCCATCTCCACCACTGCATTTAGTTCCATCTCCTTCCCGATCTCCTCATCATCAGCAAACATTTTCTCTATTCCCCACATCATCTGAAAACAATTCTGGTAGGAATTCTAATATTTTTTTCATTTTCAACACATTTAACTTCCAAATTGCTTCGGCTTTCAGCAGCCATGTTTTCTCCCTGTTCTTCTGGGCCACCTCTGCTCCTGGAACGGGAAGTCAGGATGCGTAACACCCAATGTCTTTCCCCTACTACCAAGAGTAGAGAAGTTCCCTGATGCCCTCGACAAAATTCACATAGTTGTATAAATGCCACCTCAGGTCTCCCCTGAAAAGAGGCTAATAGTCTCATGGAACTAACCTGGTCAACAAAGGAAAAATAAAATGAATTAAGTAAATGAATAAATAAAACAAACGATGAATATATTTACTATGCTTCTGTGCATAGCCATGTTTTCTCCCTGTTCTTCTGGGCCACCTCTGCTCCTGGAACGGGAAGTCAGGATGCATAACACCCAATGTCTTTCCCCTACTACCAAGAGTAGAGAAGTTCCCTGATGCCCTCGACAAAATTCACATAGTTGTATAAATGCCACCTCAGGTCTCCCCTGAAAAGAGGCTAATAGTCTCATGGAACTAACCTGGTCAACAAAGGAAAAATAAAATGAATTAAGTAAATGAATAAATAAAACAAACGATGAATATATTTACTATGCTTCTGTGCCACTGCAGTGGTGGTCTACTGGGTATCTCCTCTCCTCTCTTGATGCAAGTGACTTCAACTTTTCACTTCAATCAGCAGTAGACATCAGCTTAGCAAGTATTAATTATAAAAGATCTGACTGTCTTGTTCAATTCTGCTTGCCAGCTGGCCATGTAGTGCAAGTGTAGAGACTGGTGCCATTGAGCTCAATGATGATGAGCAGACGATCACTGGATTAGGTAGAAAGACTCAGTACCTGGCTCAGCCTGCTGAAAGGCAAGCCATTTAGCACCAGCTGCTACTTTATTAAATTAAAATCTATTCAGTTTTCAAATTCCTTTATTATGCATGTATTCATTGCTTTTGCAGACAGAGAGAAAGAGAAAGGAATTAGAAAGTTAGTAGAAAAACAAGTTTTGTATGAACATTCAACATGTATTTTCTAAAGAATAAAAAGTATGAAACTCTCTTACTGCTGGCATTATAAAATGATGGCAATAGTGAGTTTTCTTCAGCCCCTATTTCTCTCTCTTTCACTTCTGGCATCACTGACTACAATACTCAATGATTTTTATTCAGTGCATAATTGGATCAAAATGTTGAGGAAAAAAGCTTTAAAATATAGTACAAATTATCTAGAACCCATGTCTTCTCAGGCCGGCTTGATTATGTACATGCTTGCATATACCATGTTATTATATGTTTGTGCAATGTTGAACTATATTGCCTTGCTGTTTGGTCTCAGTCATTGCTGAAAAAGGGTTTTAGGACTAGTCTACCTACCCTGTTAAATGAAAATAAATAAAGCGATTTCTTACTACAACAATTATTTACAGTACAGTGTTGACTATACCTGTTGGGATGTCATATGTTTGATACACCCCAGTTTCCAACTCTTTAAATGTGAAATCTCAGCATCTAATGTGTCTATATAGCTAATAAAATGTAAACAAAAATGCTGTTTTTATATTGGCATTAAAGGATATCAGTTTTCATTATGAAAGATGGTGTAAGAACATTTACAAATAAGGGCTTCTAACTTAGAAATATTTCTGCCTCACAGAGAAAGATATTTAGAGAGTCTACCTGTTAAAAGTGAGATAATACTAAGTTTTCTAACAAAACAAATTCAAATCCCAAGGTTAAAAAATATATGCATTGTTAGTGATATTAAGAAAAGAACTGCCTTAAGAAACACCTTAACTAAAGCATGCAGTGGTATAAAAGGTTAGGCTCAATCACAAGCATTAGCTGTAGACACATGTACATTATAAAATGAATAACAACTTTGACTGAAAAAAAAATGATTCGAGTACTTCAAAGCTTCTAAGCCTCATGATGCATTCCAAATAAAATTAAAAAAACTCTTCCGATTATCAGTATTTTTATTAATTTTTCTTATTTCAGGATGTTTACAATTTGGGTAAAAAATGGAGTTACTGTAGAAATTTAAATTCTAGGGTGGTATTAATTGCAAACATCCAATTTCATAGAACTGGCACACAGTGCAATTCACATAAGAGAACCCAAAGTAATTCACAACCCCCAATACAAAACCAAAGTATTTAATGCTAAGCAAAAGGATACCTGGAACAGTTCGGATATAGAATAGTTATTCAAGCTAGATCTTGACAATGATTCACAGAGAAGATACCTGTGTTGGGTGAACCTCAGCCACAAGTAGGAAATATTTGCGTAATAACAAATACTAACTGTGCCTACATATAACCTAAAAGCCCCAGTCATGTTGTAAATACAATGTCTTGCTCAGCATCACATAGATGAGTAACAAAATCGGCATATCATGTTAGAAAATAAGTGTTACATGGCATAATACAAATCAGCCAATAATTATCTGCAATTGCAGCAGACTACTATTCATAAACATACTATAATAAAATTACACAACCCCCCACTCCCAAACCAGTTGTGACAAAAACCTCCTTGCAATGGGAGCAAAATCATCATCTGATCCCATTATTTAAATATATTTCAATTCGCTATCCTCCACTGTATGGTCAGTTAGCCAGAAATATAAATTAATTGCACCTTGTCATGATCGAGTATCAATGAGGGAAGTTGTCTGTCCTCATACTCACAGACAGTACAGGTGTGTGTACAACACACATGGGTTCTCTATACAAACACATATGCAACTCAAATGCTATCATAACTCAATATACATAACATCAAAAACTTATATACTGTATGCAGCAGTTGTGGCTTAAAATGTAGAGTACATATATACTTGTTTCATTTTCCTCTGTCTTCCACCACTGCAAGCATAAACATACGGACTCTGCTATAAAGATAGCTACTAGTAAGCATAGCAGATATGACCCCAGCCCCAGCAGCAATGATCAGCTTGTGCTCTACAAATGTACATTCTTGGACACTTAAACCTTGTGTTAGGTATGGTAAACTGTTTTTCATTTGGATGAAAGTTCATCTGTTGCATACAACACTTAAGATGCATCTATATATGCATGTCAATGCAAGACCATAGTTGTACAGTTCTGAACCAGTAGTGTTCTGGATATCTAGAACAGCAAAAACAGGTATTCATTATCTCTAAGGTATGTTGTCACAGGTATATTTCCTACAGATGCATGGGGATGTAGATGACTGGGGGTGTGCAACATGAAGGTTGATTCTTGTTGTTCACTGCATCTGGTGCACATAGTGCTCAGTGCACGGTACATCTTTCTGCACTATTCAAAATCACTGTATCAGGACTCTGCAAAGCTTTATATTACCACAACTCCTTTTTTTATGAATCGTAGTAATATCCAGCCATGTACAAAACACACAGCACAGAACCAATTATGGGACTGTGTACCATGCTTGCGAATCCCATAGGTATTCATCAAGCTGACAAATATGCAGTGTTAAGTGTGGGATGCATCATGTAGTGCCATTGCTACATCAGAAATTACTTGTAAAGAGGCCATATTCATGAAGGTCAAATGGATAGAGTCATTATCACAGGAAAATATGGTAGACAGATACATTACAGGAACAATCCACATCTGTCCAACTTCCTGAAATATCAGTAGATCCAATTTCCATTTGTACATCCAAAATATCTTCTTGTTCAAAAGCCTTTAATAGCTGATTCTGCAGTCTCTGTATGCATAGCTGTCAGCTGAAACCAGCATAATGATGTTCATGTCCAGATGGAAAAAATTTTGCAAATGTGTAAAGTCACAGTTCCTTGCTGTTTGTTTATGCACCGCCTTACTGTCTGTGTTAATTTATAGATGTCCTAGGTGAAACAAACGTGTTCAAAGGATATCATGGCCTTGTAGACTGCTTTCAGTTTCTTTAAATTGCTGAATAGACTCCGGAGCAGCTCAGGAAAAGCTGCCTGCTTAATTCCACCATAGGAACAACAGTGCAGCCTGAGCTCATTTTCAGAAAATCCATTTGTAATGCCATACAGAAAACAAATGCTCCTAACTCTTTAACTATAAGTGCTAGACTAAAAATGTAAATGCAAAAGTTGTTCAGCAGACACTGACCTTTCCAAAAGTGTAAATGCTGACAGTGCATATCAAAGTCATTATTAAATATTTGGCAAGGAATGTTGATATTGTGCATATTTTTTGCCTTTTTGGGAAAGCAAAGTACAATATCTTTGTAAATGTACCATGTAGACCCATACAATTTGAATTTAATTTGTTAGCATGAATGTCACCTTTACAATGATACCTTAACCATTACTGTGTCATGCTCCTTTATGGAGATATTCACAGAAATATGATTAATATAATATTTCTCATAATTGATAAAGCATAATATCTCATCACCTGTAACAGACAGAGCCTACATATTAGTGTAGAAGTTGTGCGTCTGAATGTCAGCTTCAAAATGATGCATCATTTGTGTGATCATCATGCTCCCTTGCAAAGATGTGGCCATAATAATGAGAAGTATTGGAAATGTACAATTTTCATAATCATACAAGACTAAACAAACTGTGATATCTGTACATGTGTACAGTGCACAGACACAGTTCTTTTCCCATGTTGTAAGGAGAAACACTGTCTTCAAACTGAGGTATTACTCAGCACACTGACATGCTCCCTTGCAAAGTTATTTACCAAAATATGAAAAAAATCATAATTTCCATAACCTAAGTCCAAAACAAACTTTGAGATCTGCACATGTGCATACAGGGACAGTTCTTTTACCATGTTGGAACTATCAATACTGTCTTCAAAATGGTGTATTACTTAGCACATTCAGATGCTTCATTGCAAAGTTATTTGCTAAAATATAAAATAAAAATCATAATTTCCATAACCTATGTCCAAAACAAACTTTGAGATCTGTACATGTGTACAGCATACAGGGACAGTTCTTTTACCATGTTGGAACTATCAATGCTGTCTTCAAAATGATGTATTACTTAGCACATTCAGATGCTCCCTTGCAAAGTTATTTACCAAAATATGAAAAAAAATCATAATTTCCATACCCATATAACCAAATAACTTAACTGATACATGTTAGTGTGGAGTGCAGAGGCATTAATTATCATTCAGTAGAAATACTATATCAGTATAATTCAGTCAAAATAGTATAACACTTGCATGTTACTGAGCCCTTCCTTCTACCACCTAATTTCCACCCATGACTAATAAAGCGTAGAAACATGCCCAACTACTGAGTATAAGCAGAAGTACAGTAATAGAAGCAGAAATGTCAAACTTATCTGGTTCATCCATGTAAGAATTAGTCACAAAAGTAATAATTCCAGTTATCGCATCTAACCATCACTCTAGTTACAATAAAACCCATCAGTTTTCCTCAATCCAGTATGTGCATATTGTTAACAGATAATAAATTATTCTCGAAAGCTGGCTACATAAACAAAAAATTATAATAACCATCACTGAAACCTGAGCTATAAATAACCTATACTTGTTACACCATATCTGTATTACGATCTTCAGCAGTTTGACCATGTATGCACAAGCACTTCCCTGGTACACAAATGAATTATTTCCCCTACCAACATCTTCATTACTACATGTTATACACATGTCCCTAAAGGAAACATTCATCCAAATGACCCCTTCAGGAAAATGTTGAGATACGCACAATCACCAGAATCAAAGTGATAATGACTTCTACTTATGTGAATAACAGTGACAGCAGCTGAGACTTTTCCCAGAAAAGTTATAATGACTAACTGCTATATTGTAACTGCATGTATTACCAATGTGATAATGACCTTCCTTTCATTACTGCAAAGGTATGCATGCTGAGACACAGATGATAATTGCTGCACATAACCCGAGTAGGCATTCAGTCAAATAGTATAACACTTAGATATTACTGAGCCCTTCCTCCCACTTAAATTTCACACATGACTGACAAAGCCAGGAGAAATGCACAAATAATATGGTAGCTCCATGCTTTCAGTAGTCACCTAGTGATAACCTTTAACTCACTCAGGCAACTACTAAGTATAATCAGAATAATAATAATAAGACAAGCAGAAATGTCAAACTTATCTGGCTGATCCATTTAAAAGTATTAATTCAGGTTATCCCACCTAACCATCCCTCTGGTTACAATAACAGTCAGAAGTTAAAAAGGCAGAAATATTGTCAAAATATCTGGTTAAACAATGCAAACATTTCAAGACCATTTCAAAACAAAGCATTTCCAAATGGATTGCACACTGCATCCATTTCTGCTACAAGCACCATAGAAAACCAGCCCCTCAGGGGGTCAGAACACATTCCACTAGGGCTACATCTACCTCTACAGCATTTCTCAGGGGAGTTCCTGCCAGGGACATACTGGAAGCTGCTACCTGGAGTTCTGTATACACCTTCACCAAGCATTACCAGCTGCCTATTTTTTCCAAATCCAGGGCAAGATTTGCTACAGCAGTCTTGCAAGGCCTACTACCCAGCCCAAACATTTCTTGACTGCCCCCACCCTTCCTCAGCTTTGGGAATCAACCCAAGTGTGATGACTGCAACAGTCAAACACGAAGAATATAGTACAGTTGTGTACACGTACCATAAATGTAGAAGTTCAAGTGTATTCACTGTTGCAGTCCTGGTTTCCCTCCCTCCAGCTTCCTTGTTTTCTCTATTTCTTTATCTTGCCTCTCTATGGCTAATCCTAATGGTATTGGTATTTATTTTTTACTGGTGGTGTTTCCACATGATAGCCTAGCTTCCTATTTGGGGGCTCCTGACATTTGGGACAAGAAAAACTGATGTAATGGTGTCGGCTGCCTGTTTTTATACTAGAAAAAGAACTGAGACAAATGAACACGCCCTCACTGCACCACTTCTATTAAAACAATCCAAATGGTATCGATATCCACCTTCAATGGACCAAGCAAAACATAAAATTTTAAAAGGTAAAGCCTTCAGTTTTTATTTTCTGCTTTTCGTCCTGCTCCTAGCAGGACTTCTTCAGACAAACAACAAGAATCAACAAATTTCCACTTTTTAAAATAAAATCACATTTCAATTACAGTTGAAATCACATTTCAATTAAAATGCTTCGTTCCCTGTAATGGGATTTAAAAAGGCCAACCCCCCAAGAATAAAAGACACAGCACATTTTGTACTTTCAATAGTATTTGACTTTGTAAACAAGTAAAACATGAAAGTAAGAAATGAAAAATAGTAAAAACAAAAAACAAAAGAAATAAATATTCCCTTCTATATTGACAAGTTACCAGCAGTGCCATTCAAACATACAAAAAGTGCAAGAACAACACACAGTGCCTGACTGTGTGTTTGTTTACCTCCTTTTTTCACTTATTCCTGACATGCTGACTAAACTTACTTCTTCACCTAAAATGGCTCTTCAGCAATCCTTACTTCTAAAGTTATCCTAAGCAACTTCTCCTATTTGTATGAATACTGAGAAACATCGCTCATACAGCTGCCTTATATACTGATACATAAAGGTTCCATGACTCATATCTGCATTTAAATCTGTATCTTTATATTTCCAGAACTCACCTTATGTTGCTACATATTAATGTGACCCAAAGTTGTTCAAGGTATTTCTCCTCGCTCTTGTTGCCACATTAAAGACCCCAGTGTGGTGGAGATGAATCACTAAACGTCCAATAAAGCTCCACTGTTACTCCATCCTTTAAACAATTTCCAAAATTGTCTGCTAGTTCATCTTATTCAAGTCTCCATTGCTCTTTGCTTGTGTAGTTAGCCTAAAACACCACCTAGTGTTGTTTGTTGGTATATACCTACACAAGCTGCAATGGTTTAACATGTTATATCACACAAATAAACTTCCAAAAGGAAATTTTATGAGTGGGGGGGGGGGGATGGAAGCCATGCCCACCCATATGCAAAATGACCTGGTCTATGAGGCCATGCTATTGTATATATATGAATTAGTGGACATTTTTCCTAAAATAGTAATAAAAAATATATATAATATTATAAATAAAAAGTAAAGGAACACAGTAATTTACCTAATGAGGCTTTTGAGCTTCAGTATACAAGAAATAGAATAAATTTCACTCAAGCCCGGATGACAACAGGCTCTAGTTTGGAGTTGCCATAACAACTCCCTTTTCTCCAACAATAAAGAAGTTGGACCGCCCCTCAAGTCACAAATTTGATCGTCTATGGCTTTCATTTTAAAGGAATGCTGTGGGAAACTGGGTCTTTAATGTGGCAACAAGAGCGAGGCGAAATACCTTGAACAACTTTGGGTCACATTAATATGTAGCAACATAAGGTGAGTTCTGGAAATATAAGGATACAGATTTAAATGCCGACATGAGTCATGGAACCTTTATGTTTCAGTATATAAGGCAGCTGTATGAGCGATGTTTCTCAGTATTCATACAAATAGGAGAAGTTGCTTAGGGTAACTTTATAAGTAAGGATTGCTGAAGAGCCATTTTAGGTGAAGAAGTAAATTTAGTTAACATGTCAGGAATAAGTCAAAAAAGGAGGTAAACAAACACACAGTCAGGCACTGTGTGTTGTTCTTGCACTTTTTGTATGTTTGAATGGCACTGCTGGTAACTTGTCAATATAGAAGGGAATATTTATTTCTTTTGTTTTTTGTTTTTACTATTTTTCATTTCTTACTTTCATGTTTTACTTGTTTACAAAGTCAAATACTATTGAAAGTACAAAATGTGCTGTGTCTTTTATTCTTGGGCGGTTGACCTTTTTAAATCCCATTACAGGGAACTAAGCATTTTAATTGAAATGTGATTTGAAATGTGATTTTATTTTAAAAAGTGGAAATTTGTTGATTCTTGTTGTTTGTCTGAAGAAGTCCTGCTAGGAGCAGGACAAAAATAAAAACTGAAGGCTTTACCTTTTAACACTTTTATGTTTTGCTTGGTCCATTGAAGGTGGATATCGATACCATTTTGATTGTTTTAATATAAGTGGTGCAGTGAGAGTGTGTTCATTTGTCTCAGTTCTTTTTCTAGTTTGTTTTTTTGTGTTTGGATTCCTTATCTGCCTGTTTTTATACCCCTGACGACCTGACGCCATGGAAGAAGCGACAGCATCTGGCGCAGAAATACTAAGTCTCTGGTATTCGGGCCGACTGTGGGCTACCTGCAGTCAGATAACCCAAGTGTGATGACTGCAACAGTGAATACACTCGAACATCTACATTTATGGTAAGTGTACACAACTGTACTTTCTGTTGATTGTGGTAATGAGGTTGAAGTCTCTGGAGCGTGTGGTGCAGAGGGATTGGGATTTCTTTAGATGTAGCATTTCTAACAGAGTTGGGTCAGACATGGCTTTGTAAGTCAAGCAGAGATCGCCTCTTAGTAGACAATATCAGGCAGAGAATAGCTGGAGTTTTTTGAGTCTGCCCATGTAGGGCATGTGTTAATGGCCTAGGATCCTCTTCGTGGGGTAGTTTTGTGGCCTTTCCAGCTGTTGCATGTGTCTAGTGAGGTACATGCTAAATGAGGCATTATACTTGATGATTGTCCTAATGAGGGAAGAGTAGAGAGAGATGATGACTTCTTTTTTCCTTCCTCTTTCTCGCCAAGCACATGTCCGTCAGCACTGAAGGCTTTGTCCCTTGGAAAGACTAGCTCAACCTAGTGTGTCACAGCACACTTCCACACATGCTGGTACTTTTGTGCAAGTAATAACATTAATTTCACTGAACCAAACACTGAGTATAATCATAAACAGAAATGACAAAGTCAGAAAATGTAAATGTAAGTATGTAAATTACCTGGTTGATCCATGTCAAAATTAACTACAACTGCCATAGACTGTATAAGCCATGTAAAAATATTTAAAATACTTAAGAATAACATCAGGCTCTTAAAATAGCTTTTCTTTTACAAAAAGCAAAAGTTGGGCACTGAAAAAAAGAAGATAAATGAAGTGGTAATTTATCAGGGCATGTTTTTCATTGCAGATTTCCAACTGGAGTGTTCAGGCACTAAATTCATAACACACTCCTCAAGGTAACACTATCCTCTTCCCAGCAGAGCTCTCCATGTTCAAGATCACAACCAGAATCACAATCCTCTTATTTAACAATTTTGAGGAAGGCAAATAATTTCCTGTTCCACACTTAAGATAATAACCAAAACTGAAACGCTGTAGAGCAAATGTGGAAATCAGGAACTCTTCGGACCACTCCGGTAACGAGAAATATAAAGAAAAAACATCAGCATTCCTTTTCATTTATTAAAAATTAAGTACTTTCATTCCATAACCCAGAACTTCATCAGAATAAAACTCCCTATGCATCACTTCCTTACAAAGAGACAACCCAAGTTCAACATCATACACAGAATACCAAATGAAAAATAATTTCTCTTAGCAGATAATTATACCCAATTTCAATCCCAATCATCCAGCTATATCAAAAGTAATGGTACAAAAATCCAAATTAAAACACAAATATATAACTACATTACAATACATATAATAACTGCATTAGCTCAAAAATAATGTATTCAGATTGTAAACAATCAAAAGATATACAACACACTATTTTTGGTATGTGCAAGTAACAAGTTATAATTCAGCTGCCCTTAATTTCACAACTGGAAGCACTGAAACTATATATCATTTAATCCAGGTCATAGCATCCAGTCTTAATTGCCACAATAATTCTTTGAATTCAAGCTGGGATTCCCATTCACCACCTCTCGGATTAATTAAAACTTTCTCCAACATGACAAATTTGAAAATATTATAGTTTGTACATACAAGAGAATGCTTACATAGAGTGTTATTGCTATTACCAGTACTAATATTGTATAAGTGCTTATAAATTCTTTTATGTACTATCAGTTCAGTTTTACCAACATAAAAACCTGGAACAGCCCAAGCATACTGCAATATAAATGACACTCATGGTTTTACCATTGCCCTTCACTAATTTTACCTTAGTATGTGAACTATTATCCAACATAAGATTCTTCTTGGTCAAAATATAAAGGGCACCGTTTACCTACACTACATTTCTTTGTTCCCAACTGTTTATCTATATCCCCCATATTGTTATCATCATTACTGCAGATTCAAACAGTCTTAAAATATGAAGCTGGCATCCTTCCCTAAAACATCATATATTGGGGGGGGATGTTAGTTTTTAAAATATTTCAATTTTTAGTAATTGTTTTAATTTTATTAGCCCAATCATTATATTCTAGAACAAGAGCATGTTCATAAGACAGTTAACCCAGTACTGTTGACACAGCACTACTGTGAAAGGTTTCCACATAAGTTTCCAAACCTATTCCAAGAAGGGGTCTATATCGGTTTGTCCATTCATTAAAAACACTATTCACACACATAAATATCAACAGAGCAGAATTCATCTTCAAAAAGTGTGTTTGCAAGCTTTTACAAGTTTAACTTAACAGGAGGATTACTTTTCTATCCTATGTCTGTAGTGTACAGAATTACTGAAGTTAAGGCTACATGGAAACAATGGAAGGAACACTTTATGTGAACTGCTTCATTTTCATGCAGGCAGAGTAGAAGCACTGCAAGTAAAACTATTTGAGTAAACTAGTGTGCACACCCCAATGAATGCTGCTGAGCCTAAAAAACAGTCAAATAAAAAGGAGAGCCGAGAAACAACGTTCAGTAGTTCACCAACGTGAAGCACACTCTGCGAGCTTTACAGACATCTCCACTACAGCCAAAACACTTTATAAAACAAAAAAATGACCCAAAAAGAGATAGCTAAGTCTGATTTAATTAGCTATTGAACAGCTTTTTATCATGCAACACTGGCATCTTCCCCGCTTCCATAACTATCCTGTCTTCTTAAACTTTTGCACAGCACATTTTACATTGTACAGTGATGCTCAGGAACACAAAAATCAATCCCAATATCAAAATCTGAAGTAATATGAGTTCCACGCCATAACACGGAGACTTGTTCTGGCAGTTAAGTACACTGACAATATTTCCAATCTCAAGTCAAGTTATTTGCTTCTGTGTAAGGTCTACCTTTAAAAAGTACACTGCTGTAATCAAAGGGCTTGCTAACACATGCTGCACAAGGAGATATTCTTTGATGCCTTAACAGCAATTCTTATCACACGTTCTATATACCTAAGACACGGCACAGCAACCCACCACATAGTACTCTGCTCATGAAAAACAAAAATAAAAATAGAGTAATTCAACAAAGATACCCATGTATCTAAAATGAAAACAGATAAAAATGTGTGAAGTAGTAAAAGCTGGTCTTTGGGTAAATACAAACTACGTATTACAGGGCAGCAAAGTTTCTGGCAAATGGAACTGTACTTTCATTTATGATCACGTAAACTCTATGGTCTGTCAAATAAGGTGCTCAGTAACCATTGGAAAACAAAGCTGTGCATTTCTCCAAAATTAAGAAAATACAAAAACAAAAATATGCAACGTTCAATAGTACTAAAGTTATTGCTTTTAACATGCGCAAGAAAGGCAGCACGTACCATCCACACAGAACTCTTCAAAAATAATAATTCGCTAAAACAAGTTAAAGCCAAACATATGTTATATTTCCCGCAAGCTACTTGGCCTAAACCTCTCTGAACTAATGAGGAAATAAAAAGCTCCCAGCCTAATGGGACTACACGCATCGAAAGCAATGAATGACTTGCATTTTGCTATGGGGATACACCCCCATGTCTACTACTTCAACTGAGGGACTGGTGGAATTGATATCACCCCAGTGCCCTCTTCTAACCTCTTTCAGCAGTGTATTAACATTGCAGACCCCCACCTGTAGGTCCCAACCAGCAGACTCTAAGAAAAAGTGAGCCCATTCTTAATCCACTCCAGTCACCATCACAAACTCCTAGAGAGACTCCTGGTGGTCTGCCATTTTCAACTATATGCAGAGTTTATTCCTGGACTTCCTATGGCTCTTTTTCTCACAACAGAATGCATTAAGCATGTTGGGGAAAGCAAGAATGTACAAATAATCAGTGATTGTTTTGGTTTAATGATGAAAGCACAGAGTTTGAAGTACGAGCAGTTGTACGGCACTTGCAAGCCGATTTGCTCATAAACTTTAAATATAAACCTGATGTAACTTCACACTGAAAATTAAGTTGAGAAGGTACCTGACAAAGTTCAGGTACTTTTTCAACTTAATTTTTAACAGTGCAGCTAAAACTTTACTTCAAAGTTACCGGTGCTTGTGGAAGACACTCAGGTGGAACAGCATAGCTTTTCAAGTGTCTCAGAGAGTGCTTGATGTAAGCTCAAAGGTGCCCTGAGAAGGTACTCGGGTTTAAGTAGTCATTAGATATTTGACTCATACTGAAAAGTGTAAGGTGATTCCCCTGGATAAGTTGATTAAATATGTCCACCATATCAATTATTTATTTACAATTTGTAAAATCCGAATATTAGCGTATACACAACCTTGTAATAGCAGAAATACACTAAATAGATGCTAAAAAAGGTCCACAGCTCACTGCCAATTCTCACTTAAAAAAATAACTTTTAATAAAAATAAACAAAAATGAACCACTGAGGGTTTAAAACAAATAGTACACACAGGTTAAGCGCTTTCATCTGCTGACAGCAGACTTCATCAGAACAGTGAACTCTCTGTTTCACCTCCTTAAATAATATATTTTCTAAAATCAAAATCCAATGGGAATGCTCTATCAATTAACTCCTTCTTGAATAAAGCATAGCCTAATGAATATTCATTATTTCCAGCAGTTCACATAAGTCTACCTACACAATTCTATTCCACATCCTAAAAACATTCGTTCTCTATATATGCCTATTTATTATAACAAGTGCATATAGGTATAAAACACAATTATAACATATTAATGCATCATATATATATATATATATATATATATATATATATATATATATATATATATACTATTACTGTTTGAATGCACATATTTTATGTACAACTTATGTCCTGTACAACTTACATCCATTCTCACTAAATTAACTTTCATTGTACTGTGCTCTCTTAGTTCAAAACTTTATTAGTGTGCACATGTACCCTCCGTCTACATAATATTCATACTCTTGCATCTAATATTGGTTTAGTGGGAATATAATCATTCAACCCCGGTTCTTTTGCTGCATTTAACCGAAGTTGCCATTTGACTTCTTTTTCAGCTAAATTAACCTTAACATTTCCACCCCTAGAATTAACCTTAACCTGTTCTAGTATCCCAAATTTAAGCCTGTGGCTTCCATCATGCCTAAGTACATGTCTACATAAGGCATTATTTCTATCATTTCTCCTTATGCAATATGTGTGATCATATATCCTACTCCTCAACTGTCTGTCTGTCTTACCCACATAACAACTTGAACACGTCATACACCTCTCCAAATATATGTTGGGATAGACAATTCCCCTTCTTAAACCATACTCTAGTATGGTTAACGTCCATGAGAATGGATGTAATACTACAGGACATAAGTTGTACACAAAAAAAGTTGTACATACAATACATGCAATCAAACAGTAATAGTATATATATGATGTATTAATACGTTATAATTGTGTTTTTTGCATATATGCACCTCCAGGCTAGTTGCTCAGCATAATGCATCCAAGATTATCAAGTGCAACTAACTCTGGGCAAGACTGCAATCCAAATTATAGCTTGCTACATATTCCCCACCTTACCCCAGGATTCCCACTCCTCATTTCTTGATACACTGGAAAATATTAGGGTACAACCTAAAACCCTAATAATGGGCGATTTCAATTATCCCACCATTAACTGGGAAAACTACTCATGTACAAACTCTTGTGCTCAACGTTTTCTGGAATTCATGAATTCCAATGCCTTGGATCAAATTATCCACACCCCCACCAGGGGCAGCAATATCCTAGACCTGGTCATTACCAACATGGGGAACCAGTGCTCCACACCAGAGGTCAATTCCTCATTGGTCAGATCTGACCACAAGCTAATCACCCTAGACATCCACATCCCACCCTCACCCCCCATTAGGGAAATCACCATAAAAAATTTCTCCAAAGCCAACTTCACGCTTCTTAAGACAGAAGTGGCAAACTTTACAACACCCATGCTGACGGACAACAGAGGTATGACTGCTGAATCCTATACAAATGCACTTTATAAGCACTTACACGAGTGCATGGATCGTGCAATCCCTAACAGAACCAAGATGCTATCCTCCAAAAAAGGAAGCCAATCTGATGGTCCCCTACCATAAACAAACTCTACAACAGAAGAAAGAAACTGTTGCAAAAAAGAATAAAATCCCATGATTGGAGGAACTCCCTGGTCAGCCTCAGTAAGAAGCTAAGATCCCTCATAAAATCTTCAAAAGCTAGTTACGAAAACAAAATTGCCACTGATTCTAAAGACAGCCACAAAGCATTCTATAGCTGTCAGGAATCTCAATGGCAATATTCAGATCTGCTCTGAGTTACAGCACAATGGCACTAAATATATAGTACCAACTGATATTGCCAGCATCCTGGCAGATAGGTTCAGTGCTAACTTTACCCCCTCTTATCCCCTAAAGGGCCCATCTCTATACCGGAAGAATGCAAAGTTCCTGTAATCATGGCTGCACAGGTAAAAAACACACACTCCAAAGCCAAGAACACAGCATCCATGGGACCCAACAACATCCCAGGCTGCGTTCTACATGAACTACAGAACGAACTGGCACCCCACCTAAGTACCATGTTCAATCATAGCCTCACCTCAGGCTTTGTGCCCACTGAATGGCACACAGCAGCAGTTATCCCACTCCACAAAGGGGGAGCCACCACGAACCAGGGGAACTACCGCCCCATTAGCCTGATGAGCCTGGTCTGCAAGGCTATGGAATGTATCATCATGGAACTTATAAAAAATGACATTGTTAATCTCCAAACTCTGGACCCTACCCAGTTCAGGTTTGTAAAAGGCAGATTATGTCTCCTAAACCTGATAGACTTCTTTGAATCGGTCACCAAAGCCGTAGATGAGGGTAAGGTGGTTCACACAGCCTATCTAGAGCTCGCCAAGGCTTTTGACACCATCCCCCACTTTGGAATTATAGATAAACTTGCTAAACTAGGTATAAATCCCTATGTCACAAGATGGGTTGCCAAGTGGCTCACTGACAGAACTCACACTGTGAAAGTAGCAGACTCCAAATCCAACTTCAGACCAGTGACAAGTGGAGTACCACACATTTCAGTCCTGGGTCCTCTCCTGTTTGGTACCTACTTCTCTGAAGTACAGGCTAACACAGAAGGTCTTTGGCTAATGAAGTTCACAGATGACTGCAAACTAGGAACCATAATCAAAACTCCTAACGATGTGAACATCCTACAAAAGGGCCTCACTGAGATAGATGCCTGGTGTCAAAGCTAAGGCCTCAAGCTCAATGCTAAAAAGTGCACTGTCATCCCTTTTGGTAAAAACTATGTACCCATGAACTACCACATAGGCAGTAGTCTACTTAACACCGAAAGTGTGATAGGAGACCTTGGGACCCAGGTGAACAGTAGTCTCTCCTTTGATAATCACATTGCCACAGTAGTTAGAAAATCCTTCTACGTGGCACACCTCATCACAAAAGGTTTCTCATCCAGGAAAAAAGAGGTCATTGTTCCCCTCTACTCATCACTCATTAGACCCATTATAGAGTACAACGCTCCTTTTGGTATGTACCTCACAAGACATCTACAACAACTGGAAAGGCCGCAGAAATACCTCACAAAGAGGATTACCAGCCTCAAGCAGATGCCCTACGCAGATTGTCTCAAAAAACTCCAGCCTTACTCCGTTGCATATCGCCTACTCAGAGGCGATCTCTGCCTAACATACAAAGCTCTGTCAAACCCAGAGCTGTTGGACATGCTCCACTTAAGAAACTCCCAATCCCTCCGAGCTACACACTCTAGGGACCTAAACCTTGTCACCACAATAAACAGAACATGCTGGAGGAATAGATTCCTGTCCCAGAGACTTCCCATACTCTGGAACAAACTATCTATCTATATCAAACAAAGCTCCTCATTAGCACTCTTCAAGAAAAAATCTTGATGACTGGATGGGAGATAGGAAATTCACCCTGGGGATCACTTCTGCGGCTCTGCTTGACAGGGGCACAGGAAAATAATTTTCTTGGGTGGCGAAAGCCAGGGTACCATTTGGCTAGGCTTATATAGGCCCCAGGGCCAATAGCCTAGTATCTACCTTTGAACCTATTATTGTTTTTTCTTCTATGATCTCTTTACACTGCTTGCACTGCCCACATTTTTTAGTGTAGTGTATCCATCCCTAGTACCACCATTAGATCCTGAGTTCCCTCTTTCAAACCTATTCTTTAAGTTGTACCCAGTCTTGTGCACATACTTAGGTGCTGTACCCACTTTACTATAAATCAAATCATCACTTCTTAAAATATTCCAATTTTGTTGAATAATATTCTTTATTTCCTCAACATATGAACTATGCTCCACAACACATGCCCTGTTGTAAGAGATTTCATTGTCTTTCTCAAATTCACTTCTACGCTTTTCCACCCCTATTCCAAAAAGGTTTGTATTTTTCCCCCATTCTTTTAATACATATCCAATGACATCACCAGTTAAGTATCTGCGGTATCCCCTTTCTGCAAATAATATTCCTATGTATTTTAACTCCTTTTTCATGTCATTAAAGTCTGATGTCATTCTCGCAGCTCTAATGCATTGGCCCTTTATAATACTCCTTTTTTGACTCACTGGGTGACAACTGGTATATTGTAAATATGAGTTACTAAATGTTTCCTTTCTAAATATTCTGGATTTGAATCCTCCTACCCCTTTTGATACAATAGTGTTAAAATATTCTATTCCAGTCTTAATACAATTGTATGTGAATTTTAAATTACTGGTACCATTCAGATACTTCATAAATGCTTCTACTTCATTTATTGTACCATCCCATAAAATAAAAATATCATCCATAAAACTTGTGTAGCATATACATTTACTAGCATATTGACTCTCCAAAATATATTCATTTTCCCAGTCTAGTAACACCATGTTTGCATAGTCACCCCACTTTTTGCCTGTAATATTCTCCTTTGAACCATATATAATTAAGGTCCAGTACAATAGACATAAATTCACAAATTAAACTCATCTTTTCCCACTCAAGGTCCATATACTTCTGAATACTACTGCTGAACCTTTCCAGTCCTTCTTCCTTAGCAATGCAGAAAAATAAGTCCACAACATCAGTTGTTACGAACACTAACCCTTCCTTCCATATTTCTGATTTTAACCTTCCAAAAAAATCCCATAAGTCTTTCACTATATAAATTGCTCTGTCATATATTGGTTTAAGCCATCCATCTACTACCTTCCAAGAGGGAAGGTATTAGACCTACTACCTGAGATGATGGGCCTATATGGTGGATCTTCAATATTTTTGTGTATTTTGGGGATCCCCACAATAGTAGCCAGTACTGGATGCTCAGCTCTCAAAAATTATACATGTTCATATCAATTCTGTTGGCCAACAAAAACTCGTTTAAGTATAAATCAACCCCTCTATGTCCTAAATTTACTTCATTGATAGAAGATACCATGTATTTGCAGTCATTGTGTAACATCTCAAATATTTTATTGTTGTAATCTTGTGTTTCTACTAATACCAACCCCCCCCCCTTGTCGGGTTTCATCACTCGAATATCGGCATCATGACATATTTCCTTTAATTTTCATCTTTACTTAGGTTGTACCTCCTCTTTCTTTTCATACACTTCTCCAGTAACTTATATATTTCCTCAGTAACCAACCTCTCATATGTTACTAATGCCGGATGTAAAGGCAGTGTGTACTTACTTTTTTTCTTGAATACATTTACCTGTGAACTTCTTTGATTATCTTGGAAATGTATAGCTAAGTTTAATTTTCTCAAATATAATTTAAATTCCAAAAGGGTATCTACCACATTGAATTTTTCATATGGGACATATTTCATACCCTTTGCAAACAACTTGAAACAGGTTTTTTTCTAATTTCAGTTGGGTATAAATGTATATATTAAATTGCCCCATACTAAATTGTACTGCATTATGTTGCACTATCCCCATCTCGCTGCCTCATTTCTCCATTCTTCCTTCCACTGCCGGAGGCTCATTTCCACCCTCTCATCTGGTCTCCTCATTTTCCATTCATTCCTGTATTCACCCTTCCAGGATTGATTCTTTCCTAAAAAAACTTTTTTCCCCATATTGTTCCCTTTACAATATGTTCCTCTTTCATTTCTTTCCATATATGGACTGTATTTCCTACCCCTACCATAAGTGCTGCTGTGTTCTGTATCTCCCTTCTTCCATGTATAAGCCACTTGTTTCTCATACTGTTCAATGTCTCTTTGTAATTTATGGCATTTCTTATTAAATATTTTCTTACTCTTGTCATCAACAAAATCATATTACTTCACATATCATTTTCCCACTGATTAAATAACAGATCTTTCTGTGGGTTTTCATTCATTTGTTCAACATCCTTTAAGGAATGGCATAACTTGTTATCATTACATTTAATTAAAAACTCCATAAATTTATAAAATTGGTTTACAATATGGGGAGAGCAATCAATTTGCCTTAATATTTGGATTCATCCCAAACATTCCTGAAATGCCAGTGTATCATCCTACTGTGCAATCCTGAATGAGGAACTTAGAGAATGCAAGAGTATATATATATATATATATATATATATATACATGTATATCCTCAGGCTACAAGAAACTGTCTTTCTGTAACAGTTTGCTGCTGAGAAATTCTGCCAGGATTGTTTGAATCTCTTTTTGCCCTGCATAAGGAAAAAAGTTCATAAAGTACTATAAATATGGCTGCAGGTAAAATAGAGAAAAGGGTAGTCATCTAGTAGTTCATTGTTATCCCAGACTGCACAATAGAAGATATTCTGGCTTATATACTACATTAACAGTTCCCTTTAACAGATCTTATTTATTTATTGCCATTTGATTACCAGGAAAATCCGACTGGGCCAAGAAGAAGTATCCATATTCAGTGAAGGTTTGGAAAGAAAAGTTCCAGTTTTACATTACAAAATAATGTAAAAAATATTTTACATTACAAAATGATGCAACACAAAGATGCACTAAAATGTATAATGTAGGTAAACTACAGCAAAACCAATGATATAAAAGCTAAGCATAGAATATTTTTTTGTATCCAGAACCCTGTTTTTTTCCAGTTGGGTTATTCCTCCCTGCCCAATAAGCCCATCCACCTTCCGCCTGAAGGCTCTACTTATGGGTTATATGCTTACACTCAGTGGGAGTGGGGGCTGGGTGATGGCAGTCCTACCATCATCCTGGAGGTCTGGGGATTTTTGTTTTTGGATGGCCTATTCCCCTCCCCTATTGGCTAACACTAGTTACAACTCACTGGACATTGGGAAACTAAGGTGTGTTCTACCCCCAGGCCCTAAGGGGCATAAACTATCTATCTTACCCATCCAGTCTGGCATCCATCTTCCCTTAACACTAGCACTCTGCCAGCACTCAACTGTAAACAGACGTCAGCATGATCCCTCTCCCCAAGATAGAAATAACCTATCTTCTTTGTCAACTCCATCAAATGCCTTTTCCGCTAATCAAACTTGAGTTGCCTGAGTCATAGTCAGGGCTTAATCCATCTACACCATGGCAGTAGCAAAAGCTTAGCATAGAATTTGCTGCATATGTGGAAAAATGTTAACATGGAGTGGTGGAAGAGGCAATTTACATACATAATATTATGAAGATACAGCATAGAAAGTAAAACATCAGAATACAGTTATCACAATAATATGCAAAAAAACAGGACTACTAAAGTTAAGTACAAAGCATGTTTATAAGGCAAAGAGGAGTTAGAAGAACTAGAGACTGGAGTACAGGTGGTGGAAAGCTATGAAGCAGGAGTACAGGCTTTGCCCACACTTTTATTGGGTTTATGAATGTAGAGGAGTTGTTTGTCTTTTGACCATAGAAGTCTGTTAGGGTGGAAGCTACTGAAAAGGGTTTTCAGGCAAGGCAAGCTGACGACTTATGTACAACTTTATGTATAGTAAATACTTGTACATAGGATAGGTGATTAGGAAGAGTTTGAAGTGGTATGCATTGATGTGTGAACTGAGAGGCATCTGTTGCAAATGTAGCAATTTTTTGTTATAGCAAACTTCAATTTTAGCCTTTAGGGAGGTTTGTAGGTTTGTGAGGATTGGGACTTCATAAAGCAGAGTAGGTAGGAGGAGAGTGGCTGTATTCAGGAAGGGTTTTTGACCATAAAGCATTCCTAGTTTGAGACTGTTGTCTATTATCATTCTTAGCAATTATGTATGGGGAAACTACTTCAGTTTCTGTGTTATTAAGGGAAAATATTTTAAATTTGATTTTGTTTCAACTGTGTTTTGGGGGTGAACAGGAGTAACATGGTTTTATTGAGGTTAAGCAGAAGTCTGGCATTAGTGAGCCAAGCATCAATGAAGTGAAGGCTTCTTGCATGATTTGTTAAAGATTTGACAGGTTAGTCAATGATCATATAAGCACAGAGTCAGCTTATTGAATTAAGCAGGTTTGACATGAAAAAGCGTGAAGGCTATTGATGAAAATATTAAACATGAGGGATCAAGACTGGAGTATTGAGGAACAACTCTAAGACTGGGCAGATATAGAGAAAAAGAGAGATCCTTGCCATTTTACACTTTGATGTCTACTAGATAAGTAGCTGTTGAGCAAGTGGAGAGAGTGGGAATGATAGACCAATAGTGGGCAGCTGTAATAGAAGTTTAGAGTGTGAGACAGTATTGAAAACTTTAGAGAGGTTGAGCAATGCAGAGGAGACAAATTTGCCTGAGTCCCTATCTTTATTTACAGCATCTATAAAGAACAGTTGTGCAGAGGTCTCATTATGGGTGATCAAAAAGCCATACTGAGTAGGGGTTAAGAGTTGGTTTTGACTTTGAGAAGTTGTTTACGGATGCATTTTTCAAGGATTTTCGAGAGAAAGGACAATATTGCAATGGGCCAAAAACTGGATACATCGATTGAGTTACCTCCTTTATGGTCTGGAATGATTTGAGATACTTTGAAAATGGAGGGAACATTTGCTTTAAGAATATACCTTGAATACTTATTGGGTATGCTATAGCCTTAGCAGCTAGTCTAAGGTATTAAAGTGGGAGGTTAGCAGCTGAGTTAGAGTAGGGTTTGAGTTCAAATAGTAGTTTTTTTATTATGGTAGTGGAGACAGAATTTAAAGCAAAGGATGGGTGAGTAGTGATGATAGGCTGTTTAGGTTCAGAATGGAGAGCTTTGGGAGGTGTGATAGTAATTTTCATAGAGGCAGAGAATGTAGGATAAGGATTTAAGGATAGCTGAGTGGAGGGGCTAGTTGGGGTTGCTATGCTTTTGGTTAAAGAGGCCATGCTTTTATGAAGTAAGTGCAGAATTTTGTTGCAGTTTGGAGGGAAATTAAAAGGGGTTGGGTTCAGCCATGGTTCAGTGGTGAGTTAATTAAGGACTGGAATTTTTGGGGATTATGATTATACCCAGTCTGTAGGTGTGTAGGGAACTGCTTTTTGTCAATGTTATCTAATGAAATAGAATTTAAAGAGGTTTGATTATTTAATATATATATATATATATATATATATATATATATATATATATAATATATAATATATATATACATATATATATATATATATATATATATATAATATATAATATATATATACATATATAGAGAGAGAGACACATAAATATATATATACAAATATATAAGTATATATGCAGATGTCAATACATTAAGTACATTTTGGAGAATTTGTTATGTCACTGATTATATTAATGCCTCTTTGATTCGTTTAAATGATAACTTTCCTCACTTAGGCATGTTGTTTGGGTACCTAAAGTTCACAAGGTTGATTTTCTTTCCCCTTTTAGGCCAATTATTTCTGCCCCAGGATGTGTAACAGAAGGGCTTTTCATATTTTTGGACCAGGCTTTTAAACCAGTAGTCCAAAGGATGGGTACCTATTTAAGGGATACCTGGGACTTTTTGAATAAGATTAGAACTATACTTTCCCGGGAAATAAGACTTTTATGTTCACCTTGGATATTAAGTCTCTGTTTACTAGTATTCTGAAGGACGAAAGTTGTGAAATTTTTAGATTATTTTTAGCTAATTATTCCAGTTATAGTATCACATTTATCAACACTGCATATACTCATACTGAGGTTTTGGCTTGATAACATTTTTTTTTATTTTGAATTATAAATGTTATCTCCACGTTAGTGGGGTAGCCATGGGGGCCACAGTTACCCCATCTTTTATTATGGGATGGTGGGACTGTTTTATTTTAATTAAGATTAGTTTATTTACTAAAATACATTTTATAAACATTTAGTTGATCATTTGTTTTTTTATTTGGAATGACACTAGGGAGGAATGTTGCACATCTGTGTCCAGTTTAAGTGCTAGTACTAGCTTTCTGAAATTTTCTATTATGTTCATAGGTGTTTACTAGGCTAATGACCACAAGGGCCTTTGTAAGCCTAGCCATACATCCCAAATCTCTGACAAGTTCTGTTACCCTTGATAAGTGTAAGCAGGGGCTTGGGAGGAACATTTACAAGCAGGAGCATGGGAGGTGAAACATTTACAGGTTGCATGTATCCATTAGAGATATAGGTGCCAAACCAGGGATGAATTTACTATTCACATCCAGTTGTCCAAGTTACACTTGAACTGGGTTAGGGTAGAACTTTGCTTCACATGGATGGGGAGCCTGTTCCAGAGAAGGGACAGTCCTTGGGATACATTCCTTTCTCTCCAGCAGGTCCTATTTATATCACAGGTAAGGTTTAAGTCTCTAGAATGGTTAATTCTGGTGCTGCTTGTTTTGTGGATATGCAGGAGGTCCATCAGAGTGGGGTCTGAAATGCCATGTATGCCAGGCATAGATCTCCCATCAACAGCCTGTAGGGGACAGAAACAAGGATAGGACCTCAAGGTGGTCTGCATAGGACATCTTACTTATATCCTGTATTCTTTTAGTGAGGAACCTCTGTGGACATTCCAATTGTTGAATATGCCTGGTTAGATACATACCAAAGGGGGCACTGTACTCAATGATATGTCTGATGAATGTTGAATACAGTGGAACAATGGCTTCCTTGGACCTAGATCCATAGATTTGTTTATAAGTTGCACAACATAGAATGATTTCCTCATTGCTGTAGACATGTGACAGTCAAAGGCTAGATTATTGTCTATGTGTGTGCATAGGTCCCAGACCTACTGGGTCAACAGTTATGGGTGTGTTTTCAGTAAAATAGCTACCAGGGATGGATAACTTTTTGCAGGATACCATTATGCATTCCCTGGCATTTAGCTTAGTCCATGGCTCTGAATCAAGTTGTTTGCCTGTGTCATACCTTCCTGGTGAACATTTGTGTCAGTGGGGGACTCAATGACAGCTCCTAATTTTCAATCATCTGCAAATTTAGTCAGCCAGAGGCCACTAACATTGGCCTTGACTTCAGAGAAGTAAATGCCAAAAAGGAGCAGTACCAGGACCAATCCATTAGTGACTCTTGTTGTGAGTGCCTATCTGTAGAGGTGGATGCCCCAGTCTAACTTCCTGGGTCCTGTCTGTCATCCAGCTGGCTATCCACAGATGACATAAGGGTTTGTACCTAACCTCTTAAGGTTGCCAACAATGCCCAAGTGGGGTACTGTATCAAATGCCTTTCCCAGGTCAAAGTATGCAGTGTGAACCATTCTGCCCTCATCCACCGCTTTAGTGAACTTCTCAAGGAAGTCCACCAGATTGAGAAGGCATGACCTGCCTTGATGAAATCAAATTGGACCAGCATCAGGAGGTTTCCTTTGTCATCATTGATCATTTTCATGATAATTCTTTCCAATGCTTTGCATATGAAACTAGTGAGTCTTATAGGTCTGTAGTTTCCAGGGTCTGCAGATGGCACACCTTTGTGCTGTTGGACACATGAGGGATACTATAGACTTTCTGGGTGTAGTTTTAACTATGAATGTTATTAGCAGGAATTTTGATAGCTGTATTCATGAAAGAATACTGTTCTGAACCATTATGTACATTTTAAAAGCAATCATCCCCTTATATTAAAAATAATATCCCCTAAAGTTCAGATAATATGGGTGTCTTGTCTAACCACCAATGAAATGTTTTTTTACTTGATTACATTTTTCAGCTGTTTAAGGATACAACCTTAAATTATTACATCAAACTAGGAATTGGATTAGTAATAAGAGGGATTCTTTATATCCCCACATACTATATGCTAAATGCTCCAACTATAGTAGAAGTTTTTTAAGTAAAGACTATAAATTGGATGTGTCCATTGACAGTGGTAATATAAGAGATGTTATTAAAACACATTGGGAAATTATTCGAGATGATTCAAATTTAAATGGCATACTAGGTAACACTTCGACTTTTACATACAAATGAGTCACCAATTTAAAACGTGTTCTGCAAACTGATAGTACCAATGTACCTTTGTTCTATACTAACAAGAAAAAAGGAATTTATGGTTGTGGAGGGTGCAAGTGGTGTTGATAAATACTGATCAACTGTCCAAATTATCACAGAATGTCCAGATTGTTGCCTCAAAATTTTGGTCTGTTCCTCACAAAATTTGCGGCTTTCCCTAAATATTGACATACATTTGATTCTCAGACTTCATATTCTTCAGAAAACACATGCTAACACCAATACTGTTATTCCAGCAACTTTCTAAGTTTATAAGAGCAATATTTAAAATTTGGCCTTATTTTAGGGCCTTTGTCCCACCATTATTTAAGGCCTTGTCCAGAGGTTTTGCCCAAAGAGATTGTAAGGTATGTGTTCATATATTCACGAGAGTCTTTGTATTTTTACCACACTTGAATAAAACAGTTCTGATCACTTTACATGTAATTCTGTAGGACTGATTTATTAAGCCCTTTGTACCCACTGTCATGATTATTACATAGGTATGATCATGAGGAAGCTGCCCACTAGGATTAGGAAGACCTACTATAATATTAGAAAAAAGGATATGAATAAAGCTAGGCAAAAATATATTTCTGTTTCTTGTTATTGATCATGAGTCATCTGGTTATAGGGGTGAAGTCTATAAAAATAGATTAGAGAAAATGGAAGCCAGATGACAAACTGAGCTAGAATCGGACAAACATCCAGTGATAAATGAAGTTGCAGTTGTCTCTTGAAAGTAACTGAGTTTTTATTTGCTCAACTTAAACAGTTACTATCTGGCATTCAAGACTAGTGTTCATCTGCGTGAAGTAAGATGAACTTCTTAACTGGACATCTGAGAAATGTGCAAAGCAGCTATAATTGTAGGGGCTGTCTATACAGAAAAATGAGTAGCTGCCTGCTGTTGCCTGTTCATTATTCTTGCTTTGCAGGACTAAAGTGAAATGTGTGAAGCAACCTGGAATACTTTAATGTATAGCAACTGTTTATGTGGAGCCAAGGTGAACTACATTACACGGACATCCTCTTCTATCCCAATTAGATGTCTTAATTGTACACAGAAGTAGCTAAAAGTGCCTTGAATGGGTGGGGGCTGTCTAGATGGAAATAACTGACCCTCTTGTGATTTGCTCACTTAAATCATCTTTCTAATAATAAGGTATAAAATGCATTGCAGGACATCCACATCTTCAGAGCTTCTGGGAGCATGGTGCTTCCCACACTGTAAGGTTGTATAAGTGGATTTTAACAAAATGGTCTATGTCCTGAACCCCTCCTAGTCTGAAACTGGCTCATCTCAGAGGTGTGCATAGCAGGTCACTGTAGTTTATGTTGGGGGGAACAATAGTTCTTTAATATTCTTCTCAAACCTCAGAGGTGTGCACATGTCACTAAAATTTGTGTTGGGCTGGGACAATGTGATCATTATTTTTTAACTTTCCTCACAACTTCAGAGGTGTGCACAAAGGGTCAATATAGTGTGTATAGACGAAGTGCACTGTCCAGCAGTGAAAGTGATCATTCCTTTCATTTTCTTCATAATCAAATTTTAGATACTTACACGGGTGGCTATCTTTCTTGGGGAGTAATGATCACAATGTCTATATGGGGTCAGGTTGAAATGTTATGTTATATTTGTTTTCAAAAGGTCCATCCCAATCTGACAAGAGAAGTATACACACCTTGGCTATCTTTTGGGGATGGGGTGAGGAGGAATACTGTATATATGTATGACAGCAGCAGCTTGAACTATACATCTACACACAAACACACACATATATATATATATATATATATATAGAGAGAGAGAGAGAGAGAGATAGATATAAATAACTATAGTCCATAGTTCTCAATAGAATCAGGGACAAATCCAGAAGTAATCAGGGGCATTTGAAATATTAATTCTGTTAACTTCTGACATTGATCGAATAAGAGAATGTGAATTGATATGCATTTCCTGAAGTAAAAAAAGTCTATAACCCTATTTATTATGATGATTTATTGGGTGTAATAGATCACCTTTTCTCCAAAAATGAAAAGGGAGGCAAAGTTAAAATATGACTCAAAATCAGGGGTGTCCCTGAGCTGACAGTTATAGACTTCATATCCTCTATAAAAATGCATGTTTAGCATGTTGAGCAAATACTGAATTTCTTGCCTTATGACTTTTGTTCAGGCCATCAAAAGGTTGGAAAAAACTCTAAAATGCACCTCAGAGCATCTAAACCCTACATGCTTCTGGTGATCTAGTGGTCATAACCCCCTGGCTTAATGCAGTTATTTTCTCTAAGTGTAGTATTGGGCTTGTTGAAGGGATACAAGAAAAAGCAAAGTTCAAGAATAACAATGACATTCTTTCCTTATTCGTGATTTTTGTTCAGACCATGATTTGATGAAAAGGTTGAAAAAAAAGTGTAAAATGCACCTCTAGCATCAAGAGCCTCTATAGCTTCTGGGAGCCTAACAGTCCACAGATCCCTAGCTTAAGTCAGTTATTTCTTCCACAGTTACTTAGGTTTAGACCTGGTCAGTTAGCATGTTTTGGAAGTATGCAGGAGAAAACAAAACTGAAGACTGAAACTTAATTTCTTTCCTTAATCAGGATTATTGTTTATGCCGTCATTGGATGATCAGAGCATTTGGAACCCTCAAGGCCTTTGGGGCCTAGCAGCTCCCAGACCCCTTGCTTAATTCACTTACTTCCTCCACAGCTTTTACTGTGTAGTCCTGGATAATTAGGATGCATTGTAAGGATGCAGATAAAAGTAAAAGTGAAGAATAATATATATTTTTCCCTTAATCAGGATTTTTTTCACACTAACATTGGATGAAGCAGGTTAGTTAAAAATCCTCTGAAATGCATCTCACAGCATTTAGGATCCCCATGACTTATGGGGGCTTAGTGTACCTAAGTCCCTGGCTTAATGCAGTTATTTCCTCTACTGTTAGCAGAGTACAGTCTTGCCTACTTGGGATGTGATGAATGACCGAATGAATGTATGAAAAACACAGAATAGCAAGACAAACTGTGAGAAAAAGAAAAGAAAATAATCTGAACAATGTGGAGAGGGCAGGATGGAGGAGCGTCAGGACACACCAGGTGATGCATGAATGGTAGTGGGCAGCGGGGGTGGAGGGTGGCACCATGGAGTACTTTGCCTAGAGCACCAGTTCACCCAAGACCAGCCCTGGTAGAGAGAATCATTCCCTCTTTTGATATAAGAGTAGCTAGGATAAATCTCTGGGAAGTTGTCAACATTTGTTCTTCTTTGAAACAGTACAAGCAATGTCAGTATGAGTTTTGACTGGTAATTTGATAGCCAAATTGACACCCATTATGATGTTCAGGCACATGAAAGCGGGACTATACTGAAAATAGCAAGAATCAAGAATTGAACTGTGGGATCGGCAAAGAAAAACTGGGAAAAATGGTGGGCTCTTAGGGTTGTAAACACTTATACAGCTACCATATCATGTCATGCTATGCATCAGTATGGGAAACAAATGTAACCAGACACCAACCCCCACAACACCTGCAGCATGGGATTTTAGTGAAAAAAATAATTAATTCTAACCGGATGAGAAGAAATGCCCAACCAACAAAGAGTTAATGAGGGTTCTAAACATTAGCTCTATTAATTTATGAACACTAGTTCATTTCCTGTCATACTCACCATAATTAATCTGTAAAACGTCTTAGTGAGAGTGCAAGGTTGTTTTATTTGCAACTTTATCATGAATACTTCACTTAAAAGTCTGGACAGTAGCTGCAAATGACCTTTTCATATCAGTTCACTACCCGGATAAATAAAAATAAGTAAAATAAATAAAATGCACTTAAATTCATTAAGACTGGATTACTTAAAAATCTTAATCATTCAAATCTACAAATAACCTTTTATTTTAGCACAGTATGTATTATGAGGTGCTTTCACTTTTCCAAATTCCGATTTGTTTAAATACTCGTGAGATATGGTATTTAGTTTAATATGAACTTGCCTCCAAAATGTAGAACAGCATCCAATTCAGAAGTAGCCGAGTTAAATAAAAAGATTCCAGTTATGGTACATATCCAGTAAAAATCAGAGTTTTCATGAGAAGAACTGAAAATAAAAGACAAATAACAAAATTAGAAATGAAAATCTCACTGGTAGAGATACTATTTTTCCATGCTGTAGATTCTATTGGGATGTCGTCAGGAGCTAAACTTCATTATCATCAGCAAACAGAAATTCACCAGCATATAAGATTGTGCAGCATCCCTTATTTTTTATTAGCTGTGTTTTTGTATCTGCATAAAGGTTTTTGTATCTGCATATAGGTTTTTTGTCTCCCTGCAGTACACCATCAGCTGTTCCCAGGGACTCTCCATATTCACCAGGTCAATCAAACTTGACTTACTGCCCCAGACTTACTCCAACTCACCTTTGGGGTAGGTAAAGAGACAGGGGCTTTGTGTAGTAGGGCCATATTGCTGCCAAAGGGTTTTTTCTCTTTAAGGCCAATTTTCCACCCCATGTGCACTTGTGGCATCCAAGGGAGTGTATGCATTCACATTTCCATGTGTGACTCAGCCAAAGGCCCCCCCCCCTTTTAGACAACCCTCTCTGCATGTCCCTGGCCTCTGCCAGGTATCAGTCATGGGAGGTGTGCTGGAGTGGATGCCCTCCCTCCTCAGGATGGACACAACCATGCTCCCTGCCTACATCATCATGCCCTCGAGACGCTAATTGAACTCAGGCCACCTAAGCCATAGTCAGAGCATTATCCCTCTAAACTTTTCATATCTGCATACAGGTATTAGATATTACCAACTTTAAAGAAGGATGGTACTTTTCCCCTCTTAAGGAGCACTGATTTATCTATTTGACTTATGGCAAGTCTAATAATGTATATTACACTTTCATTTCAAATCATCAAATCACAAAATGACTAATCCATGCAAAAAACATCATCTCTTGTAACTGCATTTCTAAAGTGGACATTGCAGTAATCCCTATGTTCATTAGCTATAGTGGACTGGGTCAGATTCACAAACTTATTGCAGTAGTTACAAGGGGGCCTAAAATAACAACCAGAATATTTGAATCTGTCTCTGATGAACACAAAACCATGGATTACGGATGGCTTTGATACTGACGGGGCTCAACAGTAAGGGGGGATGTATGCAAAAATTCCTTCCTCCTGTGTAAGTGACGTTCTGCATGACTCCTGAAGGTAGCATATGTCAATGTCAAAGTTTTATGAAGTACATCATTTGTGGTTAGCCCACTCAGCAGAGCTACACTTCACAGAGTCAGAAGGGTACAGACGCAGTGAACTGGTAAACTTATGGTAGAGACATAGAGGTTCATGCCACATCCATTACACAATGACAGCTAAATCTTAATGCAACCTTTTTGAATGCAATGCTATTCAGAGTGGTTGCTTAAAATAAAAAAAGTACAGTTGTCTGAGACTTCTTTGCTACCACAGTATTTAAGTTGTGCCCACAGCCTCCGCAGAACTGGACATATGCAGAAAGAGATGCTTAAGTAGTCTTTGAAGTTACATTAGCATGGACTGCATGCTCTGACAGCCATGAGAATGGAAGACAGAGCTTCTTAAGATCCTCACAAATCAACAGCCTAATAAGTACCTATGAACCTAGAATTTATTTTATAAGCAGTTCATAGAAGGTTTTAATAAAATGAAAGCTATACACTTATATTAGTGACAGAACTATACAAGAAAGGCCCAGCAGATCAGCAGATATAAATAAACTTTACAAAAGAAGGAAGAATTTATTTATTTATTTTTATTTTACATTTGTTAACAAGGGGTGTCTGACTGAGTCGAAAAGGCCCTTTTTCAGCAGAGGCCCGGGGAGAAAAGCTCCACAAAGAAAAATTACAGATACATTTAGTTAGACATGAAGACATGATCAGTATACACACAAATTACAAAAGACATGTTTTTAAAGTGGTATGCGGCACATCAACAGTTACAGTGGAGAGAACAAACAAAAAAATTTATTTAAAAATAAAGGTAATTAATAGATTTGTGGTGTACAGCTGAAATTTGGAATATAGGTAGAATACATACATAGTACACAGGTACAGTACATACACTGTAGATTAGCCAGTGTTTGTGAGTAAGACTGAAAACTATTATCAAGTACTCTAGATTTAGTATGTATACCTTATCCACTTTCACTAGCCTGGGGAGCAATTATGGCACAGCCAACTTTGCTTGAGATGTTGCCTGATGAGGTCTTTAAAGGAGGCTTTGGATGATGTGTTTTGAATGCTAGTGGGGACAGAGTTCCATTTTTTAGCCATTGAATTGCTATATAGCGCATCTCCAAAGCTATTGTGGCTGTTGGTGACTTCTAGTAGTAGTTTGCTTGATGATCTAAGAGGCCTTTTGGCTGAGTGATGTTGTACTAAGTTTTTGAGGGCAGGACACTTATTGGGGAAGTAAAAGATAGAATGACAGAGGCAGAGCTGATTGTAAGTTAGGAGGTTGGGCCATTCAAGCCAGTGGAGCTGTGTCAAAGCAGTACAGTGATGAGTTCTATATGAGCAATTTGCAGCAAAGTGGGCAATTCTGTTATAGCAGGCTTCCATTTTGCTTAGTTCAGTTTTGTTGAGATTAGTCAGAATGGGAGCTGCATAGAGTAGGGTGGATAGAAGTTGGGAGCGAGCAATGGCTGATCTTGTGTTGTTGGTAAGAAATGGTTTGATATGGTAGAGTGATCCCAGTTTGCCATGTACTTTTTTAATAGTTAAGTTGAGATGACTATCAAATTTTAGGTGGGAGTCTATGGTTATTCCCAATAGCTTAGCCTGTGTCACTGGAGTGATTGGAGTAGCATTTGTGGAGTAGATAGTGAATTGACTGTTATCAGTGTTTTTGTCAGAACTGGTTATAATCATAAGCTGAGTTTTCTTTGGATTGAGGATAAGCTGGGCTTTGGTAAGGTAGTTTTCAACGTCAGAGAATGCTAGTTGAGTTGTTTGCAGGAGGGTGGGAATGTTTTGTGCAGCACAGATTAAGGTAGTGTCATCTGCATACTGAATGATAGATGCATGCTGTGTGGAGGTATGGAGGTCATTTGTGAAGACTGTGAATAGTAGTGGTCCTAAGATAGAACCCTGTGGGACTCCTATAGTTATGGGAAGCTGAGGAGAGAGAGACTTTTCCCATTTCACAGCTTGGTACCTGTCAGTTAAGTAGCTTTGGAACCAGGTAAGAGTGGAATTTGATAGGCGATATTGGTTTAGTTTGTTTAGTAGGATTTGGTGTGAGACTGTGTCAAATGCTTTGGACATATCCAAAAAAAGAGTTGACACCTGTAGAACTTCATTTTTGAGACGGTTTACTGTGTCTGTGAAGCAGAGGAGGGCTGTAGTGGTACTATGTGCATGTCTGAAACCATGCTGAGTAGGTGACAGGATGTTGCTGTCTAGAAGATAGTTTAGCATCTGGGTATGGATGCATTTTTCTAGGATTTTGGCCAAGGGGAGAGTAAAGCAATGAGTCTGTAGTTATTAACTTCAGTGGAGGTTCCGCCTTTATGTATGGGTGTAACATAGGATATTTTCCAGAGTTTGGGCACATGGTTTTCAACAACTGATCTGTTTATGAGAGTGGAGACTGGGATAGCAATAGCATCTGCTGTGAGTTTCAAGAAATAGCTGGGGAGTAGGTCGGCTGCTGTTGATGAGGGTTTTAGTTTGGAGAGCATGATTTTGATTGAAGTGGTGGAAACTGTTTTGAGGGTAAAGCTTGTATTAGTGTTATTTGTGTTGGGGGGTTAGTGAGGAAGGAACTGTCCTGTGATACTAAGGATAGAATTGAGTTCACAAAGTGGGAGTTGAATTGTGTTTCGATGGGAACTTTAGTGTCAGGGGTGGTTGGTTTGGGGGTACCCTTTTGGGTTTATTTTAGTAGCTGGTTTAAACTTTTCCAAAAGTTTTGGGGGTTGTGTTGATATTTAGTTTGTAATGTTGTGTAGTAGGATTTTATGACCAGCCTAATGCATTTTTTTGCACGGTTGCACAATTCTTGGTGCTTAGTTAGGTTTTGTGTTTCTTTGTTTTTTTGATAGTAAAGCCAGGCAGTGTCTCTGGATTATTTGTTTGGTTTCTTTACTGAGCCAGGGGTTTGTAGAGGTTCTAACCTTGATTTTACGCAATGGAGCGACAGTGTCTAGGTGTTGTAGAAATGTTTTGTTGAAATATGCTACAGCCTGGTCAAGTGGGAGGGTTTTTAGGGGGGTCCAGTCGCAGTTACAGAGTAAAGTGTTGAGGACCTCAGGAGAGAATGTTTTTGTGTTTCTAGTGGCTATATAGTTAGTGGTTTTGCATATGCTTGTTCTACTACATATAAAGTATATTATGCTGTGGTCACTTAAGGTGTCTGGGAGACTGCCTGTGTGAAGGTACAATGTGGGGTTGTTAGTTAGGACCCAGTCAAGGATGGATTCCCTTTTAAATTTTTTATCACATCTAGTTGGAATTTGGACTAGCTGCTGGTAGCCATGGAGATTTATTAGATTACTTGGTGGTTCTGATATACAGGTGAACCAATCTAGGTTGAAGTCCCCCAGAATAAGGTTTTCTTGTGAGTATGTGGAAGAACACCAGGATAAGAAGTCTTCAAGGCTAGCAGGTGTATTACCAGGTGGAATATAGATCACAATTGTGGTGATGACCTTTTTAGGGTGAAGTTGAAGTTGTGAGATAAGTATGTCCCAATTATTGGGGGAGGGGTAGGAGTTTGGTAACTGACGGACAGTTAAGTTGGACTTGTACAGTAAGGCAGTTCCACCCCCTTTACGAAGTGGTCTGTCTTGTCTAATGATATTGTAACCGGTAGGAAGAACTTCTGAGTTAGCTATGTTTTTATTTAGCCAGGTTTCTGTTAAAGCAACTATGTCTGGGGAGTAGTGTGCCATTGTGGCCTGGAGTTCAGGTATTTTATTTTTGATACTTCTAATATTAATATTTAGCATTAAAAGATGGTTGGTTTTGCTGCTGTTGCTGATTTGTCCAGGGATGAAGAAAGTGGGGGTGTTATGCTCTGACATTTGTGTTGGAGCAGTTTGTGTTGGACAGGATGGATTTGGGCCTGGGTTGGGGTGGATATCCCCACTTATGGTGAGCCTGCTGTTAAAATGGTGATACAGATGTTGGATCTTGGTGAGGAGTGTGAGAAGGTATTGTGTATTTTTGGAGTAGGAATGAGAGCATATGTGTTTAGCTCTGAATTGGTCCATTATGTAGTTCTTGAACAATTGTGGGTAGATATTATTATAATGTGTGGTGTCTGTATATGAGAGTGCATAATGTAGTGTTGTGCTACTAAGTTTAGGGACACTGCTAGAGTGATAACACGTGGTGTTGTAAAGAATTATGAGAAGACAGACTAGACTAAGTTGTGTGATAGTAATGGTTATAAAGTTTAAGGTGGTTCTAGGTTGGGAGTCTGAATAGGAATTATAGGGTTGCACTATATGTGGATGGGGAAGTAGTGAGGGTGATGTAAAAAATGCCTAGTGGGAATGAGAGTGATTGGGAGTATTTTGTGTGGAGCTAGCTGGTGTGGTATAAAGTGATATGACTTGAGGAGCTGTGATTGGTGGAGGTGATGTGAGGGTGAGCTGTGGGTGTGGCTGTGATTACTATAAATGTAGAGGTAGTGGGGGTTGGAGGGAATAGGGGGCAGGGGAGCGGAGAGAGCCCGAGCATTAGCGAGGGTGAACGGAGCGGGGCAGAGCCCACCAAGACCAGAGAAAAAAGTATTACTTTACAAATCTGAACACTTTAAACAAATTCCTGAGGTCTAATGGCTTACCAGCAAGCAGAATGTAATTGCTGAAGAGCACTTATGTCCTGGTGGGAGACTAGAAATTTAAAGATGGCTCCATGCTCAGGAGGAGTCTAAATAGATTTAGTATTGGGGGAGGGAGATAGCACAAGGAGTGTAAACCAGGTGGAATGCAAAAAAGACAGAGAGGCAATCAGTGGAAATCAGTGAAGGCCTCAGAGGGGGTAAGTAATAATTCAAACTACCTGTAAAGTGAAGGAGAGAAGAGACAGCAAAGTTTATTAAGGTTGGGAGTGTGTCTTCACACTGACTTGCTGGTTAGTAACCAGTTTGTGCACAGATTATAGTAGAGAGATACATTAGCAATGAAGGGGAATGTATAGAGATGCAAATAAACAGGTGGGCATCCAAGTGATACAAACTAAGTCAGAAAGCACTGAGAGGGCTGCTTGATGGTTAATTTAGTCACAGGGATCTGAATTAAATGTATACTATCTATCGGATGGTTAGGATTACTGGACTAGCTGGGGGGGAGGGCACAAGGCTACAACAGTCAGTTTTATTAGCACGCTGAGAACTACTAAGAAATACTGCTAATGTAATAGCTTTACTCTCAAAAAACAAACAAGTAGACTGCCTGGGTGGACTGACCCTGCTCTTGAGGCTCAAAATGTATGTCCTTGTTTAGTCTGCAGTACTGATTCCTTCTTATACTGTATGGGTGGAGTGGTATCCACAGACTGCAGATTTGCTTGAGTGTGCTCCTGCTCTTGAGGCTCAAAATGTATATCCTTGTTTACTTTGCAGTATTGATTCCTTCTTATACTGTATGGGTGGAGTGGTAGCCGCAGACTGCAGATTCGCTTGAGTGTGCTCCTGCGAGGCTCAAAATGTATATCCTTGTTTAGTTTGCAGTACTGATTCCTTCTTATACTGCATGGGTGGAGTGGTAGCCGCAGACTGCAGATTTGCTTGAGTGTGCTCCTGCTCTTGAGGCTCAAAATGTATATCCTTGTTTCGTTTTGCAGTACTGATTCCTTCTTATACCGTATGGGTGGAGTGGTAGCCACAGACTGCAGATTTGCTTGAGTGTACTCCTGCTCCTGAGGCTCAAAATGTATATCCTTGTTTAGTTTGCAGTACTGATTCCTTCTTACACTGTATGGGTGGAGTGGTAGCCACAGACTGCAGATTTGCTTGAGTGTGCTCAGCAAGCAGAATGTAATTGCTGAAGAGTACTTCTGTCCTACTGGGAGACTAGAAATTTAAAGAAACTGAATAGATTATGTCATAAGGCCAGGACCTCTGATCACATTGACAATATAAAAACTGAATGCAGCTAATAAGGCCATCAAAGCCTCCCATGAGCATAGATGTGCTTCTGAGGCTAAGGATAATAACTATTCTCCTATTATTGAAAACTAAGGAATAATTCATATCACTACTCAGAACTTAAATACTAACAACATCACCAACATGTTGGCAAACAAGTTTCCTGCAAATTTCTCCCTTGAAACTATCATCCACAACCCAAACATACCAGAGTTACTTCCACTATACTATTTCAAAGGTCATTTTAATGGTGGGTAATCAGCAGCCCTATTTTTTTACTATTTATAATTTTTCTTATATCTTCCTTATCGTTATTCTTCCACAATTCACCCCCACTCCTTCCACAACCATAACCTATTTTTTCACATTATTTCTACCAAAGTCCATTTCCCATAGGTTCATAGGTGTGTACTACGCTAATGTCCCTGGAATCTTTACAAGCCTAGCCCATATAATTACCCTGGCATCGTACCACCCAACCTTAGTTCCCAGTGCCTCTGTCGAGTAGAGCCACTGGAGTGATCCCCGATTTCTACCAAAGTCCATTTCCCATAGGTTCATAGGTGTGTACTACGCTAATGGCCCTGGAATCTTTACAAGCCTAGCCCATATAATTACCATGGCATCGTACCACCCAACCTTAGTTACCAGTGCCTCTGTCGAGTAGAGCCACTGGAGTGATCCCCGGGGTGAATTTTCTATTTCCCATTCACTCATCAAGATTCCTCTTGAAGACGGCCAATGAGGTGCTCTGCTTGACATATAAGGGAAGTCTATTCCATAGCATGGGCAGTCTCTGGGTTATGAACCTGTCCCTCCAGCATGTTCTGTTGATTGTGGTAATGAGGTTGAGGTCTCTGGAGTGTGTGGTGTGGAGGGATTGGGATTTCTTTAGATGTAGCATTTCTTACAGAGCTGGGTCAAACATGGCTTTGTAAGTCAAGCAGAGATTGCCTCTAAGTAGGCGATATGAGAAAGAGAATAGTTGGAGTTCTTTGAGTCTGTCAATATAGGACGAGTGTTTAAGGCCCAGGACCCTTTTTGTGAGGTACTTTTGTGGCCTCTCCAGTTATTGCAGGTGTCTAGTGAGGTACTTGCCAAATGGGGCATTGTACTCAATGACTGGCCTAATGAGGGAAGAGTAGAGGGAGACAATGACCTCTTTCTTCCTGGATGCAAAAACACTTAGTAATGAGATGTGCCACACAAAAGGACTTTCTGACCACAGTGGCAATGTAGTGGTCAAAAGACAGGTTGCTGTCAATCTGTGTTCCTGTGTTCAGTGGACTACCATTGATGTGGTAATTCAAGGGAACTGGGTTTTTCCCAAGGGGGATGATGACACATTTTTTGGCATTGAGCTTAAGGCCATGGTTCTGACACCAGTCGTTGGTCTCATTGAGGCCTTTCTGTAGGATGTTAACATCACTCGGGAAGTTAATAATAGCTCCCAACTTGCAACAGTCTGAGAACTTTGTCAGCCAGAGTCCCTTTGTGTTGGTCAGGACTTCAGAGAAGTAGATACCAAACAGGAGAGGACCCAGGACCAAACCCTGTGGGACTCCACTCATGGCTGGTCAACAGTCTGACTTGGAGTCAGCTACTTTCACACTGTGGATTCTATCTGTGAGCCAGTTTGCAACCCGCCTAGTGATATAGGGGTTGATGCCTGGCTTTGTGAGTTTTTCTATGATTCCTGAGTGGGGAATGGCATCAAAGGCCTTGGCCAAATCAAGGTAGGCTGTATGAACCACCTTAAATTCATCCACAGCTCTGGTGACTGACTCAAAGAAGTCAACCAAGTTGAGCAGGCATGATCTACCCTTCACAAAACCAAACTGTGTAGGATCCAGAGTATGGAGATTCTCTATATCCTTGTTTATTAGGTCCATGATGATGTGTTCCATAGCTTTGCATATCAGACTTGTCATGCTAATGGGGCAATAGTTCCCTGGGTCTGTAGTCGCTCCTCCCTTGTGGAGAGGGATGACTGTAGCAGTGCACCATTCAGTAGGGGCAAAGCCTGAGGTGAGACTGTGATTGAACAGAGCACACAGGTGAGGTGCCAGTTCACTCTGTAGTTCATGTAGAACACAGCCGGGGATATTTCCAGGTCCCACAGAAGCTGTATTCTTGGCCTTGGACAGTGCTGTTTTAACCTGTGCAGCAGTAATACTGGGTGCCTGGCAATCTACTGGTATTGTGATTTGTCCTTTGGGGGGGGTAAAGTTGGCACTGAATCTGTCGGCCAGTATATTGGCAATATATGTTGGCTCGGTATAGGAGGTACCATTGTGCAGTAGCTCAGAGCAAATCTGGGTATTGCCATGGAGATTCTTTACATAACTGTAGAAGGCTTTATGGTTGTCTTTACTATCTGCTGCAATTCTGTTTTCAGAGCTAGCCTTAGATGATTTGATGATGGATCTCAACCTTTTTTTGAGGCTGATAAGGGAGTTATTCCCAGTCTTGGGACTTCACCTTATTCTGCATCAGTTTCCTCCTTCTGTTGTAGAGTTTGTTTATGGCAGGGGACTACCAGATTGGCTTCCTTTTTTTTTGAGGAGAGCATTTTGGTTCTATTGAGTATGGCAAGATCCATGCATTTGGGTACGTGTTCATACAGTGCATTGGTGCATGATTCAGCAGTCGTGCAACTATTCACCATTTGCATGGGTACAGTGAAGTTAGCCACCTCTGTTTTTAGGAGCCCAAAGTTAGCTTTGCAGAACTTTTTCATGGTGATTACCTTTGTGGGGGGTGGGAGGGATGTGGATTTCCAAGGTGATTAGTTTGTGATCAGATCTAACCAGGGCAGAGTTGACTATTGATGTAGAGCAACAGTCGCCCATGTTAGTAATGAACAGGTCAAGGATGTTGCTACCTCTAGTGGGGGTAAGAACGAGCTGGTCCAGGGCACTGGAATTAATGAATTCCATAAAGCGTTGGGTAAGTGTGTTGGTAAATGAGAAGTTTTCACAGTTAATGGAGGGGTAGTTGAAGTCGCCCAGTATGAAAGTGTTAGGTTGGACCCTAATATTTTCCAGGGTGCTTAGGAATGTGGAGTGTGAGTCTTGGGACATGGTTGGGGACCTATAGCAGGTTATGACTTGAATTGCTGTCTTACCCAGTGTTAGCTGCACCTGGAGTATCTCAGATGCGTTATGTTGGGCTACCAGTCTGGAGGTGTGTGCATCCTTTATGAATATGGAAACACCACCGCCTTTGGAGCTTTGGTCCAAGTTCTGGGGCCGAAAGGTGTGGAATGAGTTATAGCCTGGTAGTGCAGGGGTTCTTTTTACTGCCTTGAACAAGGTCTCTGTTACAGCACGAATGTCGATGTTCTCCATTTTAAGGAGTGCTTTGAGCGAGTGCATTTTTAGATTTAGACTTCTAGCATTGAGCAGCATGATCCTCAGATTGCATTTGTTTGTAGCTGTTACGGTGGTAATTTGGTCTTTGGAACACTGCCTAAAAAGGCACTATAGGAGTAGCAAAAGCCTCAGCTAGTATTCAGAAGCCAGGGGTGACAGATGCAGGCCATCTCTGGCAAAGCATCGAGGTCTAACAATCATATCCATAAAACAAAATTTAATTCAATCTTTCATTTCAAATAACCCATATTACATAAAATAAATTTGTATCTAACCTTCTCATATTCTTTCTTCCTGTTCTTTTAATATCTATACATATTTGTATTCATATCTATGTTGTTTATGGTCATTAAAATTCTCAAAAAGAATTGCTTCACTCAACTTTTTCCAGAGTTTCATCACTCTTTCACATTAAAAAAAAGCATGCCCTCCCACTGCATCATAACTATATCCCTTTTCCTAAATTTTATTCCTAGCAAAGACGCTTCATTCATTGAGAAATTCACACTGACAATTTTCACATCACCCAAACCCTTACTTTTAACTTTATTCAAGATCATTCTCATTTCCTTTAAACATCCATTCAGACAAACCAACACATCCATTTGTTGTTCTTAGCATCTACAAAAAACATTCTGGGAAGTGAACTGATATGAAAAGGTCATTTGCAGCCACCGCCCAGATTTGTAAGTGAAGTATTCATCTTACAGTTGCAAATAAAGCCACTTTGCACTCTCACTAAGAAGTTGTCTCTTCCTCCCCAGAAAATAAACATACTCTTTCAGCTTTCTTTTTATATGGCCTACTCCCCTTTACTAGTAATTTATTATTACCTCTCTCCATAGGAAATTCTGACACTCAGCTACCTTGTTTCATCACTTTTCCTTACTTTAATGGTTTTAATAATTTCTTCTGCTAAATTTTCCATTGGGTTTACATAATAATATTGTTTCATCTTGTTATTATACCACATCCTTCTGTCTTTCTCTATATCAATTTTTATTTTCTTTGTTAGTATTTTTTCTTGATAATTTTTATATTTTTCATATACCTATTATTTTTCTTATTCTCATCATCTCCAAAAATGGTGTGTACTTATATTTAAACACTCTCACTATTAATTTCTCATTCTCTTCCTTTACCCACTTTAAGACTCTATGCAAGTCTAAAGAAGCAGAATGAACAATTATATCTCCCTTCATTTTCACTCATACACAGCAGACCTCCTTTCACTGGGTTTACTCGAATTCCAAATGAAAGAAAACACCAGCGTCATAATTTCTTTTTCATATTTTTCTGGACTCATATAAATATTTGACATATATGCTACTTTCCCATCAATACAGAATTCTCTAGAATAACATTTTTCCTGGTTGCTAATCTATACATACTTCCCAGATGACATATTTATTTATTTTATCAAACACTCCCATTGCAGCATAACTACATCTCTTTTCCTAAATTTTATTCCTAGCAAAGACACTTCATTCATTGAGAAATTCACACCCCCGATTTTCATATCATCCAAACCCTTACTTTTAACTTATTTATTTATTTATTTATTTTACATTTGTTGACTGGGAGTGTCTGACTGAGCTAAAGCCCTTTTTCAGCAGAGGTCCTGGGAGATAAGCTCCAAGTGATACAAACAATTTACAATTCCAATGTAATTAAAAAATACATGCAGTAGTACTTAATGGCAGAAAGACATAAGTCAAAGGGAAGCAGACAGCAGTACTATGTTACAATTTTATGATATAAATGTATAAGAAGTATCATGATAAGTTAGACTATTTATTAAGTAATACATGAGCCACACTGTACCAGTATACTAGGAGGATTTTACAGATAAAGGCCAGGGAAAAAGTGAAGAGATAGATAGGTGAAAGAAAGGGGGGTAAGTTAAGATGACAGAGGAAGATTATGAGAGAGAACAAGTAAAGAGAGAAGAGATGGACAATTAGTTTGCATGATAAATGCATTTAGGGAGGTTGGGAACAGTGGCAGGTCCAATGTCTTTTAAAGTACTCTTTTGTGGTCGTTTTAAACTGTTACTTCAAGTGGGAGTTTGTTCCAGGCTATAGAGGGGTTGTGGTTATAGATGTTACACCCAGAATTAGACTTGGGCTTACGGATAAGTAATAGATCTTGGGTTGAGCTCCTGCGGTGCCTAGTAGGAGGGTATTGGAAGATGAGAGAACTGGACAGTAGGCTGGCTGGTAAAGAATGGAGTGAATAGTTTGGAGCTGGGAGAGAAGAAGCAGATGAGGTAGTTCAAGCCAATTTCAGCATTTTAAGGAGAGACGGTGGTGGGATTTATGGGTTTGGTGGGCTGCAAATCTCACTATCTTGTGATAGGTTGATTCCAAGTTTTGCTAGTAGAGTAGAGTTTAGATTTGTAAGTATTTGTGAGCAATAAGTTAGACAAGGTAGAAGACAGGCATGTTTGGGAGTGATCCTGGCTTCAGTGGTGAGGAATTGTTTATTTCTATACAGATGTCCTAGTTTCTGATGGGTTTTTCTGAGAAATTATTTATGTGAAGGTCGAGTTTTAGCTGATCATCAATGTGACACCAAGGAGTTTAGTGCTAGTGTCGACTTCGATATGGGCATTGTTAATGGACATTAAAAAAGAAGGAAGATTTGATGTGGTTAACTGTTTTTTAGGATCAGATTTTAGAGTTGTTGGGGGGTTGTTGTAGAAATCTTTTTTATCTTTATTGATGAGTTGTTTTGTCTGATTCCTAAGTTCTTTATACCTTTGCAAGTTGGCAGGGAGTTTAGACTGTACCCATGTTTTCCATACCCTATCTCTAGCTTTGATAAGGGTGCAAGTAGTTTTGGATAGCCAGTGGGATATATTAACTTAAAGCTGTACTTTCTGGAGTGGGGCTAGTGAGATTAGGATGTTAAGGAATGTTGAGTTGAAAGTTTGGACTGCTTCGTCAAGTGGGAGCCGTGTAAGGAAGTTCCAGTTAATTCTAGAGAGTAGGGTATTAAATGTTTCAGGGTTAAAGTTAGAGAATTTACGACTGGTAATGAATCTATGTGATTTAGAAAGATGAGGAGTATACCTGAGCACTTTAATAGGCAAGTGGTCACTTAGGGAATCAGGAAGAGTTTCAGGGCTATAGTATTTGGAGGGTTTTGAAACAAGTATCCAATTGATTAGGCTGCTGGAAGAGTGAGAGTTATTAGTATGGGATGGTTGAGAGATAAGTTGTGTAAATCCATATAGATTTATATGAAGTGGAGTGTTTGGATTACAGAGGGTTTGCCAATTTATGATTACATCCCCGAGGAGGATGGTTTCATTAGAGAAGTTTTGGGAGAGATATGAAAGAATGTTCTCCAACAAGGGTATGTTTATACAAGATCATTCTCATTTCCTTTAAACATCCATTCAAACAAACCAACACATCCATATTTTGTTCTTAGCATCTGCAACTATATCATCTGCATATGTCAAAATTACTGGAATAATCACATCCTTTTGCATCGCATATCTATCATCTTTCATTTTATAAGCTACGTCACTCACTATTGCATTCATCACCAATGCAAATAATAAATCCACTCATGGGGCATCCGTGTCTTATACCATACTTCACGCATGCTTCTTTACACAGTCACCCATTCACTAACACTTACTCTATATTATTTCATTTTTTTTTAATTTTTTTTTTTTGCTCAAAGAAACTTATTATTCAAAAACAAGTAGTAAAATCTCCAATATAATAGTAATGTAATACAAATAATACAAATGATAAAATAATGAAATTACAAATAAGAAATATATTTAAACTATATACAAAGTATACAAAGACCTGAGAACAAAACATAATAACATTATAGCTCCATTTTTATTTTGATATAATGACATACACACTCTCCTAATTCTGTTACCTAGTCTATAGTTTTCCATAACATCCCACAAAGCTTCATATCTACTGTATCAAATGCCTTACTAATATCACCTACAATAAGTTTCACATCCTCTTTTTTACTTATAATTTCATCCACAATTTCCCTCACAACCAATAACATTTATTCATAGCCCTTCCCTTTTATACCATATATAGTTTCTTCCTCTGTATTATTCTCATAAAACTTTATAATCTGTGTAATTTAGTGTGATAGTTCTCCAGGTTTCTAATTTTTCTTTCACATAAATTTTAATATCCCACTACTTAACTCTTCAAAAATAAACCCGTCCTTCAACCATTCATTCAGTACCTTTACAATATACTGTCTGTCAATCCATTATTTTTTGTACATACCATACCCTATATTTTCTGAGCCTAATACCGAATCAACACTTACTTTCTTATTACTTCACCAAATTCACTAATAGTAACTTATTTTTCAAATTCTTTTTTTATCTAATTTTGGAAATGTTTTTATTTTCCTTCCTCTCTTATCTTCCTTCTTTTTACTCATACATATTTTCTACATGCTGAACTAAAATACTCACAATTTGTTCTTATGTTCTTTTTACCTCTCATTTTACATTTTTCATTTCCCTCATTATACTAATATCCTCCTTTACTATTTTACCTAAATATGCAGATACCTCCTCTATTATCCCTTGCAAATAGTATATCTGCCTAAATGGTAATGCCTTATTTTTTTTCTTGATTTCTTTTATATATTTTTTCTTCCAAATCATCATACTCCATATTCTCTTGTATTATTCCCTAAATTCTCTAGTATATTTCTATGCATTTTCCCATACTTCACTTTCTCCTCCTTTCTTACATCATCCTGACATTAAAAAAATAACTTTTCAAACTTTTTTTAAAATTCAAATCACCATTCTGACTTGGTTTTATAGAAGTCCTTTGTGGATATATGATCCTTCCATAACAGCAATACTTTCCACTGTCTACTTTCATCGCATGATTTTTAATTTATTCTTTTTATTCCATTTCATATTTATTCTTCCATCACCTCCAATCCATATTGCTAAATAGTCTGAAATACCTATCACAACTGTATCACCATCTGCTACCCCCAAGCCTTCCAATAATACAAAATAATCAATTTCAGATCCAAGTGCCCCCTTATATAGGTACATTAACTTTTGCTCCACAAGGTTAATTTACCACATTTTATTACTTCCTGTTTTTTCATCTTTCTCATTCTTTTTACATTTCCCCTTAAATCACAATTAAAGTCCCCACAATTATAATTTTCTTGTTAACCACCACATAGTCCTTGATATTTGATGAAACAGATTCTCTCTTTCCTTGCTAGTTATATATGCATATAATGTTATAATTCTGTAAATAAGTTCTCTCCACCTCATATCCACAACAATTAGCCTTCTCATCCTTACCGATGTTACATCTAGTATTTTTGTTGTTTTTTATACAACAAAGCCAATACGGACAATGTTCATTTCTGAAGTTCCATATTATATTTCCACCCCACAATTTTTCTGTTTGCAGTCTTTCTTCATGTCAGGAACCTTACTTACATCCTCTAACAGAATAACATCCACATCACATTTAGTGCACCATTCCAGTATCCCTAGCCTTCTTGTAGTGTTAATAATACTGTTCACATTTACTGAAAGCATTCTACAATTCTTGTTTTTCTTTCCTTTTAAGTTTAGGGGAAGTATTTTTAAATTTTCTTTTTTTATTTTTACTCTTTCACCAACTGTATATTTTTTCTGAGTTTATGTACAAATAGTCCTTGATGCTCTGCATCAGATTTTTCACTGGCTAGAACTTCAAAATATATTTATCAGTTCTTTCCCCTGAACTCTCTTCCTGCATGTACCATCTCTCCTCATTTTCCCCCATAATTTATTCTTCTTCTAAAGTTTCTTCTGCATCTGGTTCACCCTGTCCTCCAGCCTCTTGTTGTCCTTCCTTGTGAATGTTTTTTTCCCTTTTACATTCTTTTTCATTTGTTTGCTCTTCAAAATTCATCCAAAACTGTCCCTTTTTACACAATCTGCTTTCATGCACATACCTCCTTGATGTGTGTCCTTTCTCCCCACACTGGTTATATTGTACCTTGTCAGAATCATTAATTAAATGAAAAAGTCCCCTCAAAAGAAACATGATTTTTTACTGGATAGCATATGTTAATGTCCCTCTATGACCAGCCACAAAATTAACACTTGTCAAATGTTTCACCATGTTTTTTTTTCACATTTCAAAACAACTTTCAACCTCTATCCTCCATTCCATAAGTTACTCTGATTTGTAGCCTCCACCACACAAGAATCATTGTTTACATTCTGGAGCTCCATATCAAACAAAGTAGCCTCCACCACACAGGAATCATTGTTTACATTCTGGAGCTCCATATCAAACAAATGTCTCCTTACATACATTGAAAGAAAGAAAGAAAAAGAAAGAAAGAAAGAGATTGCTGCCAAATGGACAATGAAGGAGAAGGAGAAGTAACTGACAGCAGTGTCAAGATAAGGAAGACTTAAGGGATAGGTGCTGTCGAGGTGTCTGTGCCTTTGTGAATTGTCCTTACAGGAAATTTGACCAGCTGTTCTTGTAAATCTGGAAAAAAAGCCTTTGAGAGGAAGGAGTGGTGAAAAATACCATCTGAAAAAAGGCAGATTCTTTAGTTCTCAAGGGAATTACAGAAGCTGTCAACTTAAAAGTATAAAAGTATATCAACTTCTCTGCCATACACCCCATTCCACCTGACACATCTCTTTGTAAATGAAGCATGTTGGTTAGATAGTTCAATAAATGCAGAGGTAAGGTAGAAGACATGAACAAGCACTTTCCAAATCTGTGTGTTGCTCTACACTCTTTGTCTGATGGACAGATAGCTGGAATCTGGGGTACAGCAGACTGCAAAAGGAAACTGAAAAATTCATAATATCTGGTTTGGGAATCTCAAAGTCACACATTGTCTTGGAAGAAAAGCAGTTAGCTTTCTTTGTTATTTGAGCTATGAAGTTAGAGATTTTCTCATGGTATTCTAGCTGCCTCTTTTAAAATTATGACTAAAGGAGGGAACACCAGAAAGTTTGAAAGATAAAGTGGTAAACCCGTTAAAGTCTCCAAACTTTTGTTGCATTTTGCTGTAAATAATCTCTACATGTGGGTTTTCAGAAGAAAATGGAGGAGAGCTGGCCAACTTCCTTTTCATCAAGGTTCTGCAAGGGTCCAAGGAAGGGTCAAGATGTTTGATCTTGGCCATTGCCTCTTGGCCTGTTTTTCTGGTAGCTCAGTGTAGAGCAACTTAAAGTCCCTTTTTTTCTAAATTGCAGAATGAAGGACCTAAGGGTGCTCCACATTCCAGTACAAGTGTGGCTTTAGGATCAAGACATTGACAGGGGACTGCTTTTAAGGTTGCCTAACAGAATTAAAGGCACTATAACAGAGTGTTTTGAAAAAGGCATGTATTAGAGCCAACACTAGAGTCAATGACAACAAAAGAACCAGCAAAAGGACCAATAACATCAGTGAAGCAGTATACTGGTGGGTCCACTATCAGAAAACCAAAGGCTGGCCCTAGCATCTGATGGCTGGGCCAACAGTGATGGCTGGAATGTTAGCAATGAAAAAAAAATGTCACCAGTATAACGTAAATGTACGCTGCTGTAGCTGAAGTCAATAAATATGATAGTAGAAGTATTGAAGCCAGGCCAGATAAAAGGATGTCAGGGGAAGTGACTGCAAAACACACTGCCAGAGGTGGCAGAACAAGTGACAGAACCAATGGTACAAGTAGTGGGAGGACTGACTCTCAGAGGAACCTGTAGCTCTATGGCACCCTGAATTAGGAGAGATGGGGGATGTGGTTTTACACTGTTTGGCCTATAGCCTATGAAGAGCTTTTATTAGATTATTAATAATCAGCAGTCTATTGGTGTTTCAAATCTGGACTGAACAATAACAGTAGAGTCCCCTCACACACCCGGCCCTAACGTATATATACCAACCCATGGTCACACCAATTTGAAGAAAGTACAAATGTTCCAAAATAAGTGAATCATTGCCAGCGCACACACACAGAGATCACACCATCAATGATTTCCTATGGAAAACAGAGAGTGAGGTTACATTCTTCGGGCTACTGATACTCAAGGAATTCCACCTTGATAATTTGTAGAAGAGCCAAAGCAACTTACCCCTACTGTTGTTTGATCACTGATCTGGCATGGCTCTGACATGCATGCAGTCAGGGTCAGTAAAGTGGCTGTAACCCTGTTTTTCTGTTAAATATTAAATATTACTGTAGTACTTAAAAAGTTATGAGAGCAGAGGCCATCTGCAGATAAAAGTGACTTACCACTATGACCTGATTACAGTTAAACAGCTTCTGATCTGGCTTGCCAGAAGTGGTGTCACACAGAGTAGTGTATTTGCTAAAATCAAAATAGTATTCTGTGTGAAAGCAACTGCTCATCAGTACAATGGCGCAGTAAGCAGAGTTGCTATCTCACACTGCCAGGTACTGGTTGAGGCCTTGACTGTGGCTTCTTCTCTGTGGAGTCTGCATATCATCTCTGTCTTCGTGCGGGGTTATCTGTGTTCTCTAGTTTCCTTCACCACCCCAAAGACATGTTGCAAGTGAATTGGCACATCTCTAATTTGCCTGTAGGTAAGTGTGCAGCGTGTGTGTGTGTGTGTGTGTGTGTGTGTGTGTGTGTGTGTGTGTGTGTGTGTGTGTGTGTGTGTGTGCCATACCTCTCAAATGCCCAGATTTGTGCCTCAATTTCCATCTGTTGTTCATAGAATTTGTACTTTTTTTAGGTTCATGGATTAGTACTAGGCTAACTGCCCTTGTGGGCCATTTTAAGTCTAGCCAATTACCCCATGTGATAATCAAACCTTGTACCCTGTGTCTTTAAGGTAAACACCTTAATAATTATGTCAACCTCCCAATCTCAAAAGGAGATGGGCAACTTAACTACCTGTCTAAAGGTTTCCCCACATCGAAGTGGATTGATTTCAGCTGTTGTAGACGTTATACCTATTTGACTCTACAGCCCCACGCAGACAAGTTCACCACTCTGAGATTCAAACATACTACCTATCTAGTTACATAATATACAGGTCATTGCATTAAATACACACACAATAGTAAAAGTCTGGTAAGTCATAAAGGATTAAAGTCACTAAATAATACTAAATAATGACAGACATTTCAGTTTCAAAATTCATATCCTTCAGAAAATAAATAATAATGCAAAACCTGTTATTCTAGCAACTTTTTAAGTTTATAGGAGCAATATTTAGAATTTGCCCCTATCTGTGGGCCTTTGTCTTCCCACAATAGTTTCTGGCTTTGTCCAGAATTCGTGTGCAAAGACTTTGAGAGATGTGTGTGTGTGTGTGTGTGTGTGTGTGTGTGTGTGTGTGTGTGTGTGTGTGTGTGTGTGTGTGTGTGTGTGTGTGTGTGTGTGTTTGTGCATCTTATGATTTTCTTGGCTTGTTGTTGGGTGACAATATGTGTGGTGAAAAATCATTGTACCTGACAAGCCAGATCTATAATGTGAGTGTTCAAAAAAATGATGCCACAGATTTACCAGTAGGCACAAAAATATTGCCAGGTGCATAAATACTTTATGTAACTCTACTAGGTAGCATTAAAAAAGTGAAAAAGTAGATTTCAAAAACTAAGGCACACAGTGGATCTCTGAACACTGAGGACCTCAGAGCTTCCATATAGGTGGAATTGACACAGGCTTAGTAGAGGCCTGTGCTCTGAATACTACTTAGTCTAAAACCATCCACGGTCAGAGGTGTGCCCAAAAGCTCACTGTAGCCTGCATGCAGAGACAGAGATGTCTCATCTAGTGCCCTGTGCCAGTCATGTTAAGAGTGAAAAAAAAAAGACTTTAACAGTTACTATAAAAAGCCAGTTGGTGCTTTTGTACCATTCGTCTTCCTACAGGTACACTCCACCCTCAGTCTTTCAAATGAAGAGCAAACAAAAAAAAAGAAAGAAAAAAAAATGTATGCTGCTTTGTTTAAACTGGAAGCACTACACGGAAGTTTCTTTTTGTACCAGCAACCAGCATTTTGGTACAGAAAAAAAGAATAAAGAATGCAGACAATTGCACCCTAAACACTTTGCATCTGGGAGAGCTGCTCTTCTCTCCCTAACCTTGCTATGCTCCTGCCTGTATGGGAAACTGAAAAGTATGCAAGTTCTTAAATTTCCTGTCAAACCTCAGAGTTTTGCACAGGTCACAATATCTTGTGTTAGGGCTGGGGCCACAGGACATTGTGGTTATTTTTAATTTTCCTCACAAACGTCTGCGGTGTGCACAGAAGGTCATTATAGCTTGTATAGCAGCAGTATATGCTCTAAGGAATAAAGTTGAAAAAAAACATTACTGTCATCATTACTTTTTTTTTCAAATTTTTCCCAGTCAAACATTAGATTTATACAGGTAGCTATCTTCTAGAAAAAGGTAAAGAGGAATGCAGTTTACATATGTCTGACAGCAATAGGTTGAACAATGCTGTGTTCTGTTCTGCTTGTGTTTCAACCCAATTTGACATTACTGGGGTGCATAATAGGTGGTTGTCTTTTGGTATATATGCAGCAACTTAAAAATATATGATTGTGACTATCTGTGCCTTTACTTTTATCCTAATGTAAGACTAGAGGGCTATACAGAAGGTGGCTATCATTTTTTGAGAGGGTAGGAAGATAGACACTATGCACTATTCTCAGGTGTGACTCTATGAATCCTCACAAGTATTTGTCATCTCAGTTTATTTGCTGTTTTGATAGCTTTGAACATTAACCTTTGGATACAACTTATTTCTTCCTTGAAAATAAATTAAGATTGTATTTATTTCTTTACTCATAATGTTTCTGTTCTGGCCATTATTGGATCAGAAGGTTGGAAATAAACTCAAAAATGCACCATGGATCATCTATAACTCCATGGCTTCTCCCCAGCTTAACTCAGTTATTTCTTCTGTTTCCTCTACAGTTATTACAGTTCAGTCTTAGTCAGTTACAGGGTGTTGAAAGAATGCAGGAAAAAGCAAAGTTGATAAGTAAGACTGAATTTCTTTCCTTAAGTATGACTTTTTGTCCAGTTCATCATTGTTTGAAAATAAACTGTAAAAGGCACTTAGTCAACCAAGAATCTCCATGGCTTCCTGCCCCAGACTAATTTCTTCTTTCCTCTATAGTTATTACAGTGCAGCCTTGGTCAGTTCAGTTGTACTGAAGCAAATTTTGTTTTGTCCAGACTTTCACTGGATGCAAAGTTGCAAAGTTTTTCAAAAAAAAAAAAAAAAAAACACAAAATATTCCTCAGCGTATCTAGACACCCTGTAAGGTCTGCGGCTTTGTAGCTCGCACCCCCCCCAGCTTAATACAGTCATTTCCTCAATAGTTGTTATAGTGCAGTCTTGCCTAGTTAGGATGTGCTGAATGACTGTTTTACATTTCATTGTTTTCCTGTAGTCAAACTGTGAGGAAAAGGAAGAAAAAAATAATATGAATGGTATGGGTAGGCCAGGATGGATGGAAACAGTGGGGCACAAGGTTTGTCTTGGTGGGGCAGTTGGCAGCAGTGGGAGGCAGCCATGCAGCCCTTTGCCTAGGGTGCCAGTTCACCTAAGGCCAGCACTGGATACTTACCTGCAGACCAAGCAAAAACCAACTTCAAGGAGGCTATAAGAAACAGAGTATGATGGTTCTTATAACCTTTCAGAGTAGTTCATGACTTACATTCCTGTTTATTTTTGCTTTGTTTTCTAGTAAAGAATGTCCAACAAAAATAAGAGAACGCTTACTATTATTTTTGTTGGTTCTGCAGTTACAAGAACGGTTACTTAGCGTTGTATTCGTAGTAAAGAATGTCAGTATTTTTTAGTTGGATTAGGTGGCTCATGGGGAAAGTTGCAGAAAAAAAATCAATGTACTCAGTATGATGGGTAACATCACTGAAGTAAACTGGGAGGCATGAGATTAGTGCTTCTGTTTTGTTCCTAGTGACAGAAGAAGCACAGGGACATCATTTCCTAAACACTACTGATCGCCATAATGCATGATAACTGCTTCAATAGGTGACAGCTTGGAATTTGTGCTATTGTTTGCTTCTAGTGAGAGAAGAGGCAGAAGGCATTGATTTCTGACCTTCTCTGATTGGACAGTGAGTGTCTGTGTGGAATCTTTCTAATTGAACACGTTACTATACAAGGTACTTACTGGGAAAAGGCTACAGCAAGCTTACAGACCTCTGCATCATCTGAGTCAAGACTGTTGACCACCAAAGAGCCTGCGACCTGCTTCCCATCTTGAGATTAGTACTACTGTTTTTCTTTTGGTGACAGATGAAGTAAAGAGGCATTGTACTCCAGCAGTGTGAAGCTATGGCGATACCAGCACTAGTAGTAACCAGGTAGTAGCTAATTAGGTGAATCCCCACTATTCATCATTCTAGACAAAGCTAATTATTTCTTTTCAGTAAATACTACTTGATTACCTAACTATCTAACCTAACTTCGGAATACCTCCCTAAATAATTCATACAAAAATAGTCAGTCTACCATAGGAGTATTCCCTCAAGTACTTAGCAGTGCCCTGTATAGACGCATGGACCTTGAGATGATCTTTTTCCAGTAAAAGAACTCTTGAAATTTCACCAATACCTAGTTGCACTTCATGACATCCAGTTTGTGCAGTAACAATCACTGGCCCAGAGGTGCAAACCAGACAGACCTCACTTTACTCTATATACTCAACAAAACCATGAAATCAATAAAAAAGGGCCTGTTGCCTTGGATATGAACTTTGCCACTATCTCTATTATCAGCTTGGTGGATATGACCATCCTAAGGTAACACAGAAATTGCCTTATATTTATTGACAACCAGCTAATTCTCAAACAAACTGATAAGGTATATGAGAGATGTACTTACACAATGCCACTAGTAGTAAACCTTTCACATAAAAGCACACCTAATGTCATTTAGATTGCCAGTAATACACACCCTGCAACCACCACACACAGCACAAAGCAGACATGTTAACCCACATATGTTAAGGCATTTAAATGTAGCCTTCCTAAACCTCAACAAAATCCTAGATGGAGCACATAAAACAAATGCCCTCAGCATTCTCAAATGCATTCTTTCAAAATTACACCCACATCAACACATACAGCCAAATCTCATGGAGCTTCTACTTCTAAGCGCATAAGGCAAGCCACCACACAATCCAAATTTCTGGTCATTGAAGACACCAGTGTGAGACACACTAATATCCCTCTCACCAGGCTGAGTAAGGAGAAAGTCATGGTCAGTTGTTTATCAGGGGCCAGGATCCTCCATATTATGCACACACTCAGGTCATTGGACCATAAGTACCAGTATGGTTCAGTCATATTTAATGTGGGTGTAAATGACCTGAGACATACCTCCCTACATTATGTGAAGACAGATATCATGGAGCTCTAGGAATATGTGTTTCAGGCTGATGTGAGCCTAGCAGTGAGCAACATTTTACCTTCTCCAGGGATGATGCCAGAGTATGGACAGAAGAAGACTGACTTTAATAATTGGCTCAGTTTCTGGTGTCACTCTAAGGGAGTAAAATATTTCTCAGCTTCGAAGAAAATAATCAACAGACCATACTGCTTTGCAATGATGGTCTGCACCTCTCCCCTCTAGCCTTCTGAATATTAACTAAAACACCGTCCTACCCCACAGTGCCTTTTCAAGCAATGCCAAACTGAAAAAAACTTTTGACATAGCAAATGAAAACCAAGGAAACCTAAAGGTATTACTGCTCAATGCTAAGAGTCTAAATGAGAAACTCCACTCCCTACAAGCTCTCCTCACCCAAAAGAATGCTGGCATTTGTGCAGTCACTGAGACATTGTTTAAAGCCACTGAGAATACCCCAGTAGTGCAAGGTATAATGCATTCCTCATGTTCAGACCGGTTTACTATTAAAATTTCGAAACAAACTCCATCTACCGTACTATTATTGAACATGGAAGTTTGAAAACGGTAATATAGATGACAAAAAAACAACCTAGGAATGGGTTTTAACATGGGTCGAGATAGGGGGATGTTTGTAGTTCGGAATAACACTGAACACCTATCTCGACCTATGTTAAAACCCATTCCTAGGTTGTTTTGTGTCATCGATATTACCGTTTTCGAACTTCCTTGTTCGACAATAGTACAGTCGACAGAGTTTGTTTCGAAATTTTAATAGTAAACTGTTCAGACTAGCTACTACACAGGCAGAAACTAAAGGTGAAGAAGTCTCAGTTTACATAAAAAATAAATATACCTCAAGGCTGGTCGAACAGGATAATGCATTTGCGCTTCTCCATGTTCAAATAACGATAGGCAAAACTGCATACCTCTTCCTTGCAAGCTATAGATCCCACTCTATGAACCAGAAAACCCATAACAAGTATTTAAGCTTACTGGAAACACTCACCATCAAACCCAATACCATATTCATGGGTGACTTTAATTACTCCGCTATTAACTGGGAATCATATATATGACACAAAACAAGCAGGCACATATATTCCTTGATTTTGTAAACACATATTCCCTGGAACACACTGTCAATATGCCAACCAGGGATGCAAACTTACTGGATCTGGACCTCACTAATATGGGAAAAGTATGCACACCCCTAGTGTAATGGCCTCTCTGCTGAGGTCAGACCACAAAACAGTCTGTTATGAAGTAAAAATAAAATCTGGGACCCCAGATAACCCTGGAATGTTCAAGAACTACTCCAATGCTAGCTTCCTACTATTAAGTGATAACCTGGCAAAATTTCAAGTCAGCCCCAAAAACTTAACAACACTGTTGCCTATATGGAATTGTTCACATAATCCCTATACAAGCATGTTAATAACTGCATAGAGGCAGCTATACCCACCAAGAATAAGTGCAGAACTAGCTCAGAAAGAAGGCCACCCTGGTGGAATCACAATATCAAAAGGCTGTATAACAGAAGGAAGAAAATCATGGCAAAAATTAGAAGGTGTAATACCTAGCAGGATAAAAGTGCTTTCATCAAATTAAACAAACAACTCAGAGGACAAATGAAGTCTATCAAAGCAAAATTTAATGTAAATTTGGTCTCCCAGGCCTAAAATAACCACAAGGCATTCTTTAGCTATGCTTGCAACATCAAAGGCAATATACAACTAAGCTTATTGTTAATAGAGCCACCTATACTGATCCAGATAATATAGCAAACCCACTGGTGGATTAATTCATTTCTACTTTTAAACCTCACTCCCCCAGCCTCCCCTCAGGAAATACCACCAAATATAACTCCCCAACCATCACTAGGGAACAGGTTCTGAATGTTCTCTCTAAGGCCAAAAGCACTATACTGATGGACACTAACAATATCCCAGGCTGCCTTCTATATACATGAAACATGACCTATGGAATCACTATTTAGCCATAATTCAAAACAGGCTTCATGCCTCATGAATGAAGAACAACAACCATTATCTCTATACACAAAAGTGGGCCATCTACAGACCCTGGAAACTACAGTCTCATTAATCTCTTATGAAAGGCCTTGGAAAGAATTATCTTGGAAATGATCAATATTGACATAGGAAACTTCAGATGATGGACCCAACTCTTCATCAAGGGCATGTCATGCCTACTCAACTTGGTGGACTTCTTCGAGAAGGTCACCAAAGCAATGAACAATGGCAAAACAGCTCACACTGCCTACTCTGACCTACCCAAGGCATTTGATAAAATACTCCACTCAGGCATTGTTGACAAACTCAGGAGGTTAGGTATAAATCCTTATATCACACAGTAGATAGCCAGCTGGCTCACTGACAGGACCCAGGAAGTTAGAACTGTCCACCCTGCAAGTAGTATACTTAGCCACCTGCATAGCCTGCCCCTCATTTTATGTGGGAAAGACTACTAGGAGACTAAGGGAACGGATAGTGGAGCACAAATCTGACATTAGAAGAAGTATAGGTACAAATGCACTGAGTAAGCACATAATGGATAATGGCCCTAGGCATTATTTTAAATTTAGGGTGATAGATAATGTAACTATAAGTGTTAGAGGTGGGGACTTGAATAATATTTTGGAAATAAGAGAATATGAATGGGTTATAAGGTTAAGGGCAGATTATAAACTAGGTATCAACAATGTGGCTAGTATAAAGACTATTTTAATAAAAAAACAGAAAGTTTAATTTAATAATAAAAATACAAATGAATATAAAAATAGAAAGGATTTAATATGTCTTGTGTGAATTAAGTATAGGATTTTAACATTTTAAGTATTTTATAATAACTATATGGGGGAGGGGAGAGAATGTGTGATAGGTTAGCTGGCTGACATGTGATTCAATGATGCTCCTATTTAAAATGTATGTATTACTTGTTTTTATAATGCACTGAGGAAGGGTGTTTGACCTGAAAGTTATGCAGAATAAACTTGGTTCTTTGTTTTGACGTGGTTGTTTTATTAAATATAATTGACTATACCTGAGTTATAGTATTGACCATTTGCAATTTACACCCTACACAGAGACCACTCACCACTGGAGTCCCACAAGGATAGGTCCTGGGACTGCTTTTCTTGCATCTCCTTCTCTGAAATCAAGGCCAATGTTAAGGGCCTATGGATGACCAAATTTGCAGATGACTACAAATTAGCAGCAGTTACTGATTCTCCCACTGATACTAATACTCTCCAAGAAAGGCTGACACAGAAAAATAATTGGTGTCAGAGCAATGGACTAAAACTAAATGCCAAGAAATGCATAATAGTATCCTTTAGGAAGTCAGCCACCACTGGTAACAATAATAACACCCCCCCTAATAGTTGACCCAGTAGTCGGGGACTTGGGGACACATGTAGACAGCAATTCAGAAGAAAGTTCTTCAGAGGTTATAGCTAGTGAGTGGGATAAAATTAAACTGGAGTTTAAAAATAGCATAGGAATAAAAGAAAAATAGATATGGTTAAGAAGTAATAGAGGGCTGACAAAGGTTAAATTATGTCAGAATAAATGGAATCTCATAGAACAAGAAGAGGGGCAACTGCAGTGTGCTAAATGAAAAATAAGGGAGTACCAAATAATTTGCATCAGTTTAGAAAGATTGCTGTTAAGCCAACTGTTTTTTTTTTTTATTGTAACTCCAGAGCACAAAAACTTTTAGCACATTGACATAGGCAACAGAAAGTAGAAAGTTTTGTTGCCAAACTTAGGAAGCCTACTACAAGAAAATAACCAGAGATCCTGTAGAGGTATTACAGATACTTCAAAAATTGTATGAAGATTTCTATAAAGCAGAGAAATGTGGAAATCAAGAAAAAACACAAATGGAAATATGTATGGAAGACTTAAATATGCCAAGGTTAGAAGTAGATGCAGCTCAACAATTAACAGTTAAGATAGCAGGGGATGACATACAAATGGTTGATGTATAACAATCCGCAGAAAATCTCCTGGAATAGATGGCATCCTGGTGGAAGTTTGGAAGCTGGATGGAAGAAAGTGATAAAGATTTGGAAAGTTTTATTTAACAGTATTTTAAAAGGAGGGGAAGCACTGACATCCTGTAAAAAAGCTGCAGTAGCTGTAATACCTAAAGATGTTAAAGGCCCATCAGATCCAGCTTCATACAGGCCATTTCAATTTTAAACCATGAGTGTAAAGTGTATATGTCTATAATGGTTAAAAGAATGTCAAAGGTGTTGCCAAAATTGATATAGATAAGAATCAATGTGGTTTTGTGGAGGGGAGGCAAACATTTGGCAACACTGATAGAATAATGATGATCCAGATGGAAGAAAAGTGTAAGAAAATACTACTGTTGTTGGTGAGTCTTGATGCAGAGAAAGCATTCAACAAAATAAGCTAGGATTTTATGAGTATGGCAATGGAAGTGTTTGCATTTCCTGATACAATAATAAGGTTAATTAGAGGATATAAGAAGGATCGGAGACAAAAAAAATCAAAGAAGGAGGGTTCCTCTCCAATAAGTTGAGTCTAAAACAGAGAGGCCAGGCAGGGGTGTCTTTTATCTTTGTTATTTGCATTATATTTAGAACCATTTCCAAAAAAAATAAGCGACTCAGAAATTCAAGGATATAATTAGTATGGTAATCAAGAAAAGCTGGCTTTATTTGAAGATGACATTATTTTGTACCCAATAAAACTAGAAAAGGGCATCTCAGTGTTGTGGGACATTTTGAGACTTTTTTTACGATATAAAAATTAATGAAGATAAAACAAAGGCTATAGCTGTAAAGTATATACCCACACATGAATTGGTTTAAGAAATACCCATATTGGGACATGATAAAATTAAGTATTTAGGAGTATGGGTTAAAAAGGATTCTGTTATGACAGCTAAGGATATGTGAGAAGAGACTAAACAAAAGATAATACAAAAACTAAGAAACTGGAAGCTTTTGTGTATGGATATGGATAGCAAGATACAAGCAGTAAACGTGTTTTAGTCCCTTTAGTTCTATACATAGGTCAGGCATATTTTCTCAACTGGAGGAGAAGTTGTGGAAAATTATTAATAAAGAGTTGAAGGATTTTATCTGGGAGTGAAAGAGAGCAAGAGTCAAGTAGGATAAGTTGATCCTTCCAACAGAACAAGGTGGGTTAGGATTACTTGATTTGAAGGGATATTTTAGCTCTGTACGGTTAAGGCTCTTATACATAACACAAGCAGAAAGCTACAATTCAAAGTGGAAAGATATAATGATGGAGCAGGAGGAAATAAACAGAGAGCGGGATTTTGTATGAAAATCCTTAAGGAGAATAGCAACATTCATACAGAATACTATATTCATAAAGTAGCAGAAAGTATTCTAAGAACTAAGACAAGATAGGAATGGAGAAAGGAGATTCTGACAATAGGGATGACTGAAATTAGGGGTATAGAAAATAGGCAAAAGAGGGATGGAATTTACTGGAGGAAACCAGCAATGGAACCAAGGTATGAGGAACAAATAATTAGAGAGGGAAAGGTAATAGAAAGGGAAGAGGCAAAGAAGACATTTTAACTATAGGCTAGAGACTAACTTCCCTATCAAGGATCAATATCAGAGTATAGGCTGATAGAAAGAGATAGGGAAATCCTAAGTGAAAGACTTGGTCTGGTACAGTTTTTAGTTGAATTTAGAACAGAAACTGATGTTAAAAGGGATAATTAGTGCAGGATATAAAGCACTGCACTATAACAATAGGAATCAGTCAGAGGAGATTAGAAAAGATTAGGAAAATAACTTGGATAAGTAATTCACAAAGAAACAAGGGGAGGACATATGTATGGCTTCCAAATATGCAACGAAGTCTGGAAGATTTAGGATTTTTGCTTGGAAATGCTTGCATAGTTATTTTCATACCCCAAGCAGACTCCAAAAAATCTTTCCTCAGGTAGATGGCAAATGTTGGAGGTGTAATGGGGAAGAAAGAGGTAACCGAGAACATGTTTTGGAAATGTAATGAGATGGCAGATTTAAAAAATTCCCTGTAGTGCACTCTGTTAGAAATACTGGAAGTGAGCAAATGGGTATAACTAAGGAAATTATTTTTTTGAGCTGGGATACGGGATCTGAATTGCTTAGACATAGTAAGGTCTTGTTAAGTTTAATTTTGGTGGCTACAAAAAAGCAATTAATATTAAATGGAAATCAAAGTCTAAACCAAACATAAGTGAATATTGTAACAGAGATAAAAGAGCTGGAAGTTGGATCTTTAGGAAAGGGTAGGAGCAAATTGCAACAAAAAATTGAAATCATGGGAACAATACATGCAGAAAAATGTATTGCAGGAAGAATGAGGTTTAAGAGAAGGCAGGAATCAACTAGCTTATGTAATGTAGGATTGATTATATCACATAGACTAATATATGTGATATATAATGTTTGTAACTGTGAACATGTTAATATGGTTTGTTTTCTTTTACATAAATATAAGTTTGTCTATGTCACAAGTGATAATTCAGTAAAGATGTTTAAAAAATAACCTGACTCATTACTGAATATAATACTGCATTTGGTAGGCTTTATGTAAGCCGCCTAAAAGCAAATGCGAATGTAGATTAACTCCTTGCTAGAAAAAAAAAAGTCTGGAAAACTTGAACTATTCAGAAATGCTTCTGAAATTCTTTATATTCTGATTCTTACAGGTTACAGATGAAATCTGGTGTATAAGCCATAATCTAATTCAGTTATATTTGGAGGCATATAACTGGAAGTGACTAAGAAACCTAGTACTACAAATAAATATCAATAATACAAAAAAGTGACAGGTACACTATACAGCAGCCTCCAATATTGTAGAATAAGTTTCTCCTTCCTATCAAGTCACTCATCCATCATTCACTCTTGCAGAAAATAACCTTGATCTATCAGGATATAAGCCATTTGAAAAAAAATGTCTGGGAGAATGTTTTGGATTGACTGAGGTTTGATACAATTTAGTCCATTCTGTGTGCATTTTTATGAAGGGAATGAAAGCATTATGTATAGTTATTTAGTTTTGTTACCCATACAAATTAAACAGTCCAAAAAAAATCTTTAGCCATGACTCATGCCAGATGGAAGAGACAACGGTCACTTTCACATATAGTACAGATACAAACTTCAGTTGATGCAGTTATTTTTTCTTTGCTAATAAGGGTCGAACATGAATCCAGCTAGACTATTTTCAGGCTCAACTTGGGGAACAGAAAGCATGCATCCAATAAAGTTAAAACACCAATACACTTTGAGAATTGGTTACAATGAATTCACAATAACACGTTGTTAGTCTATATTTAGTATAATTTATTACAGAATCCCAGAAGAGATGCAGCATTTAGTCCACAAGTCCACACTGACATGTAACTACAATTGTCCCCAGCAGTAGCAAAAAGAAAAACTGTCCCCAGTAATAACAAAAATAAGAAACTTTAAAACGAACGTTTTACACAGATTAGATGAATATTATTATGTGTATTGCTGAGATAATTAAATGCATACTTAGTGTGCATTCTCACACTAAGTATGCATGTCTCACACTTAGTGTACATTCTTCTAAGCTGTGTAGGAATCATCCTGTACTCCTAAAACAGTTGCACTTATTTTTGTTCGTAAAGGTTTCCTTTAGTAATCTTCTAAAGAATGTGTGAGTTTTTTGTCCCTGTGTAATGTGTCTTGCAATGTGTTCGATGCCATAGTGTCTGTTTTGAGGAAGACTCTTTGTGTTGTTGCCAGGAATATATGCTGGCCTGTATTGCTGTTGTTTATCTTGTCCTTTTAAGTGATGATCTGCACTTCTAACTAGTAGTCTTGTCTTCAATGGATGACAATAGTTTTCATTTAGTAGCTTATAGGGAAGTACTATTTTTTACATAAATTATATTAATCACAGGCTCTAAGTGGCAAGAATCAATCTCGTCTTCTCTCTAATTAGAAAACTACTATCTCACAGTCCCCCTCTATCACAGTATCATCACTTTCTCTCATCTATCCAAAACTAATAGCCCTTATGAAAGTCCAAGTAGCCCTAACCTTTCTCACTTTCCTAATTACTTTACTTCTCAATCTTAAATGCAAAGATAGTTTCATAGGTGATCTACTAGTAATGTATCATACTATATTTCATTACCAATCACCTTACCCCTTTCTAATATTGCCATACCTAAGCTGCCTCTTATTTCATTATTTTAGTTTCTAGAAATCTCAGGTATTATTACAGTATCTTTCGCAATATTATATATTTTTTTGTTATATATACAAACCTGTATCGATTTCTTATGAATATTCAACACTGCATACACTTATGCAAGATACAAACATTCTCTGTTCCAAAATGATGTTCATGTAAACAATTGTAAAGCTTTTTCCTCTCATGTATGTACACTTACCTATATTTTGTATTCCTTCTGATATAATGTAACTGTAGTCTATCCACAGGTCAAAACTGGGGTTAAACGTGTAGCTTTTCTCCCAGAGCCTCCACTGAAAAGGGGTTTTATCCCAGTTGGACTTTCCAAGTAAACAAAGATAAATAAACGAATATGTGCATTTTGTGAAAAATGATCTCTAACATTCACTGGAAACCACTTGACTCTTTGTACAGCAGAGCAGTGGTGCTCCTTGTTATATAAGTGTATATACAACCATATTTCATTTTATTTTCTGTTTGCAGTGTGGAAGTATTCTGTTGGTAATTTAGACTGCCGAGTAGTTATGTATATATGAGGGGAAGAATAAGTATGTTTTCAGCTAAGTATGCATGCTCTTCTGGTATGAGTAGGTTAGAGAGTCTATAGTCAACCTTGAACTGCTTGAGGACTTTGTGTAGCTGCTGTTCTACATGTGGGGATAAGATTAACCTGCTATCTAAAATGACACCAGATAGCCTTGCACTTTGTTTACAGAAATGGGCATACATTCTGAATCTATGATGCTCAGTGGTTTACTCTGAGACCGTACTTTCAGGGTAGCAAATACCATAGCTAACAATTAGATTTTTGGTAGTGAAACAGTTCCAGATAAGAGAAAAATATTTTTGAATTGCTTGTTCAACATGTTGAACTGTACTTCAGCATTACTTTCTTTCATTAGTAATGTAATTTTTAGCAGCTATTATTACTTTACATTAAGATTTAGAAAGCCTCTGACATATAAAAATCCATCAAAATCAATTTTACAACCCAGAGGTAAGAGACAATATAAACAGGATGATAAACATGACACATGAAAATTCGATAATAGGCAAGGTTTGAATGGAAATAATTTACAGTTTGTGAAAGACTGGATTGAGAGCTTGCAAATTAGATGCCTCTGCTCGTGCTCTTATTTGATGCCAATTTTTCAGTACGTTCTTCTAGTGGATGGACTCTTGAGTTTCTTAATGATATGTAGAACCTGCCTCTGATAAGATATGTATGCCTGCTATCAATGGTCAATCATCCATGCTGTTAACTTTTGTGAAGGAAGGGCAAGATTCACCACTTCACCTCCCTGCAGAGGTAAAATTCTGGAAAACAGCAGATATTTCCATAGGAGTTTGGATGTTATCTGTAACAACTGTAACATCCAAGACCTTTGCTAGTCTGGAGCCCTGTGATACTTTCAAGTAACACTTCATGAATCAAAAACATCTGGTTAAGGCATATTTGAGAAATAAATTATATGCCAAAGATAAGCCCTTTTGCAGCACGTTGGAATTTGTACATTTTCCTGTGAATGACCCCTTCTTTTATGGAGTCATGAAAGGACAATGAAAGCCCAAAAGTGGATAAGGTATAGGGGCCCGGCCAAATCCCATAAATAATTCTGGCTGCTGGTGTTTGATAAAACTGATGACAAAACTCTTGATCAGGTCTTTTATGGAGAGGGTAGTCTTAAGAGACTAAAAGTAAGAATCAGCAGCTGCTTGGTGCCTGTCTACAAAGGCAGATCAAAGAGCAGCCTAAGAAACAGTAGGTTATTCAAACTAACTTCAGACACAGGTAAATAACAAATGCAGTAATCAAGTCAAGGCTTACAAGACTTCTGAGGCAAAAGAAGCTACTCAGTAAATTCCATCATCTATTCATAACAGGAAGATCCTGTTAGAGGAACCTAATCCAGGTCTAAGGATGGGTCATGAAACACAAAAACAATACTAATGGCTAGGCCATGACAGAGACATGCAGTGACAATCATGAGGATGTGAGCTATCTTGATTTCAGTAAAGCCTTAGACTTGGTCCCATATTTAAGGCTCCTGACAAAACTGACAGGGGTGGATATGGGAAACAAGCAGTGCAGGTGGGTAGAGAACTAGTAAGATAACAATTACTGAGTAACAGCTAGTTGCAGCAGTGTAAGAAGGTAGCAAGTGATGCTACTCACAACTTGGTCTTTAGTCTATTTTATTTAATGTGTCAGCTACTAACTTTATGCAAGGCAAATAAAACTGCAGAGGTCAGAGTAATCATTAAAACAATTTTCCATGTTAAAAACCTCCAGTTAACCAAATTATCTGGCTCAAATGGAGCATTCTTAGTTTCTCTAACACTAAATTAAGATTCCCAAGGAGGTGTCACTGGTTTTCTTAAGAGGCCTTTTATGCATCCCCCCCCCCCCCTTCAAGAACATTTTGACATGAGACTGCATTGAAAGAGGGGTATCCATGGGCAGGAAACCTTAAATAGCTAATGAACCTTGATAGAGGAATAGGAAAGTCCACAGGATAGAGCCTCACATAAATACTGTGAAACAAGAGAACAACTAACTTTGAATGGGTGCTGGTTATGTTGTTGGCACCAACTAGAAAACCTGTTCCATTTGCTAATATGTGATTTTCTAGTAGTAGGCTTTTTTGTTTCCATTAGTACCTGCTGCACATCCTCAGTAAACAGGTGCCTAAGAGGAATTAAGAACTTATCATTTAGGCAGCCAACCAAATATAATTGATGTTGGGGTATATCAAACACCCCTGCTCTTGTGTGAATAGATCCAGTCTATGAAGAAGCTTGTGGTAATTGGCCCTGTGCATTTCCAAAAGAAAGTTAAATCACAGTAACCTAGGCCAGAAGGGAGTCACCACAATGATCTTGAGGGACTCCTTCTGAATTTTCAAAAGTACCCTGGATATTAGTGGAAACAGTAAAAAAGCATACAGGAACATTCCTTTCCAAAGAAAAGAAAAGGCATCTGTCTTCCAGGCCTTCTTGCATGGAGTTCTGGAACAGAATATTTCCAGCTGATTGTTCAGAGAGGAGGCAAAGAGGTTTACTTGAAGAACTCCCCACAGATGGATCAAATCTTGGAAGATGTCCTGATCTAGTTTCCATTTGTGAGGGTTGGACCTGGTCATTTTCAACTTGTCTGCCCCACAGTTATGCTCTGATGAAATGCAAGATGCTTGTAGAGTGAGACTATGCTGCGAAGCTATATCCCAAGCTATTGTGGTTAGTCTGCAAATGGGGGTATGACCGGGTTCCCCCTTGCTTATCAATGTACCACATAACTGTGGTATTTTCTGTAAGCACTTGAAGAAGTTCTGGGGACCAAAGATGGTTCACAGAGCTGAGTGCCTTGATCAAGGCAAGCATCTCCTTGATATTTATGAGCTTGTGTCTGCCCTTGGTGTCCCACACCCCCTGCACTTTTATGCCCCCTGAAACTGCTTTCTAAGCAGTCTGAAGCATCTGTGGTGACTGACTGCTTTGGAGCAAGGAGTGAGAAGGGGATACCTGGGTTTATGGAAATTTACTGTCTCTACCAAGCAATTTCTTTTCTAACAATTTAAAAAGACAAAGGATGTTGGTTCTGGGACCAAATAGACTTCAGACACTATTGTGTCTTTTTTTCATGTGGAGTTTTGCCAGGGGTATCATGAGAATCATAGATGCCATGAGACCCAAAATCCTGAGGTATTCCCTCTCAGTGACTGAAATCTAAGTGGAAAAACCTTAAAAATATATCTAGATATAGATCTATTTTCCCCTGTGGAAGAAAAGCTTATTGAACTGAGATGTCTACAACACAATCCCGTGGGAAGGAGTCAAAAAAACTTTTGAATGTTCTTTTAGAAGCCCATATTGTGTAAGAGATTTCTTACCCAAAAGAGGGATTCCTGACACTTTGAACAAGATTCTACAAAGCCTGAAATGAGCTATAACTGGACCTAGACACTTGGTTCAATGGATAGTCCAAAAGGTAAAGCACAGCACTGATAATGTGATCCAGATCAGAAACCCTTAAGAACCATCTGACTTCTGGGTGAACAGGAATGTGATGATAAGCATCTTTTATATCTAGAGTTCCAGTAAATTTGAATGAGAAAGGACAGTTAACATTTTCTGAAGTGACTGCATTTGAATTTGGGAGTATCACAAACAAGTTTAGGAAATAAAGGTCTAGACCTGGTCTCCAGGCATTTTCTTTCTTTGCCACTAAAAACATTCTTGAATAAAAACCTTTTCCAACCTGGGAAGGAGGAACTGGTTCCATCACTCCCTGGAACAGCAAGCGATGAAGGATGGGGAAATAAGAGAGTCTGGTCTTGTGGATGATGAATTACCCACTAAAAAGGACAAATTTTGTCCACTGCTATCTATAACTATCTACTGCAAAACAGAAAAGTGTTGATTTAGACCTTCTGAAGGGGAAAGGGTCTGTCAGGTTTGGGGGGAGGGGGCGGCAAGATCCCTTAAATAGTCATTCTGACTTGTTTTATTGTCCTTCATTTTGGGGGCTCCTGAATTCTTTTTTGGAATCTCCTTGCCACTTCTTCTTAAATGTCTATTTACTTGCACTTTGTTTTATTTTGCTTTTTGTCAAAATTGGATGAGAGAGTAGAGCATATCTTATACAACTTAGAAAAGGAGGATGGAATATCTTAGAGATGCCTTGTATCAACTTACCCCTTTCATCACATTTTTAATAACTGCTGCAGCAGAGGAATCGAAAACTAAATCTCCATCCAAAGATTAATATAAAATTTCATTTTTCACATTATCTGGAAAGTTCTGAGATAGCAGCCAAGCAAACCTCCTCAAAACAGTACCAGTGGCCATAACTCTGGGAAAAGTATTAACTGAGTCATACACACACACACACACACACACACACACACACACACACACACACACACACACACACACACACACTCACACACACACAGTGAGCAATGAGCAGTTACTTGTACAATGGAAGAATCTGAATAATTTAAAGCAGATTTTCCTCACAAGAAGAAACTGGAGGCAAAGCATTCCTCATACTTTCACAATTGGTTAGAATAAACTTTAAAATAAGGAGTGTGACAATAAAACATTCTGAAAAATCAAGGCTGTAAAAGCATACACGTTTTCACATACTTACCAGTAATCTTCCTATCCCTTGTCAGAAACTGTAGGACTGGAATTAACCACAAGTATGATTAAAGCTATAGCTGCTGGGTCAGGTTTGGGAAGAGTGCATAAAATCTTAAAAGACTGAGGAACTTTATACATTCCATCTGGCTTTGTAGGGCAGCATGATGACTCTCAAGAAAATTGCAGACAATGACACATACATCCTCCACAGCTAACAGAACTGGAGGAATGGATGACGTTTACTAGAAACTCCTTCTGTAACAGCTCATATTTTCTGAGAGACAGAGGAACCTCAGTGTTCTCCCACCGAAAACACTGGCACATTCTAGAAATAGTCTCAAAGAGAAACCCCCACAAGGAGAATCAGAAACTGAGCTCTCCTATCAGTCTGATTCAGAAAACTGAGGAGAAAACTCTATATCTGTCCCTTCATTTTCCTGTACAGATTCAGAATCCTGGGTCTCTTTAGGAGAAAGAGGTATCTCTCTTTCTTTTACCAGAAACCACATTATAAGAATGATCAATGCCCTGAATTAAACCCTAGGCTACACCCAGTGAACTACCCCTGCCTAGGAACATTAGAGGAGGAGTAGACATGTTTAGTTTTCTATTACTTACTGACAGGAAAAATAGGGCCAAAATTGTTATTATTGGCAGCAACAGCTTCCCAAGAAAAGCACAACATTCTGACTAAAACGGGAAGCCTTCCCTGTTTCCTCTCCTAGAACAAACAAGAGTAGCTCACCTTTTCCCACTGAGGTGATCCCAACAACTACAGAGGATGTGGCTAGCCCCTGGTCCATAGTGGCTGTAGGTGCTACACCAGAGGAATCCAGGGTAAAGGATGAGTGGTCTAATGAACAAGCTATGGCCACACCAGGGTCAACCACCTGTTTCTGAGGCAAACTGCTAGCCTGCTGTGGTGGCAAAGGCTGCTTGCATAATTTTTTCTATTTTTGGATAGAAGAAAAATCAACCATGAGACTGGTAGTTTGTTCTATGGTCAAGCCAAAAATGGTGTCTCTTTCCTGGGGAAAACAAGCAGCAAAAGCCAGTAACATTTAAAGTCTTTGAAAGTCACCCCCCCCCCAAAAAAAAACACAGTTAAAAAACACTTTACAACACTTTGTTAGCTTCCAAAAATAAACAGTTTCTCCATAAGAAAAAAATGTTTTTAATTATTTTAAACAACTTTTAAACTGACAGGAATAAAGACCACTCTTTTAAAAGCACAGGTAAATGTCATGAGAGTCTATTAAAGCATACAAACCTAGCTTAAAAATAACTTTCCTAAACAGGAAAGTACAATAAAAGAACAATTTCAATAAAGTGGAAGGTTTTTTCCCCAAAGGGAATGTATCTGTCCAGAAAGGAACAGCACAAGCTGACTGTCAATCCCCAAAAGCCTGCACAGGAGCATATTCTTTGGCATCAGGAAATCTCTGAAGGGTTTAACCACCCACCTCTCTTTTTAATAATCTCAGCTCAAGCTGAATGATGGCATGAGTGAATGGAAGGTGCTCTGAAACTTTTGAAGTTGGCTGGCTGTTATACCCTTGGCAGGATATAACCTCATATAGCTAAGGCTACAGCAGCAGTGATCAATATGATGAATATCATGTATTCCCAGAGAAGAGGCTGAGATGGCAGCAGCTGTAAAACGTAGATCACAGTATCCTTCCATTGCCAGTACAGATCCTTTATTGTAGCCCCTTCTGCCCACTAGCTTACATAATGCAATATAGATATTTCCCTTGCACTTGTCTACTAGTATGAAAGCCTTTTGCTGGGTACAGTTTATTACTGTTCATAAGAAAACTATACTCTAAGAAGGATGTGACTTTTCCTGGCTTATTGTGATTCCTACTTTTGGAAAAACCTCTGGGATCACCATACAGTTTTCTAGTAACAGCTATGACAAATCTACTACCAATAGACAGTTATTTAGATAAGGAAAATGTGTTATACTTTTTGACTTCACAAATATAAAACATATTTTACACACTTTCTGAAACTTATTGGTGCCACAGGGAAGAGTTATAGCCCTGCTGACTGAGACCAAGTAAATTAAAAAGAAGTTATGTACTTACCATAATGTTCCATGTGAGTTGGTCATCTCGCCTTCATTCTTTACTGATGGGTTCGGAGCTGATCCCTTGGCTCCGATATGGCCAATTGCAAAGCTCGAGGTCTTCAAATAGCTCGAGTTCAAGTCCACATCCCATGATGCACCTGGAATTACCTCAGATCTTGTTTGCTGCATATAACAATACTATATGTCATTCTTTCACCCCCAATAGAAAGAAATAGAAGGATTGAGTAACCAGGATGGATCCAGCATCTCGGTCATCTAACAGCCCAGGAGGGGGTAGGAGGGAGGGATGTAAGAATGAAGGCGAGATGAACAACTCACATGGAACGTTATGGTAAGTACATAGCTTCTTTATGTGAAGTTGTTCAATCTCACTGTTCATTCTTTACTGATGGGTAGCATCCCAAGCACTATCAATCTCGGGTGGCTCACGGGAGTATATTTCTCAGGACCGTGGATGCAAAGGAGGCCCTGTCCCTGGAGGCCTTGTCAACTTTGTAATGAGTAATAAAGGTATGAGGTTTTGACCAAGTGGCTGCTGCAGAAATGTTATCAGTGGAAAGTCTGGCAGAAAAGGCAGATGATGTAGAAACTGCTCTGGTTGAGTGAGCTTTAATCTTGTGTTGCAAAGGTATATTGGCAGCTGAATAGGCAAAGGTGATACAATCAGATAAACATTTAGACAGAGTTGTTTTAGCCACTGGTCTCCCCATTCTGGAGTCTGAAAATGAAACAAAAAGCTGGTCTGTTTTTCTGAAATATTTTGTTCTATCCAAATAAAATCTGAGCTGTCTGTGAACATCAAGTTTGTGCAGCATATACTCTAAATTGTTAGAATGGTTGGGGAAGAAGACTGGCAAATTAATAACTTGGTTAAGATTGGTCTCAGTGAAAACTTTGGGCAAGCACGAGGGATTTGTTCTAAGTGAGACTCTGTCAGCATGGAATATCAAATAAGGAGGCTTGCTGAATAAAGCCTGAAGCTCTGACACTCTGCGGGCAGAAGTAATAGCTACCAGAAAGATGGTCTTCTAAGACAAAAATTTGAGATCACAAGATGAAGCTGGTTCAAAAGGGGGAAAAATTATGCGGGAAAGCATAAAATTTAGATTCCATGGAGAATAGGGAGATTTCACAGGTGGTCTAATATGAAAAGTCCCTTTGAAAAAGGCTTTGGATGACTTGTGAGACATGATATTCAGTCCTTCAAATCCAAGATGAAAATTAGAAATAGCAGCCAATTCAACCCGAACTGTTGCTGCTGCAGCTCCTTTGTTAAAAATCATAGTCAAGAACTCTAAGATGGAGGCCATAGGGGCTTGGTAAGAATCAATATTATTAATTAGAGGCCCATATAGAAATTTTTTTCCATTTGCTAAGATATAGCTTTCTAGTAGAAGATTTATGAGAATTCAAAAGGATCTGTTTTGTCTCATTGGAAAGGTTATGGAACCTGGCTATGATGGGAATTGGAGCAACCAAGCTGTGAGCTTCAGGGACTGCAGAGAAGGAAGAAGATCCCCCGACGGGCGAGTCAGAAAGTCTGGAACTGGGTCCAGAATCCAAGGATCCTCCAAAAGATGAAGTCGAAGGAAGGGAAACCAAATCTGACAAGGCCAGTAAGGGGCTATTAGAATGATGGTCCTTCCCAGGGTTTTTGCTTTCTGTAGAACCTTGGGTATCAATGGGATAGGTGGAAATGCATAGAGGAGACCCAGAGGCCAATCATGTACGAGTGCGTTCCTTGGGGCTTCTCCCGGAGGGGGAGTCAGGGCAAAGTAGCTTCTGCATTTTGTGTTCATGTGACTTGTAAAAACGTCACAGCAAGGCTGGCCCCACCTGTGGAATATCCTGTCAGCTACTTCTTTCTTGAGGGACCACTCATGGGGCAATACGATTGCCCTGCTCAGTTTGTTGCTATCATGTTGGATCTCCCCGGGATGTGCATTGCCAACAAAAAGCGCTGGGTGGAAACAGCCCACTGCCAAACTCTGACAACCTCGTGACAAAGAGGGTAAGACCTGGTTCCTCCTTGTTTGTTAAAATACCAGACCACCGACATGTTGTCTGTCTGAATCACAATCATACCCAGAGGAAGAGAGTCCTGAAAGTACTGCAACACCAGAAGTACTTCTCTCATCTCCAGTACATTGATATGCAGATGTGTCTCTTGATCGGTCCATGTGCCTTGGGCAGTCTTTCCCTGAAAATGCACCCCCCACCCTATCAGGGAAGCATCCATGGTCACTGTAGCTGCTGGAGGGGGTAGCAAAAATAGGCATCCTATCGTGACATGAAGTGAGGTCAACCAACAGTGAAGGTCTTTCTTACAAGAATTTGTGATCATTATAGTGTGAGTCATGGGGAGCTCTTGGTAAGACCATTGAGTGAACAACAGCCATTGTAGAATCCACATGTGCATGTGAGTTAGTGGTATGGCTAGAACTGCTGCTGCCATCATGCTTAATAATTTCAGAACTTCTGATGCTGGTGCTCTGTCTTTTGATATCAGAATGCTGACATGTTGACGAAGAAGAAAGACTCTTTTTATTGGAAGCCTTAGTGTGGTGGTGGTGGTATCCAACTCTGCCCTGATAAAAATGATATGCTGCGATGGTGACAAGGCAAATTTTTCTGAGTTGACTGTAATTCCCAGATGACTGCAGAGTGACAGAGTGGACTCCCTGGCCTGAATGAGTTGATGCCTGGTGGTGGCGGTAAGGAGCCAGTTGTCTAGGTATGGAAACACCTGGAATCCTAGACACCTCAGATGAGCTTTGACCACTGCCATGCATTTGATGAACACTCTGGGGGCTGTACTGAGACCAAAGGGCAGGGCTCAAAACTGGAAATGATTGGCTCCCAGCCAGAAATGCAGACGAATCCTGGATGGTCTGGCCATTTTTATGTGGTAGTACGCATCCTTGAGTTCTATTGAGCACATCCAATTGTCTTTCCCTAAAAAGGGAAGTATAGACTGAAGCGTGACCATCTGAAACTTCTCTTTCTTTATGTATTGGTTCAGTCTGCTGAAGTCCGATATTGGTCTCTAGTCCCCCGTCTTCTCTGGAACCAAAAAGAATCTTGAGTAAGTTCCAGATCCTGTCTGGTCTGCTGGGACTGGTTGGATGACACTTTTTCTTAGCAACATTTGGACCTCTATTGTTGCCTGTTCCCTGTAACTGGGTGGAACGTCTGGGATTTTTCTTATGATTGGAAGGGGTGTGGCGAATCTGATGAAGTATCCTCTGGAAATAATACTTTGTACCCAGCTGTCTTTTGTTATTTTGAGCCAGGCGTCTGGATACAAAGATAAGCGATCCCCGACTGCCTCCAGAGCAGGACAGTCAGGCCTCCTTTCAGGAGCGCTCGTATTGCTTCCCAGAGAAGTGCTCTCTGTCGCCCTGGTGTTGTGGACCCCCCCTCTGCCACGAGGGCGGCGTCTTCCATTATTGCCCCCTCCTCTTCCCCTGGAGGGGGTTCACCACGTGTGTCCTGAAAGGCTCCTTGGGCTTTTTGGAACCAAATTTTCCTCCCCTTTGACCTTTAGGGTAGGGTCGGGTAGGGTTGGAAAAATGGACCCCAACAGCAGACAGAGTCTTTCCGTCCTGTTCACACCTGGTTAAGGTTTCCTTCACTTTAGGCCCGAAAAGGGACAAGCCATCAAAGGGAGTGTTCACGAAGGAAGACTTGAAAGGCTCCGTGAAGGAACACAAGCGCATCCAGGAATGTTTCGTAAGAGCAACTCCTGTACCCGCTGCCCTACTCATTCAATCAGCTGCATAAGAGATGAGGCGCATGGATGAGTTGTCAATAGAACTGAGGATAGCAAGCTGGGTGGCAACTTTGTCGGAAGCTCCTGCAGCTACTGTACCCTGAAGAGAATCTCCTAACTCCTTAAGGAGATCACTCTGCAACCTAGTAAAATGGGTTAAATAGTTCAGTGAACAGAGAGCAAAGGTCGCTAAACTAAACATGCGCTTCCCATATCTATCCATAATCCTGGAGTCTCAGTTAGGAGGATGGATAGATTAGGAAGTCTCAAACATTTCCTTTTTGGTGGCTGCTGCCACCACCATGGCATCAACTGGTACGCCTTTTGTTAAGAATGTTTTGTCGAGGGGGGGCAGAAATTAATTTATTAGGCCTCCTAGGGACAGGCTCCATAGTATCTGGAGACTCCCACGCCCTTCGAGAGACTAGCTGCATCAGCTCATCGAAGGGCGGAGACACCCAAGAGGTGGCGGGCTGAGACATGAAAGCCTTGAGGAGAACTGACTCATCCTCAGTAGGGCTTTTGGACTGCCAGTCACCCCTCTGCCTAAGGATCTCAAGTATCTCAGCAAAGGAGATATCCTCAGAGGGGGACCGTTGGGACCCTTCTGACTCATCTAAGTCAGTATCCCATGTTAGAGACTCCTGTGGGGAGTCTAGGTGTTTCCTCTTGCACAATCTCTTCCTGGGAACCTCATCAGTGGGAGCTTCTGGTGAGGTCTTGGAAGAGCAGGGGCCACCCAATGGGGCTTCCTGAGGCTCTGGGTCTCTACGCTTGGTCAGGACATGCGAGCAGAAGCAGACACAGGCACTTTAGGGGAGGAGGAAGGCAGACATGAGGTTGAGGATGTCCTGGGAGACATAACTCTCCTCATGCATCGAAAGCGCCTCTGTTCCAATGCGAGGGAGCTGACAGATCTGAAGAAACTGGCTCCGAGCCTGAGGTAGGAGCCAAGTCATCCGAGCCAAGATCCTGAGAGGCAAAGTTGGAACCGATAAGTTGGTCCGACTGTCCTCCCCAGACCCGACCAGAGAGTGTCGACTCCAAGAGTCCTCAAAAGGTACCGAGGATGTCAGAGTATACGCAGCTGAAGACACTGGAGCAGGTGTCGGCTCCGAGGGTTCCACTAACATTAGGTCTGCCTCCTCCGGCTCTGAAGGACCAGCATGGCCCGGAGGAGGAATAGTTAGAGTCGGTGCAATGGTCTTCGGCTCCGAAGCCATTTGGGTCAAAGCCGATAACATTTTTGCTAATGCCGGTGCCAATAACAGCTTCTGTACCACATGATCCACATCCAGATCTGACAGGTTGATAGATGATCGAGAGGAGTGTACTGAAGGTGATACCGACTGGAGAATTGGACTCTTTGGCACTTCAGACACTGGTTCCAAGACTGGAGACCGGCTCCAAAAAGTAAAGACTATCGGCTCCAATGGCAGTGGAGCCAAAGTCGAAGACTTTTTTGATTTCTTGGAGTCCGATGTCTTGGAAGACTTTGAGGACTTGCTGGATCCATTCTGGTCACTCAAAGCTTCCTGGAATGAAGGCTTAAGTAACCCTCTATAGATAAGTTTTCTCTTCCTTTCCTGCAGGACCCTTGCGGAGAAGGAAAGACAAATGGAACAACTGTCTTGCAAATGCAGAGCCCCTAGACAGTAAACACAATTAACATGGCTGTCTAACATATCTTTTGGCCATACTTTGTGCACTTTTTGAAGCCAGACTTAGGGTGCTTATGTTGGTCAGCCATATTGTCAGAAAAAATTACTGTTACCACAAAAAGAAATTCAACAGTAATATTCACAGAAGCCTGGAAAAATTTCAGGCTAAATCACACAATAGTAAATCTGCACACAAGCCTTAAATAAAAGCAGGCTAAATCACACACACACACAATATAATAAGTATAAAAGTGATATCACACAAGCAGACTATTCAAAAGGAGATAGCTGCTAAGAAACAACAACCTTATCTAAATAAACCAAGGTTTACTGTAACTTCAACAGTAATAAGAACTAAGCCTTATCTAAAAATGCAGAAGGCTAGACAGACCACACAGTAAACGACTATAACTATCTAAGCTATAAGTATCTGAGAAAATGTGACAAAGGTCACCGAATAACACACTGCAAGCTGAAAAATAAAGTTTACTATATTAAGCCTTATTTATAAAAAAACAGAAGGCTAGACAGACCACACCAAGTAGAAAAAACTACTACTAAACCAGGTCTAAAAAAGGCCAACTGGAACTTTTTTAAGAACAGTAAATGGGAAGGGAAAACACACTGAAAAGCTATAAGAGCTTTATCACCAATCCTAACTATCTAACTATACTAAATAGCAAATATTTTGAATAAGATAGTAATGAAAAAACAGCTTAACTGGCCCGAGCTAAATCAGAACCTCCGATCTGTCGCAGCGGCATACTAGATCTGAGGTAGTTTCAGATGCATCATGGGATAGGGACTTGGCCTCGAGCTATTTGAAGACCTCGAGCTTTGCAATTGGCCGTATTGGAGTTGAGGGATCGGCTCCGAACCCATCATTAAAGAATGAACGGCGAGATTGAACAACTTCACATCAGTCCTTAAAACCTAGACTGATAACAATGAGGTCCTAATATAAAACATAAGTATTTCTTGTAGGATGGTCAGACAAAAATATGAAAAGAAGTATCTTTCCTTTCCACTGTCATCATTTAAGCCTGCTGTATAACTGATTACTGGCATTATAAAGGAGAGCAGTAGATTTTTGAGTTTCTGAACTCTTAGACTTGTACAGAGCTGAGTCATTTAGAATGGGTTTCAATGAACCTGTTTTCTGGGGTAGTGAGAAACCTGTAGTACAATCCCTTGGTCTTGCTGTTGACATGATTGTACCTGTTTTATTAGTGTGTGTGTGTGTGTGTGTGTGTGTGTGTGTGTGTGTGTGTGTGTGTGTGTGTGTGTGTGTGTGTGTGTGTGTGTGTGTGTGTGTGTGTGAACAGAACGTATGTCAATAATGGACACAGGTAAATTATTTTGAGTGAAATAACTGGTCGTACAGTTTGAAGCCGTGTTAGCTAGCATTTTCTTTGTTTCAGTCCAGTACTATGTGTGATTAGCAAATAAACTTTGCTGATTTTTATAGTCTTTAGACTTGAACAATTATGTAATAATTCTTGCTTCAAATCTCAGATGCCAAGATAGGATTGCATATTTCCACAATCGAAAAAACTCCAAGTAATCACAAACTGTTGAAAACAAAAGCGATTACCACTGCGAGCAATTTCAACAAAAAACGGACTAGTATTCATTAAAAACAACAGATTTAATGAGCGCTTTCGGTGGAAACAATGTCCCACCTTTATCAGATTACTGCAGATCAATTAGCAAACCTTTTATATACATAATATAGATCCTAATTGATCAATTAAAAATAATGCTTGTCCTTTAAAGAGCTAGGAGGTATTTTATACAAACCTAAACAACCATTAAAAACAACTAAATCAAACTTTTATGTTCATAACTACTACTTATATAAATACATACTAATATAAGATTTAATTTACATCTATCTAACAAGTACAACCAATATTATTCATTATATATAACTCAACAAATATGTATAGTTTACACAAAAAAATATAAAAAATGTATATAATACTCAAGCAACATTTGAATTAATACGGTGTAAATGTATGCTGATATAAACATATGTCAGATGGACCATTAGACTAGTATCAAAGGCTAATGCATTAGCAAACAGACAGCCAAACTAAACTGTATAATATCTCTAATATAACTGTTTAAAATACAGAATCACTGTCACCCGCCTTAAAAAAGCATTAGGTATAAACCACTGGTTATGTATAATAAAATATACCTTATTATGCTTATAAAGCTAATAAATGAGAAACCAAAACATTATAAGCTTAATAAACGGGTAAGATTCAATGTGTGTAACAAAATACCAAACTTATTCATCTATTCGAAGCTAAACGTTTAAGAATGCTTTTTATAGATATGTATTCATTTAAACCGGGATATATATGTGCTTCAGTTCTAATCTGCCACATTATTTCGTCAGTCTCCAGGTTTACCTGCCAGGGGCCTCCTCTAGAATCAGGATGCCTTTGTTGCAGGACAGAGAACTTAAAACTATGATCAGGGAAGTCAACAATATGCCTAGCCAAAGCGTTATGCATATCTTTTTTAGAGATAGCATAACAATGTTCATAAATGCGTTGTTTTAATTTTCTCTCAGTTTTTCCAATATAAAATACGGAACACTGGGAACATATTGCAACATATATAACAGCTTTGGTATGACAGTTGTACCTTCCTTTAATATGATAAACTTCAATTTTTATTTTAATTTTTCTATCCACCAAAATTAAATTGCATTGGTGACATGTACCACATTTAGACATCCCTGGATTACCGCAAGTTAAGGGCTTCACATTCCTTTCCAAAATAGCTTTTAAATTTGTCCCTCTTCTAAATATAACTTTTGGTTTTATTCCTAGCAATTTTAACAAAGTCTTATCCTCCGTGATGATGGACCAGTTCTTATATATAATCTCTTTCATCTTATAATGATCCAAAGAGTAAGTGCAGAGAAAACTAACTCTGTAATCTGCTTATAAAATTAGAAGGTCCAACGCTAATAGTTGTTTCCAAACTATTAGACCCGGAGGATGATTTGTTCTATAATAACGGCCTAAAATGGCCTTCACGCCTTTTATTACCAACCTCTAAACATATAGAGTCAATCAAAGGTATCGGATAACCTCTACTAATAAACATAGTTCTACGAAGGGAACATTCAACCTGAAAATCTTCATCATCAGTAACCATCCTAGCTGCTCTTACCAACTGTCCTTTCACCACAGCTTTCTTTTGGTGGAACGGATGGCTACTGGTGAAATGAAGAAAGGAATTTGAGTAGGACAGCTTTCTATATATTACACTTTTATATCTACAATTTTTATCATCTTTAAATAGCTTGACATCCAAGTAATTAATTGCAATTTCTTCACATTGGTACGTAAATTCAAAAAAAATCAGTCATGCATTGGATGCTGTCTATGAAGGCTGGAATTAAAGCTTTTGAACCTTTCCATAATAGAAACATATCATCCTGGTACCTAGTGTACCAGGCAACATTATCTATGAAAAGGTTATTCTGAAACAGCAATGTCCTCTCCCAGTATGCCATAATGCAGTTAGCAAAACTACCCCCACAGGGGGAGCCCATGGCTATACCATTTTGTTTGTAAGTAAAAACGACCATCAAACACCATAAAGTTGTTTTTCAGGACAATTTCAAGTAATGTCTCTACTAAATAGATGGTTCGCTTTTCCACACATTTAAGGGTCATGAAATCTCTGACCCATTCAAGGCCAAGAGTCTGAGGGATGACCGTAAAGAGATCTTTAACATCAACAGTAAGGAAAAAGGAGTCATTACGATATTCTAATTTATTAATGTTTTCTAAAAAACTCCATGAATCCTTACATATTTAAGGTTCCCTCTCAATCAGTGGCCTCAAAATACTATCCACATATTTGGCACATCCATACATGATAGAACCTCTCCCATCAACAATTGGCTTAAGGGGGGATCCTTGTAACTTTTATGAATTTTTGGGGATCCAAAAAGAGCAGGTATACGAGGTGCATTCATTGTAAGGTACTGAAACGTGTCCATATCTATGGTTCCCTCCAAAAACAAATCATTAAGCAACATATTAATTTTTTAATATGCTATATTGATTTTGTTCAGACTAACTGGAAGATGTACTCCAGTATTAAGGTATTTCTCCATATGTGACACATATACTTTTTGGTCCATAAAAACAAGACCACCCCCTTTGTCAGGTTTCATAACCCTAATCTTACAGTCATGTATTAAATTAATAAACTCACTTTCTTGCTCTGTGATGTTAAGCTTTCTAAACCTTCTAATATTTTTACCTTTACAAATAGATCTTAAGTCCATCTCGCAGATTTTTTCAAAAATATAAAGAATACTGTGTAATGGGGGATTAAAGAGACTTGAAACTCTTAAAGTATTTGTCAAGGATGGTAACCCCCCCCATATACACTTGCAAATTGAGCTTACGTACAAATAGTTTTAAATCCATTATTTTCCGCACCATATCCAAATCTCTATCCGGAACAAAGGACAACCCTTTCGAAAAAAAGTTAATCATCTCTTAAAAAACCTCCAAAGATGTATAGTTGTATATCATAAAATCTCCTTTATAGTTAATAAGGATTTGGGGTATATGCTGGGATGCAGTTGTCACCTCCTCCACTGGTTGCGTTTGTTACGTGCTTGTGTTTGGTTCCTGTTCCCCCTGCGGTTGTTGTTTCTGCCTCCCTGGTTCATCCGAAAATCCGATGAATTGTTAGACTCTGGTTGATTGTCATTACTAACAGGCCCTTGATGAATAGAGTTGTTATTCTTATTGTTTCTAGTAGAATTATTCAACCTCTCACTTCAGCGTACTGACTGTACTACATCATTATTAGTATTAATAATGTCAGAACGAGGGTTACTATCATCCTCCCCATTTGATTCATCAGATGTTGCAAAATCATTAGATGTAAGATTAGAACTATTAAAATTAAATGGGGGATGAGGATATGCTTTGTTTGCAGCATAATCTTGGACATCTCTTATTATTTTTTTCTTTTTGGTCACAAGTAGTTTGGCCATGGTTGCATTAATACTAGAAAAAATTCTAGCATAGTCATACTTACAGCGAAAAAAATCTTTATCAGTTTTTATTTCATGCTCCAAGATTTCAAGCTCACTTTTAAGTAAATTAATTTCACTGTTATAAAAATTGATAAGAGATATAATAAATTCAGCTCCTTGTTTATCAAACAGTCCTAAGAGTTCACGATGGAAGGTAGAATTTTCCACCAAACCTACGGGATAGCACCATTGACGCAGTCCTTTAGGGACTATTTTTTTATCTATGCATTCTTGTAAATATGCAGTTTCTAATTGGAACTTCCTACACTTAAATAGTTTATTATCAAAATCAGAAATTAAATCCGTTAATGAACTCACCCCAGAAGATTGTTCTTGTGTTGGTGAAGAACCATTGTTGTTCTTAAAAAAATTGTTATTACTTAAAAAAATTAGTCATGGTTGGAAACAGGCAAATATCAAAATGCAAAGCTTCAGGCTACCGTTCATTACTCGAATTTTCACCAGAATTATTGCTTCGTTGTATTGTGGCATCTGGGGGTAATTGTAATCTATTTCGAAAAGCTGAAAGTCCGGTATTTACAGCATTAGCAAAGGTATTAGATGTAGGGGACCTTTGCTGAACACCTTCAACATTCACTACACCCCTAGGACAAGCATTCACATTGCACAAAGTCCGATATTCTAGGCGCTGGGTAAGAGAATCCACTCTCCCAAGTAGAACCTCCACAAGAGCCGTTAGATTACCTATAGCGTTATTTTCAGATGAACCGGCTCTATTTAAGCCATTCAGCTCTTCTTGAGTAAACAAAGGTTGTGAAACTGCTCCAGTTTTGCTCGCCATAACAAACCCACAAACGAAAAAAACTCAAAGTAATCACGAACTGTTGAAAACAAAAGCGAGTACCACTGCGAGCAATTTCATCAAAAAACAGACTAGTATTCATTAAAAACAACAGATTTAATGAGCGCTTTCGGTGGAAACAATGTCCCACCTTCATCAGATTACTGCAGATCAATTAGCAAACCTTTTATATACATAATATAGATCCTAACTGATCAATTAAAAATAATGCTTGTCCTTTAAAGAGCTAGGAGGTATTTTATACAAACCTAAACAACCATTAAAAATAACTAAATCAAACTTTTATGTTCATAACTACTACTTATATAAATACATACTAATATAAGATTTAATTTACATTTATCTAACAAGTACAATAAATATTATTCATTATATATAACTCAACAAATATGTATAGTTTACACAAAAAAATATAAAAATGTATATAATACTCAAGCAACATTTGAATTCATATGGTGTAAATGTATACTGATATAAACATATGTCAGATGGACCATTAGACTAGCACCAAAGGCTAATGCATTAGCAAATAGACAGCCAAACTAACCTGTATAACATCTCTAATATAACTGTTTAAAATCCAGAATCATTGTCGCCCGCCTTAAAAAAGCATTAGGTATATGCGTCTATTAAGCTCATAATGTTTCGGTTTCTCATTTATTAGCTTTATAAGCATAATAAGGTATATTTTATTATACATAACCAGTGGTTTATACCTAATGCTTTTTAAGGCAGGCGACAATGATTCTGAATTTTAAACAGTTATATTAGAGATGTTATACAGGTTAGTTTGGCTGTCTATTTGCTAATGCATTAGCCTTTGGTACTAGTCTAATGGTCCATCTGACATATGTTTATATAAGCATACATTTACACCATATTAATTCATATGTTGCTTGAGTATTATATACATTTTTATATTTTTTTGTGTAAACTATACATATTTGTTGAGTTATATATAATGAAAATATTTGTTGTACTTGTTAGATAGATGTAAATGAAATCTTATATTAGTATGTATTTATATAAGTAGTAGTTATGAACATAAAAGTTTGATTTAGCTGTTTTTAATGGTTGTTTAGGTTTGTATAAAATACCTCCTAGCTCTTTAAAGGACAAGCATTATTTTTAATTGATCAATTAGGATCTATATTATGTATATAAAAAGTTTGCTAATTGATCTGCAGTAATCTGATGAAGGTGGGACATTGTTTCCACCGAAAGCGCTCGTTAAATCTGTTGTTTTTAACGAATACTAGTCCGTTTTTTGTTGAAATTGCTCGCAGTCGTACTCGCTTTTGTTTTCAATATTTCCACAATCAAAATGAATCACACTCCGTTATTTTTTTAACATCTGCCATAAGCTGTAAGAAATAGGAAGCATGAAAACTTTGCAGAGTATTGAAGAGTCCATCCTAAACAGAGCAAAGGATACAGAGAATGCAATTAACAGCCTCATTGGTGTCAGTAAGGAAATGTAATTAGAACCAGGCTAATAAACTGAATTTGTCTAGCAAGCTATTCTCTTATTTGATGGGAAAAGATCAGCATCTCATAGGCTTGGACCCAAGCAGCATCCTACTTTCACCAAGAAAGATGACTAAATTTAATAATAAAATAACTAGATTCAATAACTGAAATAAACTGGTGTCATTCTAGTGGGATCCAGTCTGTGTATGCATGGGATGAAGTGCTTAACAGATACCCCCCCCCCCGGCTTTACCAAGTAAGACCTGCATCTTTCACTCCTTGGTTTTCTCATGACAGCTACAAGTCTTGCAACCCTCAAAGTGTATTTTTCTAGACAAATTTCACCAGATGGATATTTCAACATAGCAAATTCCATTGTAGATAATATCTAGGTAGCACCGCTGAATGCAAGATGCCTACACAACTAGAACTTGTGGTCTTCCTTACCTTAGAACACATGGCATTTGTGTAATTACAAAAACATGGCTCTGGTGTAGTGATAGCAATTCCTCTGTTTCAGGGTACAATGTCTACCATGAATTCAGAGCAAGAACACTAGCCTAACAAGCTAGGAAAGTTATCCATTGAAACAAATACCTTTCTTATGGATGGCTTCAACTACTCATGCATAAAAATGACAAACATACACTATCCATAACAAATATGTCTGGAGAATTCTGGACTTCATTAACTTTGATAACTTCATAGACTTTCATAACTTTTCCATAACTTTGGTCACCTGACCAAACTGTCCTCCTGCCAAGTACTGGTGTTAATCTTCTTGATCTTGTCATCAAAAATGCTTCCCCTAATTGTACCACACTACTTCTAACTCCATCCCTAGTCAGATCTGACCATCTTGCTGTGACTTTCCCTCAGAAACACTGCTTCTTGACCCTTAATAACTCCTCAACATTGAGAGATTATCCCAAAACCAATTACTTACTATTTACCAGTATTAATAATTGCAAATGGTACAGCTGTCCAACAATCACTGTTCTTGAAGCTGATGCCTGCTCCTCTGAATTTCACTCCCATTTGAACAGAATGTACTGAGGCAAACTAACCAGTCTAACATAAGAACAATGGCAAGTTTAAAATTAACCCCCTATAGCAGAACTCAACATAAAAACTTGTATAAGAAAACTATGAAATAATACTCCAGGCCATCTCTACAAAACATCCACTTTATTATTATTTAAAGCTGTCTAGAAAGTCTCCCAAATTTACCATTAGGAAATATAAGACTAACTATGAACTTAGGGTTGCAACTAATTCAAAAGAAAACAATATTCACGTTTTCAGCTATATCTGGAAGATTAAAAGTAACAAACAATTCTGTGTTGAACTTAACTTTTATGGTACCCCGTACTCTGACCCAGGGACATTACTAATATTCCTAAGGTCAAATTATCTTCCAATGTCAACCAGTCTATCTTTGATTCTGTTGTCGCCCCCTATCCCCATCATACTTTTGCTCTCCAAATTACTTTAGACCAAGTCTTTGTGTCACTTTCCAAAATTAAAAATATCAGTTCCATGGGTGCTGACAATATCTCTGGTTATCTGCAAGTCTCACCTAGCAAAACCCCTCCATCAACTCTCCAAGACGTACCTCTCCATTTGTTACATCCCTGAGGAGTAGAGAACAGCTGTTGTGGTGCCCTTGTATAAAGGTTGTTCCTCTACTAACTTTTGAATCCCAGGCTAATTAGTCTCAATAATATTATTTACAAGGCTTTGGCACATATTATAGCTGAACTAATAAACAATGATATAAGTAATCTTATTTCCCTGGATAAACACTAATTTAATTTTACAAAAGGCAGACCATGCCTGCTCAACCTGTTTGAGTTCTTTGAAAGTGTTACTGAGGCCAGGGATAATGGGTGTACAGTCTACACTACCTACCTGGAGCTTGACAAGGTCTTCAATACTATCCTGTTGCACTGGGATTATTGAAAAATGCTTCCAGCTCAACAATAACCAATACAAAGTTTGCCGGAAAGTTAATGGTCTATCTGGCAGATCCTAGATCATTAAGGTCGGGGTATGTGCTCTACACAGAAAGCAGTCACTGGAAGTATCCCACAGGGTTCTGTCCTGATCTCCCTCCTCTTTGGTATATACATTTTTACATGAAAATAATATCAAAGGATGATGGTTAACCAATTTTGCTGATGACAGGAAACTTGGGATGATTATTACATTCAGTCTGAGACTCAAATGTTCAAGAAAAGGCTAAACCAAACAAATGCAGCCCTAACCCATCAAGCAGATATGGTGTGACAATCACTGACTTATTTTTAAAATTCAGCATGGCTTCCTTTGGTACATCTAGGATGCCATACAGATAACATTCCACTTAAATATGACACAGTTGTCAAGGACTTTGTTACTTATATTGACATACTCTTCCTTGGCTACCATCACATCTCTGAGGTGGTTAGAAAATTCTTTAAATATCATGTCTGTGCAGTGATCAGGAAATACTTTTACCTTGTGCAGCTTATCTTTCACTATCTCCCAAAGGTCCAAAGCAGTTACAGTCCCACTTTTTCATCCATCATGTTCTATTATTGACTACAATATCCCTGTGAAATGTACCTCACTAAGTACCTAAACAAACTCAAGAGCTTCAACAATTCCTCACCAAAAAGATTTCAGGTCTCAGAACCCTTAGTTACTCTGACAGACTAGGAGTCCTGTCTACTCACTGTCGTACAGACTCCTGAGTGGTGATCTCAGCTTAGAAGTAGCTCAGCCACATCAGTACCAGTGAGAAACAAGCAGTGCCCCCCCCCCCATTAAGCAGACTTTTTTCACATATTCCTGGTGAAAATTTGCAATCACCCATACAGTCATCCAGACTTGTTTTACAGGTTGCTAGGGAACTTATCTGCTTGATAGATTAGGGCTGCCTATTCCAGAAATGTGATATATATTAAACTAAGTATCTGTCATGCCACTTGATCTTGTTGATGTGATAATGTAGATTTAGTTCTCTAGAAAAAGAAGTTATGTACTCACCATAATGTTCCATGTGAGTTGATCATCTCGCCTTCATTCTTACTGATGGGTTCGGAGTTGATCCTCAGCTCCGACTCGGCCAACTGCAAAAGCTCGAGGTCTTCAACCAGCTCGAGGCCAACTCCCTATCCCATGATGCACCCTGATCTTCCCTCAGATCTTGTTTGCTGCCAGCTGACTACATACTACCTACTACCATTAATATGCATCTCTGAGAGCTGGATAAGAGACAATGCACCATATAACAAAGGTGACGGACATCAAGTAGACTGGATGGGTGTTGGCGGGTAGGATGTAATATTGAAGGCAAGATGAACAACTCACATGGAACGTTATGGTGAGTACATAATGTCTTTATGTGAAGTTGTTCTATCTCGCCTTCATTCTTACTGATGGGTAGCGTCCCAAGCACCATCTTTCTCAGGTGGCTCACGGAAGAATGTTCCTCAGAACTGTGGAACCAAAGGAGGTCCTGTCCCTGGAGGCCTTGTCTACTTTGTAATGAGTGATAAAGGTATGAGGTCTTGACCAGGTAGCTGCTGCACAAATAGAATCTAATGGTAACCTTGCAGAAAAGGCTAATGAGATTGAAACAGCTCTAGCAGAGTGGGCCTTTATTTTCTGTTGTAAGGGAGCATCCTCTGAACTATAAATGAAGGAAATGCAATCTGATAGCCATCTTGACAAGGTTACTTTTGTCACTGGGGCACCTTTTTTTGACCCCAAAAAGGAAACAAAGAGCTGATCCACTGATCTGAACTGTTTTGTCCTATATAAATAAAATCAGAGTTGTCTATGAACATCAAGTTTGTGCAGCATGTGTTACATCTTATTTGTGTATTTTAGAAAGAAAATGGGCAACTCAATGGATTGGTTAAGATTTGTCTCTGAACAAACTTTTGGTAAGAAGGATGGATTAATTCTGAGCGAAACTCTGTCATTATGGAAAATCAGATAAGGAGGTTTGATGGTCAAGACCTGCAACTCAAAAATCCTCCTGGCAGAAGTAATAGCTATCAGAAATATAGTCTTCCATGAGAGGAATTTCAAATAACAGGATGAGGCTGGTTCAAAGGGAGGTAATATAATTTGGGAGAGAACAAAATTTAGATTCCATGGCATGGCAGGATATCTGGTTGGTGGTCTCAAATGAATGGTACCTTTAAGAAAGGCTTTAGAGAGTTGATGTAATATGACATTTGAGTCCTGGAAGCCAAGATGAAAGTTTGAGATTGCTGCTAATTGAACTCTGGTGGTAGCAGCAGCAGCTCCTTCATTGAAAAGCTTAGTCAGAAATTCCAGTATAGATGGGATTGGAGCTAGGTAGGGATCAACATCATTCTGAGATACCCATAGAGAAAATCTCTTCCATTTGCTATGATATAACTTTCTGGTGGATGATTTATGAGAAGATGTTATAATATGCTGGGCCTCTGCTGAGAGGTTGTAAATCCTAGCTATTTTTGGAATTGGAGCAGCTAAGCTGCCAGTTTGAGGGAATGAAGAGAAGGATTGCTCAGAGGTGACCTGTGCCTGACATATAAGGCCATGTCAAACCCAGATTTGATGAATATGCTTCACCTCAAAAAATCTAGATCCCTCAGAACCACAAGGGCGGGAGACTTAAACCTTGACACGGTTATAAATAGAACGTGCTGGAGGGACAGATTCATCACCCAGAGACTCCCTATGCTGTGGAACAAAATCCCGGTACATGTGAGGCAGAGCACCTCGCTGGCCTTGTTCAAGAGGAATCTTGACCAATGGATGGGAGATCGCAGATATACCCCAGGGATTACTTCAGTGTCACTGCTTGACAGAGGCACAGAAAAATGATAGGCATAGTTTTTATTCAAACTAAAGGGGTGGCGAAAGCCACATAACTATGGGCTAGGCTTATAAATGCCCTTGGGCAGATAGCCTAGTATGAACCTATGAACCTATGAACCTATGAAGAGCCCCCAATGAATGGGTCACCAGATCTGGAACTGGGTCCAGGATCCACAGATTTTCCAAGAGATGAAGCTGGAGGAAGTGAAACCAAATTTGCCGATGCCAGTATGGGGCTATTAAGATTATAGTCCTTCCCAGGGACTTTGCTTTCTGCAATACTATGGGTATCAGTGGGAAGGGGGGGAAGGCATAAATGGTACCCAGGGGCCAATTGTGCACCACTGCATCCCTTGGGGCATCCCCCCGCAGGGGGATCAGGGCAATGTAGCTGCTGCATTTCATGTTTGTTGGCATTGGAAAGAGATCACAGCAAGGCTGGCCCCACCTGCAGAATATCCTTTCTGCTACTTGTTTCTTTAGGGACCACCCGTGAGGCAATTGACCTGCTTAGCTTGTCTGCTATCACACTCGATCTCCCCAGGATCTGCGTTGCTATCAGAAAGCACTGGGTGGAAATTGCCACTGCCATACTCTCAGGGCCTCTCGACATAGGGGGTAAGATTTGGTTCCTCCTTGTTTGTTTATGTACCAGACCACTGACATGTTGTCTGTCTGAATTGCAATTGTTCCCAGAGGTAGAGAGTCTTGAAAGGGCTGCAATGCTAGAAGTACCACTCTCATCTCCAGAACATTTATATGCAGATGAGCCTCGGTTTTCTTCCACGTGCCTTGGGCTGTTCTTCCCTGATAATGCCCCCCACCCTATCAAGGAAGCATCCGTGGTCACTGTGGCTATGGGATTGGGTAGAACGAATGGACAGCCCCGAGTTACCTGTTGAGATGTCAGCCACCACAGAAGGTCCTTCTTGCACGTATTCGTTATGATGATTTGGTGTGACATTGAAAGTTCTTGAAAGGACCATTGAGAGAATAGGAGCCATTGTAGAACTCACATGTGCATTCAAGCGAGGGAAATGGCTATGATCGCTGCTGCCATTGATCCTAGCAATTTAAGTACCATTGAGACAGGGAATTTTGTCCTTGGAAGCAAGACTAATATTTGTTGTCATAAGAGACAAACTCTTTCTGGAGGCAGATTTAACATCACTGAAACTGTGTCTAGTTCTGCTCCTATAAAAACGGTCTGTTGTGATGGCGATAAGGCAGATTTTTCTGAGTTGATGGTAATCCCTAATTGTCTGCAGAGATTTAAGGTTGTGTCTCTCGCCTGAATGAGTTGATGCTTGGTGGTGGCAGTGAGGAGCTAGTCATCTAGATAGGAAACACCTGGAATCCCAAACATCTCAGGTGAGCGGTGACTACTGCCATACATTTGGTGAACACTCTGGGTGCTGTAGAGAGACCAAAGGGCAGAGCATGAATTTGATAATGACTGGCTCCCAGCCGGAAGTATAGATGATCCCTGGATGGCTTGTCCATCTTTATGTGGTAGTACGCATTCTGAAGATCTATAGAGCACATCCAATTGTCTTTCCACAGAAAAGGGAGTATTGACTGAAGCGTGACCATCTGGAACTTCGTCTTTTTTACTGACTTGTTTAGTCTGCTAAGGTCCAGAATAGGTCTCCAGTCCCCTGTTTTCTTTAGAACTAAAAAGAACCTTGAGTAAGTTCTGGATCCTCTCTGGTCTGCTGGGACTGGCTGGATGACTCTTTTCTCCAACAACCTTTGGACCTCTAAGGCTGCTTGGTCCCTGTGACTGGGTGGAATGTCTGTGATTTTTTTTTTTTTTTTACTAGAGGGGGTGGAGTGGCAAAGGGAATCAAGTATCCTCTGGATATTATGCTTTGTACCCAGCTGTCTTTTGTTATTTTTAGCCAGGCATCTAGATACAAAGAAAGGCATCTCCTGACTGCTTCCAGAGATGAACAGTCAGGCCTCCTTTCAGGAGCACTGATAGGGCTTGCCAAAGAACTAATCTCTGTCTCCCTGGTTCTGCAGATGCCCTCTGCTGTATGAGTGACGTATTCTGTTATTAATTCCTCCTCCTTGAGATTTACGGAACCATATCTTTCCACCCCCCTCCTTTTGGGGGAAGGTCTATTCGGGGTAGAAAAACGTGCTCCGATGGCAGACAAGGTCTTTCCGTCTTTTTCACTCCTGGTAAGTGTTTCCTTTACCTTTGGTCCAAAAAGGGATGAACTGTCAAAGGGGGTGTTAATGAAGGAAGACTTAAAGGGTTCCACAAAGGAACATAAGTGCATCCAGGAATGTCTCCTAAGAGTGATTCCTGTACCCGCTGCTCTGCTCGTACCATCAGCTGCATATGATAACAGATGCATGGACGATTCCACAATCAAATTAAGAGTGGAGAGCTGGGAAGTTATCTTGTCTAAAACCTCTGCAGCTGCTGAACCCTGCAGGGTGTCTTCCAGCTCCTTCAGGAGATCCCCTTGTAATCTAGTGAACTGTGTGAGGTAGTTCAGCGATCGAAGAACAAAGGCCACTGCACTAAACATACACTTCCCGTATCTGTCCATGATCCTGGATTCTCAATTAGGGGGATGAACAGAGGAAGAAGTATCTGACAATTCCCTCTTGGTGGCTGCCACCACCACCATAGCATCAACAGGCACTCCTTTATTAAGATAAGCTCTATCTTGAGGGCAAGTTATAAATTTATTAGGCCTCCTGGGTACAGGCTCTGTGGTGTCTGGGGACTCCCATGCCCTTCAAGTGAGTAATTAGAGCAAGTCATCAAAGGGTGGAGACACCCAAGAGGTGGAGGGTTGAGACCCAAAAGCCTTCAGGAGGACTGAGTCATCATCAGTATGGTTAAAGGATTTCGAGCTACCCTTCTATTTAAGAATTTCTAAGATATCTGCAAAGGAAATATCTTCTAAGGGGGATCGTGGGGACCCTTCTGACTCATATACAAGCCAGTATCCAAAGTGACAGACTCCTGTGGGGAGTCCAGATGCTTCCTCTTGCAAAGTCTCTTCCTAGGCACCTCTTCAGTGGGAGCTTCTGGAGAGGTCTTGGAAAAACATGGCTCACCCAATGGGGCTTTCTGAGGATCAGGATCTCTATGCTTTAATGGAGCATGTGATGAAGAGGCAGAAACCGCTGCTTTCAGGGAGGGAGCTACCGGAACTGATGGAGTGGTCATCGGGGTGGACAAGGCCCTCCTCACAGCATTGAAGGCCCCTTGATCCCGACAAGAAGAATCCCTCATATCTGAAGATTCGATGGAAACTGTCTGTGCCGGTACGGAGGGCTCCAAGACAGAGGTTGGGGCCAATCTCACTCAAGCCAAAGCCCTGAGAGGTAAAGTCGGTCCTACTATCCTCCCTGGACCCGACCGGTAAGTGTCGGCTCCAAGATCCTTCAGTTGGCACCGAAGACATCAGGGCAGTCAGGGCCAAAAAGCCTAGAGTAGGTGTCGGTCCCGAGGGTTCCACGATCATCAGTTCTGCACTCTTCGGCTCCAAAACTTCCATGCAGATCGGAGGAGTAACAGAAGATGTTGAGGAACTAAAGTCGGCTCCGAAGCCCCCAGGTTCAGTGCCAATAAAATTTTTGCAAGGGCAGGTATCTGTAGAAGCTTCTTCACTGCCTGGTCCACATCCAAATCAGACAGTCTACTTGAGGCTTGTGAAGAATGAGACAAAGCCACCAATTGTAATATGGGAGATTTTAGTGTAGGAGAGACCGGCTCCAAGGTCAAGGACTAGCTCCTAACCATAACAACAGTCGGTTCCAAAGGCTGTGGAACTGATGTTGAAGCTTTACTAGAGGCTGATTTTGTAGTCGATGGACTCTTCGTCGGTTCTGAAGGCTTTTTGGAGTGCTTGTCTGACTTATCCAGCGACTCTTGGAAAGAGGATTTTAACAGACCCTTATCCATGGGTTTTCTTTTTCTTTCATGCAACACTCTGGAGCTAAAAGAGTGGCATATAGCACAGCTTCCCTGAAGGTGTACCTCACCCAAACAGTAGACACATTCAGTATGTCCATCGGTTATAGACATCTTTTGCTCACATCTTGGGCATTTTGTAAAGCCAGACTTGGCTTTTTCCTTCTCCTGATGAGACATAATCAAAGACAATATATATATTCAGAAGTACCAACAAGAATAACAACTGTAATATATCACAGCAAGTTTTGCCCTGTAAATAAGAAGGCTCTAACATTAATATCCACACAAACCAACTATTAAAGCCTTCTAAAAAAAGGCTCTGAGGAAATTTAGCTATTGATATCACTTTAAGCTAAGATAAACTATCTGCCCTGTAAAAAAGAAGGGCTCTAATCTAACAGATTTCACACACAATACAATGTTATAGATAGGGAGAAAAAAGGCCTAAAAAACACGGCCACTAATATCTACCTATTGATATTAGTATCACTTTACACTAAGTTAAACTATGTGCCCTGTGAAAAATAAGGGCTCTAATTTAAAGGATACACACACTCAATATAATTTTAGAGAGAATAAAGGCCTAAAAACATGGCCGCTAATATGTCACTAATTTAACTAAAGACTTAACAAACTAAGCTAGAGACAGGGAGACAAAAATGGCTTAAAAACACGGCCACTAGTATCTAACTATATTATCTATGCTCTAAACTATCTAAATCACTAACAGTCTAAGCTATTTTCAAGAGTTATCTATCAAAAATCTAAAGTTATTCACAGGCCAGAGCTGGTGAATGTCTGATCAAATTGCAGCGGCAAACGAAATCTGGGGGAAGATCAGGGTGCATCATGGGATAGGGAGTGATCGGCCCCGAACCCATCAGTAAGAATGAATGGCGAGATAGAACAACTTCACATTGGGTGTTTGTTTGACCACTTGTTCTATTTAGGTGAAGGAGTTCAGAGTGCTGAGTCATTCCTAGCATGGAAAGCTAGGCAGAGATCACCCTTCAGGAGTCTGTATGATACTGAGTAGAGTCACACTGCTTTTAATTTATCAGGACTAACTAAGGTTATTGTGAGGATATCAGATATTGTTATCTGTGCTAGCATTACTGGCTGAAGTTTTGTAAATACTTGTAAAGAACTGTAAATTACTTTGTGTTATATATGCCAGCATGACTAGCTATAATTTTGTAAATAAGATTTTTTTTTATTTTTTTTTTTTTTATTACTTTGATTTATGTAAGATGTTTGAATCAAACAGTGTTCTTCTGGCTGACCAAATGTATATGTTTTTTAAAAACAGAATTCTGAATGTAGGTTATGACAGTCAGCTGACCTGGATGTGATGTCATCATGTGCCAGAGCTGAAAGGAATAGACTCGCTACAGCAGCTGTTTTGTTTACTTTCTAAAGTCTAATATAAGACAGTAGAATTCTCATAACAGCTTTCTGTGACTTTTAAAAAATTCCGCTATAAAAGTAGGTTCTGAGTCAGTTGTGGTATTTGTCAGTTGTGTTTTCCAGATCAATAGTTATCACTCAAAGTCATCCAGAGATGTTCAGCAGAAACAGTGGGAGTTCCTATTGCAGTCACTGAGGACCAGACAACAGCCTGAAGAGTGGACATATATTCTTATCTTGCTTTGCAGAAGTAAGAATATCATTTTGCCTTGCTGAGTTAATTACATTAGGCAGGGACAGTTAATCTTTAGACAGTTAAGGAGCTACAGTTAGATAGAGTTTTTCTACAGTTGGTGTGAAACATGTCTTACAGTGTTATTTTCATAATTCCTGTGTGTGAAACTCTGTGGTTTATTAGAATCAGTTATTCAGTGTATATATGCTTTAAATCATTTTATTTATTAAATATTTCACTACCTTTTATTGTGGCTGGTTATTTAGACAGCACTTTTAATAACCTGAAAGTTTTTATGCTTATTGTGATAATACCAGGGTCACTCTGAAAAGCCTTACTGTCGGGATTATGTGCTGCCATTTATATCAATATTTATTTTACCCAATATAATTGAACACCCCTTTTGAAGAGTATTGTAGTACTTGACTGGTGGCAGCTGTTACCCTGTAATCTGGGAAAGAGGACATAGCAGGTAAATCTGTGCCAGTCTTTCCCAAGAGTGCCTGTATGTATGAATATCAAATATTTAAGAGTGAGTGTGTCAAATACCTAGAACTGGGACACACTGCTCTGTAGTGGTTAGTGTGAAGAGTCATTTGGGGACCTGGAGTGAAGCATATAGTCCAGTTCCAGGTTTGGAGCCTGTTCCCAGTGTACTCTTAGGGGAGATTGTGTATTTCTATCCCTGCTTTCAGTGACGGTCCCTTACCAGAGACAGTGGTGAGGATTGAGGCTTCTTATATATCTTTTTTGTAAGGAATCATTGCAGTCTACCAAGCTGGCTTGGGTGCTTAGTGAGGTACACTTCACAGAAAAGGGTACAGTCTATTCAATGATGAGCCTAATAAGGGATGAATAAAGTCAGACTATAACTTCTTTGGACCTTGAGGAGATGCCACAAAGAATTAGCTGTACAAGGTAGAAGGATTTTTTAATGACCACAGAGACACAGTGGTCAAATGAATGTCTGTTAAGATATGTACCCAAATCTCCAATGACTGTGTCAAATTTAAGTGGAATATTATCTATATGGCAAGCAGCGGTGATGCCAGATTTACCAAAGGAAGCTGTGCTGTATTTCTTGGTGTTAAGGGTAAACACATGACTAATACACCAAGCATTTGTTTGGTCCAGTCCTTGCTAGAGAATTTGATTATCAAAATGGGATTTAATAACCCTCCACCCCCCCCCCCCATGTGCAATCATCAAAAACTTGGTTAGCCAATGTTCCTTAATATCAGCTTTTATGTGACAGAAATATATACAAAAGAAGAAAGGACACAGAGCAAAACATAGTGTAACAACACTACTGACATTTTATATTCTAGAGCAAATATTCCCAATCTTAACAATATGGTTTCTACTAGGCAGCCAGTTACCAATCCAGCAAACTATGCATGGGTTAATTTCGTGTTGTGAGAGTTTGTCAATAATCCCAGCATGAGGGGTAGTATCAACGGCCTTGGTAAAGTCTACATAAGCAGTGCTGATTTTATGTCCCTTATCCATGGCTTCAGTAAACCTTTCAAAGAACTCGACCACACTGAGTAGGCATAGTCTGCCTTTTACAAAGATCTAATATATTTGTTTATTTGTCCAGCTATAATGCATTCCAAAGCCTTGAAAATAACACTAGTAACACTAATAGTCCTGTAATTTTCAGGGTCAGGAGAGGGATTAAGTTACAAATTTGATAGAGGGGTTTTGTTAAATCGGACTTTATAATCCTCATAAGGCATCCAAGAATATTGTCAGTACACATGGAAGTAATGTTTTTAATTTTGGAAAATGCCAGAAGGACTTAGTCCAAATTGATGTCAAGAAGGAAAGTGTGTGAGAGAATGGAAGGGAGTTAGTGGAGGTGGGTGGAATGAAGATGAAAGAGAATTTGTCAGTGAGAATATATTTAACACCTTTATTAAGGTATCACTTAATACTCAGCCACACATACACTAAAATGAAAGAAAACAAACTATATTAAACATTTTTTATTTACATACATTACATGTTTTCTTTCTTTATAACAACTGTCATTAATCAAACATTATATACATTGCTCAATTCTTGCTTTCATTTAAACTTCACTCTTCCTCCTGAACATTATTCTGCATGCAATGTTCCCACAAATTCCATTTACTTCTATGTAATTTTTCCTTCCCTTTTCTACATATCCCACTTCCAGTTCTTTTATCTCTTTTACAATAGTCAATATTTATAAGTTGATTTATAGGTTCATAGGTAGGTACTAGGCTATCAACCCTGGGGCCTATATAAGCCTAGCCAAAATGGTTCCCTGGCTTTCGCCACCCAAGAAAATTATTTTCCTGTGCCCCTGTCAAGCAGTGCCACAGAAGTGATCCCCAGGGTGAATTTTCTATTTCCCATCCAGTCGTCAAGATTTTTCTTAAAGAGGGCCAATGAGGAGCATTGCTTGACATGAATGAGTAGTTTGTTCCAGAGTATGGGAAGTCTCTGGGACAGGAATCTATCCCTCCAGCATGTTCTATTTATTATGTTGACAAGGTTTAGGTCCCTGGAGTGTGTGGTTTGGAGAGATTGGGATTTCTTTAACTGTATCTCCAACAGTTCTGAGTTTGACATAGCTTTGTATGTAAGGCAGAGATTGCCTCTGAGTAGGCGATATGCAATGGAGTAGAGCTGGAAGTTTTTGAGACGGTCTGCATATGGCATCTGTTTAAGGTCGGTAATCCTCTTAGTGTGGTATTTCTATGGCCTTATCAATTGTTGTAGGTGTCTTGTGAGATACATGCCAAACAGGGCATTGTACTCTATGATGGGTCTGATGAGGGATGAATAGAGAGGAACAATGACCTCCTTTTTTTCTAGAGGAGAACACTTTTGTGATGAGGTGTGCCACATACAAGGATTTCCTGACTACTGTGGCAATGTGGTTATCAAAGCAGAGACTACTGTCCACCTGTGACCCGAGGTCTCTTATCACACTTTTAGTGTTTAATGAACTACCACCTATGTGGTAGTTCATGGGTACCGAGTTTTTCCCAAAGGGGATGACAATGCACTTCTTGGCACTGAGCTTGAGGCCATGACTTTGACACCAAGAATCTGTCTCTGTGAGGCCCTTTTGTAGAATGTCTACATCATTAGGTGACTCTATTATGGCTCCCAGTTTGCAGTCATCTGCAAACTTTGTTAGCCAAAGACCTGAGTTGGCCTGCACTTCAGAGAAGTAGATGCCAAACAGGAGAGGACCCAGGACCAAACCCTGTGGTACTCCACTCATCACTGGTCTGAAGTCAGACTTGGAGTCGGCTACTTTTACTGTGTGGGTTCTGTTAGTGAGCCAGTTGGCCACCCATCTTGTGACATAGGGATTTATGCCCAGTTTAGTGAGTTTATCTATAATTCCAGAGTGGGGGATGGTATTGAAGGCCTTGGCAGGGTCAAGATAGGCTGTGTGCACTAATTTGCCTTCATCTACGGCTCTAGTGACTGCTTCAAAAAAGTCAATCAGGTTTAGTAGACATGATCTACCTTTTACAAACCCAAACTGAGTGTGGTCCAGGTGTCGAGGTTACCTATATCTTTGTTTATAAGCTCCAAGATAATACGTTTGATGGCCTTGCAGACCAGGCTCATCAGGCTAATGGGGCGGTAGATTCCGGGGTCCATGCTGGTACCCCCATTGTGGAGTGGGATGACTGTCACTGCGGCATTCAGTAGGCACATAGCCTGAGGTGAGGCTATGACTGAACATGGTACTTAGGTGGGGGTGCAGTTTTTTCTATAGTTCGTGCAGTAAGCAGCCTGAGATGTTGTCTGGTCCCATGGATGCTTTGTTCTTGGCTTTGGAGAGTGCAGTCTTTACTTGTTCATCCATGATTACAGGGGCTTTGCATTCTTCCGGTATTAAGATGGGCCCTTTGGAGGGTGAGAGGGGAGTAAAGTTAGCACTGAACCTATCTGCCAGGATGTTGGCAATATCTGTTGGTTCTGTTTATTTAGTGCCATTGTGCTGTAGCTCAGAGCAGATCTGAGTGTTGCCACTGAGATTCTTGTTATAGCTGTAGAATGCTTTGTGGCTGTCTTTGGAAAAACTGGCGATTTTATTTTCATAACTGGCTTTGGAGGATTTTATGAGGGATCTTAGCATCTTACTGAGGCTGATGAGGGAGTTCCTCCAATCTTGAGATTTTACTCTTTTTTTGTAACAGCTTCTTCCTTCTGCTGTAGAGTTTGTTTATGGCAGGAGACTACCAGATTGGCTTCCTTTTTTTGGAGGATAGCATCTTGGTTCTGTTGGGCATGGCACAATTCATGCACTCGTGTATGTGCTTATACAGTGCATTTGTGTAAGATTCAGCAGTCGTACCTCTATTTTCCGTCAGCATGGGTGTTGTGAAGTTTGCCACTTCTGTCTTAAGAAGGATGACGTTGGCTTTGGGGTAGTTTTTGATGGTGGTTTCCTTGGGTATGGGATATGGATGTCTAGGGTGATTAGCTTGTGGTCAGATCTGACCAGTGAGGAGTTGACCTCTGGCGTGGAACTCTGGTTCCCCATATTGATAATGACCAGGTCCGGGATATTGCTGCCCCTTGTGGGGGTGTGGCCAAGCTGATCCAAGGAGTTGGAATTTATGAATTCCAGAAAACGTTGAGCGAATTACTTGGTACATGAGTAGTTTTCCCAGTTGATGGTGGGGTAGTTGAAATCACCAATAATTAACGTATTGGGCTGTACCTTAATATTTTCCAGTATCTTAAGAAATGAAGAGTGGGAATCCTGGGGCATGGTTGGGGATCTGTAACAAGCTACAACCTGGATTGCAGTCTTGCCCAGTGTTAGTTGCACTTGGATAATTTTGGAGTTGAGCAACTAGCTTGGAGGTGTGGATATCCTTAATGAATATGGACACACCTCCGCCTTTAGTGTTTCAGTCCAGGTTAGATGGCCGAAAGATGTGGTATGAATTATAGCCTGGTAATGCAGGGGTTCTTTTCTCCATTTTAAGGAGTGCCTCGAGTGAGTGCATTTTGAGGTTTAAACTTCTAGTATTGAGTAGCATTACCGTCAGAGTTTGCTTGCTTGTACCTGTTATGGTGGTGAATTTAGCATTTGTACCTTGCCTAAAAAAGGCACTATAGGGATGGGAAGAGCCTTAGCCAGTATCCATAATCCCAGGGGCGACAGGTGCAGGCCATCTCTAGCAAAGCTTCATGGTCTATCGACCATGTCGTCCCAGGCAGACAAATACTGGATCCCCTTAGAATAACACCAGAAGCTTAGCTAATTGTTGAAGTCAATCATTTTGTCATTGTCATTCTGGGTGATGGCAGGATGCTACTCAGGGCTAGGGTCATACCTGCCTGGGCTACAAAATCCGAGAGCTCCTCCATGTCTCTTTTCATGTAGTCCAGGGAGGTACGTCTCAGGTCATTCACACCAACATAGACAATGGCAGAGTTGTATTTGTACTTGTTGTGGAGTGACCTGAGTGCGTGCATTATGTGGCAGGTCCTGGCACCTGACAGGCAGCTGACAATAACTTTCTCCTGTTTAGCCTGGTGAGTGAGACATCAATGTGCCTTACTATAGAGTCACCTATGACTAGTATGATGGGTACGTTGTTTTGCCTTATGGCCTGAGGTTGAGTGGCACACTGATTTTGTCAGCTGTGTGTCATTTGGGTAGTGTTGGGGGGTGGTGGTTGTCTGCGTTTCAGCTTGGGAGGTCTCTGTTGCTTGGGCAGATTTTTATTGAGAGCCTTCGTGAATGTGGGTGTGTACTTTGTGTTTCTATGTGTGGGTTTTGGTAGTGTGGGTTTTGAAGGACTATGTGTTGAGTGTGGTGTGGTGCATGTGTTAACCTTCTCTTCTTGACTGTCTAGTCCAGTCTTGGCTGGGGAGAGCTTGGCTTCCAGTTTGGCTATGTAAGTGCATCTCTCACAGGTTGTAGTGTTGGGTGGTAGGAGGAGAGGGTTGTCAGTGTACATGAGGCAATTGCTACATTGCCCCAAGATGCCAAGATTCATCAAGTGGACAGGAGAAAACAATGGGAGCTGACCCATGGACATGCCTGGATAGGTGCTTATTAATTTAAGTATTAAGAACTATTTTCCTCTTGACAAGTGAGGGAAGTCAAGTGCTGTAGTAACTTGTAGTTTATTTAGTGTTTACGAGTTCTGAGCAAGTGCTGAGCACATGAACACAGTTTTGAGTGCTGAAACTAAAAAAAATGGTTAGTATTAGCACAAATCCCAAGAAGAAAAGCAGGCCACAGCCTGTTTGGTGATCCACATTCTTGCCCCAGATGATGCAAGGGTCTGCAAGCTTGTAGCCTTTTTCTGGTAGATGCCTCAAATAGCAACCAGACCAATCAGGTATGTTAAGCACAGACACTCACTCTCCAACCAGAAAGAGTCAGGAATCAATGCACTCTGCTCCTACTCTCACCAGGATCAGAATATAAGCACAGATTCTAAGCTGTCATCTATAAAGCAGTTATTAAGTTTTCTGGTGATCAGCAGTCTCCTGGAAATAATGCAACTGCACTCCTTCTCTCACCAGGAGAAAATAGAAGCACTAATCCCAAGATGACTACTGACAGGCAGAATGTGGGCTCTACAATAACTGGTTCATCTTGCAATAGATGCTTAAAGGTAAGATGAAAAAAATGGTTTATCCTAAACACCGCAGTGTGCACTAGAGGAGTTAGATGTGAAAGTAGGTAACTTAAGTTTTACCTGTCTAAACATTAAGTTTTAGTGGAAAGTCACTATTTTTAAAACAGAATGAAAGAGGGTGGTCACTTTTGTATTCTGGTACTATGGAATACAGTAGGATGGCCAATAAATTTAAATAGTTGAAGGGGAGTGATTTCACAAAATGATAACTTTCTGCTTACTCACACCAGTCGGTAAAAACAGAGAGGAAATATAATATATGGTCAAATTAACATAAGGGGCAGGCAAATAGAAAGACAGTGGTGTTTAAGAAAAGAACAATTACCAGGTGGCAGGGTAGGAAAAAGTTCTGTCTGACTCATAAGAGACAGAGCTGTGGCCGCTTTTCAAGTTTTAGTATGCAGTTAAATGCAGAATACAAGTAAAACACAGTGTAAAGAAAACAAATCACAGTATACAAAATGGAAAAAGGCAATAAAGTAATACAAAACACAACAAATAAAAAGCAAACTAACCTTTCCCTCACAGCAAACTGTAGCAGAATCTGGGTGAGCCTTTCCAGTAGATTTTGATTTTCTACTACCTGTTTTACAGTAGTCATTTCTTCAAATAAGATTATTTAGATTTAATTTTCATTTTCCATTAATTGCTTGTTTGGAAGTCAGTAGAATTAAACTTAATAAGGCCTTATTATGTCTAGGTAAAGCGTAATTTCCTTAATTACAGCTATTTGTTTCTCCAATATTGTGAGTACTCCTTAAGGTATTTTTAAAATTGCCAACTCATTACACTCTCCAAAAAAAAACATGTCGCCAATTACCTCTTTCTTCTCCATCACACTGTCTTTTGCTATCTACCTGAGGAAAACATATATATTAGCAATACCTTTGGAGTCAGAAAAGGAGTTACCATTTGAGATACCTTCAGTACAGAATTGTAGGGTACTTCTTCCTAATACAGCTGAAGAAGGTCTTCAGGTTATCCTTTGAGCTATTTGCAATCCTAAGTTTACAGTTGGCCTTACATTTCCTAATGGTAAGTTCGAGAGACTTACCAGTTTTAAACCCCTTTTATATGAAGTGGACATCCTTTAAGGATGGCCTGTATCTTTCTCTTTTTTATTGCAGAGTTTGTTGATGCAGCAGTCCCACTATATGGGATTAGTCCTAAATTATTAGTTATGTACTTACCATAACTTGGTGTTGTCCTTCTCTCTTTCTGCTTTACTGATGGTTTACAGATCCAATCCTTGGATCCAATTCGGCCACTTTCACAGACTAACTTCCAGGCTTGAGCTCCTCCAGTACCCACAATCCTCTGCCCCTAGTTCTACCCCTTTAGATTGAGTTTGCTGCCTCTAACAGAAAGTACACAGAAGTAAAAAGGAACCAAGGGCTCAACCTGGAACATAGGTTCCAACTATGGCTTTTTCACATCCTCTAAAAACTGACTTGTTTGGAGGGGGATGGCTGGGTGTGAAGGTGATGCAGAATGAAAGAAGTACAACGCAGATACCAAGTTATGGCAAGTAACTAATAAATCTGATGTTGTCCCTCTCATTCTGCTTCACTGTTGGGTCAAAGTCCCCAGCTACATGATTTCTTGGGTGACCTCAAGGAAGGATATGCCTGAGCATCAACGAGCCAAAATATGTCCTGCTCCTGGAGACCATGTCTAACTTATAATGGGTCATGAAGGAGTGAGACTTGGACCAGGTTGCTGCAGCACAAATATAATCAAGTGTAACTCTAGATGAAAAAGCTGCTGACCCAGCTGGGGATCTTGTTGAATGGGCTTTTTGGAAGACTAGGCAATTTCAAACCATTTTTATCATAAATAAATGTTATGCAACTGGTTATCCACCTTGCTACTGTCACTTTAGAAACTGCTCAATCCTTATGGTTAGAGGAGAAGGAGACAAATAACTGCTGAGATGTTCTGAATTGTTTTGTTTAATGTAGATAGAAATGTAACTGTCTGTTAACATTAATTAATGAATTGACTGACTGATTGATTGATTAATACTCAACCCAAACAAAACTAAACTACTCATCTTCCAACCCACCAAACATACTCAAAACAACTCTCACTTTAACATCACGGCAAAAGACAACACCGCTATATACCCAACTGAACACACCAAATTGCTAGGAGTGGAAATAGACAATAAACTAAAATTTGACATTCACATATCCATGACTATAAAAAAAGTCCACAAAAAACTAGGAGCGTTATACAGAAATAATCAATTTCTCACCAAAGCAGCAAAGATTTCAATAGTAAATTCCCACCTTATCTCCACCCTACTTTATGCCTCTCCAATATATACCAACCTAAGGCAATGTGATCTAAACAAGCTAGAGACCTGCTACAACAAAATCGCCAAATTCACCACAGGGGCATCCTACCGTAGTCACCACTGTCTCTCACTTAGTGAACTGGGCTGGCTTGAACTCCCTCACCTCCTTCAGTGATATCAACTCTCATTCGCCCACAAACTAGTAAACCATCCACTAAATGTCCCATCCCTCCAGAATCTACTCCAACCCTATCGCACCACCAGACCACTAAGATCCAGCAGCAAAAATCACTTGCAGATCACTAAAGCCAATAACTCTGCTGGTGAAGCACTGTTCTCTTGCGCCATAGCCAAATTATGGAACTCACTCCCACCCACAATTACCTCCATACCATCATGCCCCCACTTCAAAACTTTAATAAAAGCGCAACTAAAAACATGCTGGCTATGCCCTTGCAACTCCCACTCTAATATCATCCACCCCATCCAACCACTACCTTTTTTTCCACGCCACTAACTACCTTGATTATAGCAAGTTCTGATGCTCATAAGCCAGTACTTATTATAGAGCACAAACTTCTTCTTCTTGTAACATTTGTTAATGTCTGGTATGCACTTCACAGATAAAGATTCTAGTTGTCTACTGATGTACTATGTTCTTCATCTGTAAATATGTTGTAAGTAATTGCTATGTAAATTGTTAATCACTATGTAATCCAATGTAAATACTGTCTGTTTATTTTAACTGTGGAGCTTTTCTCCCCGGGCCTCCGCTGAAAATGGACCTATGTCCAGTCGTACACTCCCGGTCAACAAATTTAAATAAATAAATAAATAAAACATCCAATGAATGTAACATATAGTCTCCTTTGTTAGAATAGTTCGGAAAGAACATTGGTAACTGAATGCACTGAGTTATGTTAGATTCTGTGGCCACTTTTGTCATGAAGGATGGGTTAGCATGTAGGGAAACTCTATCATTGTGAAAAATAATGTATGGAGGTTTAGACAAAAGTGCCTGAAACTCAGAAACTCATTTTGCTGAGGTAATGGCTGCAAGAACAGCAGACTTCCAGGGCAAAAATTTTAAGTCACAATCATTAGCTGGTTCAAAGGGTTTTTGGGTAAACCCTTGCAAAATGACAGTCAGATCCCATGGGGGAGTGGGGTCTTTGATCGAGACCTGAGAAGAAAGACACCTATCAAAAAAGCTTCATATATCCTGGTTGAAGCTATAGATCCCAAAGGCAATCCCAAATGAAAACTGGAAATGGCTGCTAACTGGAGCTTAATAGTCACAAAACTGGAACTTTATTAAATATGTCTCAAGGAAAGAAAGAATTGAAGAAATAGGATCTGAAAAGGGGTCAATGTGATGATTAGTGGCCCAAATAGTAAATCTTTTCCATTTGCTTTTATATACTTTCTTGGTAGAAGCTTTCTGGGAAGATAGAATGATAGCTTTAACAGGCAAGGAAAACCTGGACCCTCTAGCAATCGAGGGAACTGGAGATACCAAGCGGTTAATTTGAGGGTAGGGAGATCTGGGTGGAGTCCTAATGTGGGGTGATAGAGGAGGTCTGGCTTGGGTATCCATTGAGAATATCTCAGGTGAGACTAGAGGAAGAGGAACCAAATTTGATGAGGCCAAAAGAGGGCAATGAGGATCACAGTACTCTTCAATCATTTGGCTTTCTGAAGAAATTTTGGGACCAGTGGAAGAGTAGGGCAAGCATAAAGGAGACGAGGGGCCAGTTGTGGACTAGAGCATCTCTTGGGGAACTTCCTGAAGGAGGGATCAGAACAAAATAACTGATGCACTTGTTGTTGCGAGGGGATGCAAAGAGATTGCAGCAGGGGTAAAACCAACAGTCAAATATCTTGTTTGCTAATGACTGATTGAGGGACCACTCATGGGGCATCAGAGTTGGCCTGCTGAGCCTGTCTGCCAGTACATTGGATTTCCCTGGTACATGTGTTGCAAGAAGAAAGAGATGTGAAGAGATCACCCACTGCCAAACCCTCATGACCTCTCTGCACAGGGGGTATGAAAGGGTTCCTCCTTGCTTGCTGATATACCAAATGACTGACATGTTGCTGGTGTGAATTGCAATGGTTCCCAGAGGTAGACTGTCTTGAAAGGCTTGCAATGATAGGGGGACAGCTCTAATCTCCAAGACATCTATATGCAATCTGGTCTCTAGGGAAGTCTACGTGCCTTGGACCATCTTCCCCTTAAAATGCCCCCCTCACCCTAGGTGGAGAAGCATCCATGGTCACTGTGGCTATTGGAGGGGGAACGATGAAGGGTCTGCCTACCAACAGATCAGAGTGAATCTACCACTCCGAATGGCTTCTGCAAATATTGGTCAATCTGATAGGAATAGATAGGGACTGATGTAGAACTGATCACTGAACAGACAGTGTCCATTGTAGAATGCGCATACAGTATCTGGCTAAAGGTACCAGGATTATAGCAACTGCCATAGACCCCAGGGCCTGAAGAATCAATCTGGCAGGAGGAGATGGATGAGATAATATAGCTTGAACCTGAAGAGTCAATGTGTTGATGTGATGTTGGGGCAAGGAAGCTATCTATATAATTGTGTTCAGCTGAGCACCGATGAATTCCAAAGTTTGAACAGTAAAATAGTTGCGACTTCTCTAGATTTATGGTAATGCCTAGTTTGTGGGATATCCGGTATAGATAGCCTTTGGCCTGAGAAAGTTGATGCTGGGAGGGGGCCGTTAGAAGCCAATGAACTAGATACAGGAATACCTAATATCCCTGCAGTCATAGATGGGCTGTAACCACTACCATGCATTTGGTAAAATCCTGGGGGGTTGTGATGAGGCCGAAGGGCAGTGCTCTGAACTGGAAGTGACTGGTTCCCATGAGAAAGTGCAGGTGACTGTCTATTTTTATGTGATTGTACGTGTCCTTCAAGTCCACAGAGCACATCCAATCATCTTTCCTTAGTAATGGAAGGATGGACTGAACTGTACCCATCTGGAACTTCTCTTTCTTTACATATAAACTGAGTTTGCTTAGGTCAAGAATAGGCCTCGGGTCCCCTATTTTCTTCGGCATCAAAAAGAAACGTGAGTAAGTTCCAGATCCTCTGTATTCGACTAGGACTTCTTGGATGACTCTCTTTTGCAGTAGTTTTTTGATCTCTGGAACTGAAAACTCCCTCTGGCTGGGTGGAATGTCAGGGGGCTTGTTTTGAACTTTTGGAGGGGGAAGAGAAAAGGGAATGTAGTATCCTCTGGATATTATGCTTTGTATCCAAGCATTTGTTGCTATTTGGGCCCAGGTGCCTGGGTGAAAAGAAAAATGTCCCCCAACTGCCTCCAGAATCAGTCAGTCAAGTAGCACTTCAGGAGCACTGAAAGGGCTTTTCTGAAAAAGGTTCCCTAAAGCCCTAGTTTTGTGGGCCCCCTCTGCCTCTAGGACAGCATCTCCCATTAAAGCCTCCTCCTCTGCCTCTGAAGAAGTACTCTGCTTTGATCAGGAAAGGAACATTGTGATTTTCGGAACAAAGTCTTTTTAATCCCTCTTTGATTTCTTGAGTAGGTTAAATGAGGGGTGGAAAACCTGATCCCCAAGGCAGACAGGTCTTACCTTCTTGCTTGCTGTGAGTCAGGGTGTCTTTAACTAATGGGCCAAACAAAGAAGACCCATGAAAAGGGACATTGACAAAAGATGCCTTAAAGGCCTCTGTGAAATCACAAAGCATCATCCATGCATGTCTGCGTATCACAATGCCAGTGCTGGCTGCCCTTCCTTCCACTGAATGGGAAATGAGCCTCATTGAATGGTTTGCCAGGGAAGTAAGAGTGGTCAGCTTTGAAGAAACTTTATCTAGCTCCTCCTTAGGCAAGCACTCCACCAAGGACTCAGAGAGTTCCTTAACCAGGTCTCTCTGTAGCCGAATAAAATGTGCCAAGTAATTAGGTGGTCTAAGCAAAAAAGTCACCAAGGCGAAGGTGCACTTCCCGAACCTGTCCAGCTCTCTGGACTCCATGTTTGGCAGGTAGACAGTCAAGCTTTGTTGTGTGAGTTCTTTCTTTGTAGCAGCTACCATCACCAGAGCATCAATGGGGATGCCCTTGCTCCAAAACGTTCGATCTTGTGGGGAGAAATGATTTTATCTGGTCACTTTGGTAGAGGCTCTATAGTGTCTGGCTCCTTCCAGGCCTAACAGGCAACAAGATCTATAAGACTACCCAAGATGTAGACGGACCCACCCCAAAGGCCCCCAGGAATACGGACTCCTCCAAAGAAGGATTTTTGCATGACCAGCCACCTCTTTGCTTTAAAATTTCTAAGATGTCTCATTCTCAGTGAGGAACTCCATAGGGGAGTCCAAGTGCCTCCTCAACTGACTTAATAGGGTCTATATCAGGAACTCGAAACGGCATAAAGCCGAACACCATTTCATCTACACATATGTGTCGAATCCTAATTAACCGAACAGCCAGATCACAGAGTTTTTTTGTTTCCTAAGGGAAAAAATTGGTTGACTGTTGCTGTGGATTTGCCCTTTTCCCCAATGTAGTGCGATCCCGGAGTTAGTATATTTAGTTAGGGAGGGGTGTGGAGGGCACAAACCCCTACATTGGCAGGTGTGAGGGTTGAAGCCACCCACTTTGTAATGTTTGTACTGGTGTGCTGTGTGTAGTTGGCCTACCGATTTCTTTCCTTAGGAAAGAAATCAGTAGTCTGGCCATTCGGTTATCTGGGAGTTCAACACATACGTGTCGAAACGGTGTTCGGCTTTATGCTGTTTCGAGTTCCTGGTATAGACCCAGCTGAATGCTTGGACCCAAATTGATAGGATCCAAAGAAGTAGTCAGTCTGGAAGTAGGCTCACTCGGAGCCGTCAAGTCTATCAGATCTGAGGAAGCCGACACCGATCTCAGTGCTGACATCCTCAGATCCAACTCTTTGCCAGTTTTTGCAGGAGGCTCAGAGGATGCCCAGGATTGTTTATGGTGGAGTTTTTTTTTTTTTGCTTTGGAGTCTTGTAAGTCCTTAGATGGAGGTTGAGCTCCTGGAGAAGATAATAGGTAAGAAGATGAAAAAAAAAAAAAAAAAACTAACACCCTCATACACTAGCTAGGAAAGGGGGAAGTGGGCAGAAGTCCTTTCAAAATTAATTTATTTTTATGTTCTTGGACTGCCTGAGGATTGAAACCCTCACAAAGTTTACAAGGGGAATCCAAATGGGCTGCCCCCAAACAATAAACACATTTGTCATGTGAGTCCGAGTGTGGGACTTTCCTATCACACTCAGCGAATTTCTTAAATCTGGTTTGTTTATTCATTCCTTAAATAACAGTATCCACTAAGGCAATAAATCTTAAATAGCAATAGTAAAGTTATAAAGTTAGAAATTTCTTAACATTAAGAGAAAAGTTCACTTATCTGCTCAGAGCACTGGAGAACGCATCTGTATGCACTAGAGGCAAATGATATCTGGGGAGGTAGAACTAGGGGCAGAGGATAATGGGTTAGGAAGGAGCTCAAGCTTGGAAGGTAAAGTCTGTTGAAGGTGACCAAGTTGGATCTGAGGATCAGATCAGTAATCCATCAGTGAAGTAGAATGACAGAAGGACAACACAGATATCAAGTTATGGTAAGTACATAACTAATAATTTAGAACCAATCCCATATAGTGGGACTACTGCATCAACAAACTGTACAATAAAAAGAAAAAGCTCCAGGCCATCATTAAAAGATGTCCACTTCATCATTATAAAAGGGATTTAACACTGGTAAGTCTCTCAAACTTACTATTAGGAAATGTAAGGCTAACTATAAACTTAACATCGCAACTAGTTCAAAACATAACCTGAAGACATTCTTCAGCTGTATTAGGAAGATTAGAAGTAACCTACAATTCTGTACTGAACGTATCTCAAATGGCAACTCCTTCTCTGACTCCAAGGGTACTGCTAATATATTTTTTCTTCAGGTAGATAGCAAATGATGGTGTGATGGAGAAGAAATTGGTAACTGGAAACATGTATTTTTTTTTTGGCGAGTATACACTTTTTGGCGTTTAGCTTGAGGCCATGGCTCTGGCACCAGTTGTCTGTTTCTATGAGGCCCTTTTGGAGGATGCTTGTGTCGACTGGAGAGTCGATTATGGTGCCCAGTTTGCAGTCATCTGCGAACTTGGTCAGCCACAGTCCTTCTGTGTTGGCCTGTACCTCCGAGAAATATATACCGAACAAGGGAAGTCCCAGGACTGAGCCTTGTGGGATGCCACTTGTAACTGGTTTGGAGTCTGACATGGCTCCAGCAATTCTAACCATGTGGGTTCTGTCCTTGAGCCAGTTTGCAACCCATCTAGTGACATAGGGGTTTATATTTAAGCTGGTGAGCTTATCTATAATGCCCGAGTGGGGTATTGTATCGTAGGCTTTTGCGAGGTCCAGGTAGGCTGTGTGGACCTCCTTCCCCTCATCAATGGCCTTGGTGACTGTTTCAAAGAAATCAACCAGGTTTAAGAGGCAGGATCTGCCCTTAACAAAGCCGAACTGGGTAGGATCCAGTGTCTGTAGGTCCCCAATATCTTTATTTATGAGGTCCATGATGATCCTTTCCATAGCTTTGCAGACCAAGCTAGTCAGGCTTATGGGGCGATAGTTTCCAGGATCCGTTGAGGCACTACCTTTGTGGAGAGTGACCACTGCTGCTGTACGCCACTCTTTGGGTACATATCCTGTAGTAAGGCTGAGATTGAACAGTAGTTTTATGTTTGGGTTTAGCTCTTCTTGGAGTTCATGTAGGATGCAGCCCGGGACACCGTCTGGTCCCATTGATGCTGTGTTTTTTGCTTTGGAGAGGGCGGCTCTTACCTGAGCATCTGAGATGTCAGGAGGGCAGCACTCTGCTGGGGTAGATATTTGCCCTTTTGGTGGAGAGGGGGGGGGGGTTGCGCTGAACCTGTCATCTAGGATGTTGGCAATGTCTGTGGGTTCGGTGTATTTTTTGTCATTTTGGACTAATTCTGAGCATATCTGAGAATTCCCACCCAGGTTCCTAACATAACTAAAGAAAGCCTTGTGATTATCCTTAGTGTCCTGTGCAATTTTTCTCTCGAAGCTGGCCTTAGACGATTTTATGAGTGCCCGTAGTTTTTTGCTAATACTGATCAGAGATGCCTTCCCTTTTTGGGATTTTGCTCTATCATTTAGTGGCTTCCTCCTTCTATTGTATAGTTTGTTTATGGCTGGCATCCACCAGACAGGACGTCTGCCTTTGGAGGATTGGGTCTTGGTTTTATTTGGGATTGCATGATCCATGCATTCTTGAAGGTGTTCATAGAATGCATTTATAAAGGATTCTGCGGTCTGGGCCGTATTTTCCACAGGCCTGGGGGCTTTGAAGGATTCCACCTCGGTTTTGAGGAGTGTGAAATTTGCTTTAGAGAAGTTTTTCACTGTGGTTTTCTGGGCAGGAGGTGGGGTCAGGATGTGAATATCCAGTGAGATTAGTTTATGGTCTGATCTTACCAGTGAGGGATACACTTCTGGTCTGGAGCATAGAGTCCCCATGTTGGTGATGATCAGGTCCAGTATGTTTTCCCCTCTTGTGGGAGTGGTAACAAGTTGTTCCATAGCATTTGAGTTTATAAATTCTAGAAACCTTTGGGCTAGGGTGTTGGAGATAGAGTAATGCTCCCAGTCTATGTTTGGGTAGTTGAAGTCGCCCAATATAATTGTGTTTGGAGAGACCTTCATATTTTCCAGTGTTCTCAGGAAGGCCGAGTGGGATTCCTGGGTTTGGGAGGGTGGTCTGTAGCAGGCTATAAACTGGAAGGCAGTTTTACCCACTGTTAGTTGCACATGGATAGTCTCTGATGCTTCGTGCTGTGCCACCAACCTGGAGGTGTGGGTATCTTTGATGAATATTGATACTCCCCCTCCTTTTGTGGTTCGGTCCAGGTTTTGGGGCCGAAAAGCATGGTATGAGGCATAACCTGGTAGTGCTGGCATGCTCTCGGGAGCCTTGAACCAGGTTTCTGTTACTGCACAGATATCGATGTTCTCCATGCTAAGGAGAGTTTCGAGTGCATGCATCTTGAGGTTTAGACTTCTGGCGTTGAGTAGCATTACTCTTAGTTTCTTATCCCTTGTGATACCTATGGAGGTGGGTTTGTCTTTTGAGCCTTGCCTAAAAAAGGCACTATGGGGGTAGCAAGAGCCTTTGCCAATATCCGAAAGCCCAGGGGTGACAGGTGCAAGTTGTCCCTAGCGAAGCATCGTGGCTTGTTGAGCATGTCATCCCAGGCTGACAGGCATTGGATCCCCTTTGAATGACACCAATACTTAAGCCAATTGTTGAAATTGATCATCTTGTCTTCATATTGTGGCATCATTCTTGGTGAGGGTAAGATGCTACTCAAGGTCAGGGTCATACCGGCCTGAGCCACATGCTCAGAGAGCTCCTCTATGTCTCTTTTCATGTAGTCCAGGGAGGTACGTCTCAGGTCATTCACACCAGCATAGACAATGACTGAGTCATATTTGTACTTGCCTTGGAGTGACCTGAGTGCTTGTGTTATGTGGCGGATCCTAGCGCCCGACAGGCAGCTCACCGTGACCTTCTCCTTGTTCAGCCTGGTGAGCAGGACGTCAGTCTGCCTGATGATAGAGTCACCTATTAGAAGTGTATCAGCTGTGTTATTTAGCCTTAAGGGCTGGGACTGTTCGGCACACTGGCTTTGTGAGCTATGTGTTGCATGTGTTTTGTTTTGGGGTAGCGGTTGCTTGGGTGTCTGCTTTGGAGGTCTCTGCTGCTTAGGCAGATTTTTATTTAGAGCCTCCAAGTATGTTTTTGTGTGTTTATGTGTTTGGTCTGCTGTCGTGCTAGGTCTATGTGAGACTGGAATTGTAGTGAGTGTGGTTTCCTTCTCCTCCTGACTGGTTACGCCAGTACTGAGTTGAGAGAGCTTAGCCTCCAGTTTGGCTATATGGATGCATCTCTCACAAGTGTTGGAATTTGTTGGGAGGAGGAGAGGGTTGTCTGTGTACATGAGGCAGTTGTAACATTGCCTCAAGATTCCCAGATTCACCAGCTGGACCAGAGAGGAGATTGACAACTGACCTTTGGACATGCTAGAATAGTATTGGGAATTCCTTTATAATTGAAAACAAAGGGCCAATGGGGAACAAGGTACTCAAGGGGAGTTTATAAGGGTATAGTGCTTTTAATTTTTTAGTGCTGACTTATATAATTGCTTTAGTGAGCAAGTGCCAGGTAACTTAAATGCAATGTGTTACAGGTAACTTAAATGCAAAAATGACAAACAGTAACTTTCTTTTAAGTGAAACAAGGAAATAAGTACAGTAAGCAATGCAGATATCACTAGGGATCCACAGAAACGCTGAAAAGCCATGTTTTAGGTGGTATTAGCGTTTCAGGGAAATAACAAGCAAACAAGCAACAAGCATACAAACAAAGCTAGATTCAGCAGGCCTGGATCTAGTCTATGCTACAGCAAACAAGGTGTACCAATTTCAGTAAGAAACAGTTGAAATATGCAGGCACTATAAGCCTTTAACCAGAAATTCCCAGCTCAGAAGGGCAGAGTCCATCCTCTCCTCCCACAAGAGTGCAGACCATGAACCTTCTTAATGTAAAATAACTTATAAAGAAAGAAAACATGCGTAATGTATGTAAATGAAAAATGTTTAACATATTTTATTTTCTTTCCATTCAGATTTTGCTATTATAATTACTCCAGACTGATATGGATGCCTCAGTGTATCTATCCAAGAAGGGGTAAAATTCAGAGCATTAAGCAACAGACTCAGTTACAAGGTTTGCTGAGAAGTTATAACATTTGTGATTATAAATAAGATCAGTAAATAGTAAATAATTTGCCTTGGAGTCATTCTGGAAAACAGGCTTTCAGAGAGAAAATCACAGCATGATGGGCAGATTTGATTATGAAAGTGGGCAAAAAATCGACAGGCACAAGCTGGAGAAATGTTTGTGAAAACAAGATCAAGAAATTAACACCTCTGCTTGGTAAGGGGACAATTTGGTCAAGTGCATTGGCATTTACAAAGTTCAGAAATCTATGGGCATACTTCTTGTTAGTAGCAAATATTTGCCAGATTACGTGTGAATACAATATTGTATAGTTATAATATAACTAGTGGATAGCTGAAGTCATGTGCAAGAAAGATTTGACTGCTAACTCTTCTAACTGGCTAAGGTATTCCATATGCCCAGAAGGGATCATACATGGGGATCTATGTTTGGCTATAATGTTGTAATTAACTTTACTGACTGTAATTAGGACTTCAACCATTTTTAGATTTGTATCATATGAAAACTGGCAAGCAACAATGGAATTATGAATAAATACAGATACTCCCGACAGTTGCTGGTGGATCTGAATACACAATAGGTATTATACCCTGGAATGCAATGACTGCTATCAATGCAATAAGACTAGGTTTCTGTAATTATACTAATGCTGAGGTCCTCAAGTTTAAGTAAGGCCACAAGCTCAAGGATTTTGTTGTTTAGGCTTCAAGTATTCCGCGGTACTACATTGATATTATCCATATTGGAGTTTACTATGTTGGGATGACCAACAGGTGAACTCTGCCTAAAAAAGGCATTACTGGGGAGGCAGAATTTTTTAGCCAATATATGAAACAAAGGGGCAAAAGATGCAGGCCAGTCCTGGTAAAGCAGGTGGGTCTATTGATCATTTCATCCTATGCAGACACATACTGTATCCCCCTAGAATGACACTAATTACTGAAACCAATTATTTTATCTTTGAATTTAGTAATTATTCTTGGTAATGGTAGAATTCTGCTCAATGTCACAGGTTTTCCCTCTTTGAAGACATAATCTGAGAAGTCAACAATGTCTCAATGCATCTCCCACAGGGTGGAATCCCCAAGTTCATTTACCCCTACATGGGCAAATACAACATCATAACTGCATCTGTGTTGGTGCAGGGACCTAGAGGCCCTAGGGACAGCCTTAATCCTTGCACTAGATAGGCAGCTGTCTCCCTGTCCCTATCCAACCTAGTAAGTGTTTTGTCTATATATCTTACAATAGAGTCACTATCAACTAAGACAATTCTAGGATGTGCTGTAGGCGTATGAGATCTTAAGGGTCCAGGCTTGCAGCAAAGTTGACTTCCACTAAAAGTAGGTGTGGGTTCAGATGTTTGTATGGTATTAGTATTTGTGTTAGGTAGTGAGGTAAGTTAGTAGGATGTCTAGAGGAACTAGGGGGCTTAGGCAAGGATTTCTTTACTCCCTCAGCATATGTGGAAGTAATGTTTTCATTTACTGACAGTGGATGGGATGGAGAGTGTTCAGCCTACAATTTAGATAAATAGGTAACACTCAGTATGTGTTAGAAGAAGTGGGTTGCCAGCAAACATGAGGCAGTTGTTACACTGCCTCAGAAAATCATGAGCTAAGAGGTTGCCCAAGGAACAGGATAAAGCAGACTGACAGTCCATGATGACAGGTAGTACTTTTCAACAGAGTATAGGTTTTATATATACATATATATATATATATATATATATATATATATATATATATATATATTTATATATAAATCAGTGAAAACAATGAAGGTTGGGGAAGCACAATATATAACCAGCTTAATACAATAATGGAGGGCTGAATGTCTGCAGACTTATGTCACTCATGGAAGAGAGTTTCAAACCTGTGCAATACTCACTGCATGCTCAACCCCAGAAACATTTTCTGGGTGTATGCAAGGCATGGAAGGGCTAAACTAAAGAACCCCTAGCGGTATAGGTGTGAAGTAGAAACAAAACAAAAAGTGGATTATGTGGATGGTAGCATCAAGCAGAACAAAAAAGTGGATTATATTGATGTCAGTGTCAAGTAGGAAGGAAACCAAGTGTGATTAGTAAAGAATTTATAGTTGGCTTGTGGCTGTGGTTGTGGATGGGTGAGTGTAGAGAGACTAAAAATGTGCAGTTTTATTAAATAAGAGCAAGCAAGAATAAAGATATGGAATTAGGGAAAGGAAGGGACAAAGTGTAGATGGCTAACAGGAAAAGGATGTAAAGAGAGGCAATAGATATTATTTAAGTTAGTGAAACTTGACCATCAAACCTCCCCCACCTGATTACTGACCCATTCAAGAGAGTGCTATAGCTCGTCTGACCCCAGTGGCAACAGTCAAGCACTGGCAGTGGTGCTGTCTTCTTTGATGGGGTGAGGTGTCTTTCTGTCAAGAACTATACCACGTGTGTGCCCCAGTTATCATTCTGGGGCTGTGCATACACAGCACAGGACTGTCGCTCACTTCTGCAAGTGATTTAAGCCATTAGATGTCCCCAACCCTCTTGAATGCTTCTGCAGGGTTTCTTGATTCACCAAGAAAAGTACAGTTTTGTACCTACCATAAATGTAGATGTTCGAGGATCCACATTGCTGCAGTCCTAACTATTGGGTAGTCCGCTGTCCAGTCGGCCCGAATACCAAAGTATATGGCTGGCGTCGGTCAGGGCGCATTAGACTGACGTCAGTACGTCAGGGTACTAATGCGCATGACAGACGTCATATCCTCAGTCTTTTCTTGCCCCAGATGTCAGAAGACCCTGAAAAGATAAGGCCAAAAACCAAAAACTCCCAAAATACCTGCACCAAAAAATATATATACAATATATACACAATCAGCAGAATATAACCTCACCTACACAACCACCCCTAAACACAGAGGGAAGGAGGGAGGGATTGGACTGCAGCAATGTGGATCCTCGAACATCTACATTTATGGTAGGTACAAAACTGTACTATGTTCTTCATTCCACATTGCTGCAGTCCTAACTATTGGGTAGAATCCCAAAGCAGAGGTAAGGGAGGCTGGCAAATCATAAGGAAGCAGGAACTGACAACATGCCTTGCAAAATAGCTGTGGCAAAACCAGCCCTAGACTTAGAGTAGAGAGGAAGGTGATAATGCTTAGAGAAAGTATGCACTGAACTCCAAGTAGCTGCCTCCAAAATATCCTTAGTTGCCACCCCCCCTTAGAAATGCTGTGGAAGTGGCAGTAGCCCTAGTGGAATGAGGCCTAATCCCAGCTGGAATCTCCTTGCCATGATGGGAATAACAAAAAGTAATGCAACACCCAATCCACCTAGAAATAGTTTGTTTTGACACAGGCTTGCCCTTTGAACTCAAAGCAAAGAAACAAACAACTGCTGAGACTGCCTAAAATCCTTAGTCCTGCTCAAATAATAGCATAATAGCCTGTGTACATCTAAAGTGTGCAAAATCTTTTCCCCTTTATTTTGGGGATCTGCATAAAAGGTAGGCAAATGAATAGTTTGGTTTAAAGCCACACTAGAAACCACCTTAGGCATAAAGGAAGGATTAGTACGTAAGATACCCTGTCCTTATGAAAAATCAAAAAGGCTCCACTGCCATAAGGGCCTGCAACTCAGAAACCCTTCTTGCAGAAGTAATGGCCAACAAAAAGCAGTCTTCCATGACAAGTATTTCAATTCAGCAGTAGCCGAGGCTCAAAAGGTTGTAGAGTAAGTTTCTCCAACACAAAATTCAGATCCCAAGCAGGAGTAGGAGCTCTACGTGCGGGTCTTATATTCTTTGCCCCTCTAAGAAATTGCTTGAACAAAGGATGCGAAAACAATGGTGGGTCACAATCATAGTGAGCTGAAATTGCTGCAGCATGAATCTTAATGGAAGAGAAAGACAAACCTTTGTCCAGTAACTCAGTAAGATATTGAAGAGCCACACTCAAATTTGGCTCAGTAATCTCCAAATTGTTTGCTGCACTCCAAAACAAAAATCTCTTCCATTTTTCTCGTACACTTTCCTTGTACTAGGTCTTCTGGCTTCCATAATCACATTTAAAACTTGTTGAGGAAGCTGAGACCTGCTGTCTTTCAAAACAGAATATGCCAGGCTGTTAGATGTAGAGAGTGAAGCTTGACATTGAGCAGATGACCGTCCCTCTGAGACAACAGGTGTGGAATCAAGGGTAAAGGCCATGGAGGCTTCCTTACCAGACTCCTCAGTAATGGGTACCAGTGCTGCCGAGGCCAATCTGGAGCTATTAAAATCATCCTTGGCTTGTCTTGTCTGACCTTTAGAAGCACCTTTGGAAGAAGAGGCAGAGGTGGAAAGGCATACACATGAAGATTTTTCCAACTGAAAGAAAGAGCATCCACTTTCCAAGCTGTGTGATGAAATCCTTCGTGCAAAACTTTGGCAGCTGGTGGTTTAGTGGAGAAGCGAACAGATCTATGTCTGGAGTTCCCCATGACACTGTCAATTTTTGAAATACATGAAGATCCAGTTTCCACTCGTGGGGATCCATGATTTGTCTGCTTAATACATCTGCTAAGGAGTTCTGTGCTCCCGGCAGAAACCTTGCCTGAAGAGTTAGTTGCAGACTGAGCGCAGTCTCCCATAAAATCATTGCTTGTCTGCACAATGGGTAAGAATGTGTTCCCCTTGTTTGTTGATGTACCACATGACAGTTGTGTTGTCTGTTAGAATCAACACCTGCCCTGGAAGAAGTAACTCCTTGAAAGCAATTAATGCAAACTGAACTGCTAACATCTCTTTCATGTTGATATGTAAATGCTGTAGTCTGGCAGGCCACTTGTCTTGTATCCACTTTCCATTTAGATGAGCTCCCCAAGCAATATCTGAGGCATCTGTCGTTAGAATCTGACTTGCCTCTGGCCGGGTCACAGAGAGTCCCTTGTTTAGGTGACATTCCTGAGCCCACCACAAAAATTCCTTTTGAATGCAAGGTATTATTTGAATGACAGTGTCCAAATCCTGGCAGTGCTGTGTCCACAGACTTTTGAGATACCATTGTAGCTTCCTCATATGCAGTTTGGCATTGGGAAGCACCAGAATACAAGATGCCATGAACCCTAAGGCTTGAAGGACTGTCCTTGCAGTCAGCCCGGACTGAAGAGATAGATGATGGAAGTAACTGGAAAGATTCTTTTGTTTGTCCGGGGTTAAAAAGGCCATCTGGGCTGCTGTATTCAGTCTCACACCCAGAAAGCACATGTCTTGAGAGGGTACTAGACTGGACTTTATTTCGTTCACAGAATACCCTAGGCATCTTAGCACTGCTATGACATATTCCAGATGCTGTAGAAGATCTTCTTTTCTTGAGCCAGAATCAGGCAGTCGTCCAAGTAAGGATAGATTTGGATTCCTTTTAGCCTGAAGTAAGCTATCACTGGAGCCAGAACCTTTGTGAATACTCTGGGCGCAGTAGATAAGCCAAAGGGCAATGCAGAGAACTGATAATGAGAATTTCCAGCTCGAAACGCAGATACTTCCTGCAACTTAGTCTTATTGGCACATGAAGGTAAGCTTCCTTGAGATCTAAAGTTACCATCCAGTGATCTTTGCCCAGCAGAGGTAAAAGCTGTTGTAACGTCAACATTTTGAACTTGGGAATGTCCAGATAAGTGTTGAGGATAGATAAATCCAGAATTGGTCTCCACGTGTTCCCCTTCTTTGGTACTAGGAACAGGCGAGAATAAAATCCTAGGCCCCTTTCCGGCACAGGAACTGACTGAATGGCCCCTATTTGGAGCAACAGAGAAATTTGCTTGTGAGCCTCTGTTCTTTGAAGAGGAGGAATGTCTGGCATGCCTTTGAAAGGAGGCAAGGTATGGAAATAAAACCTGTAACCATGGTGAATAATATCCAGAACCCATCTGTCTTGGGTAATTAAATCCCAATTTTCTTTGAAAAGAGACAGCCTTCCTCCCAAAGGTGCTGCCAGGCGAGAACGTACTGGCAGCGGAAAATGCAGGTCATTGGGTCTGCTTACGAAAGGACTGACCCCTGCCCTCACCAGAAGTCTGAGCAGGGGAACTCCCTGTCCTAGGCCTAAAAGAACCCTGAGCTCTGCCCCTACCACGTCTAGACCTACCCCTAGACTGGGAATCATAAGCAGGATAAGTCCATCCCTTAGTAGGCCAATTTCTACTAAACTTGGAGGCTGCACCTGCAAAAATCTTTAACAGTTTGCATAGACTTAGCCTTGTCCTCCATTTTCTTCAAAACTGCTTCCACAGGCGAACCAAACAACACATCAGACTGTAAAGGAGCATACAAAATCCTTGTCTTAACATGCTCAGCTAAATTCTGATCTCTCAGCCAGGCGTGCCTACGAAGAACAGAACCAGTGGCAGCCACCCTGGAGGAGGCCTGCACAGCATCAAAACCACACTGCAAGGAATGTTTACCCACCTGTTCAGACACATGAACTAAATCCTGCAACTCTTTACACTCAATACCTTCAGCCAGAGCATCCACCTTAGATTTCAGCTGTGAAAGAAGATAATTCTGATATTTTAACATGTGAAACTGACAATTCAACGCCCTCATGGCTAAAGTGGAAGAAGTATACACTTTCTTTCCCCATCTATCCAAAGCCCTTGCCTCTTTATCAGGAGGGACAGGATTTTTAACAACTGAGGCCTTCACACCTTTAGGCCCCTGAGAGACAGTTTCTGGGTCTGCCCTAGGACTCTTAAAAGATACTTATGAGCTTCAGGCACCCTATAATACCTATCCGGTTTAACTGGGGCAGGAGGCAAAGAATCAGGATTCAGGGAAGCCTCTGCAAACACATCTTCCACCACATTCAAAACAGGAGGTATAGCTAAAGGCCTATGCTGGGGTAAAACAAGAATTCCCTAAGCCTTTTCCTGGAATCAGAGAAATCTTGACCTTCCCATTTAAAATGCTCCCTCATGGAATGCAGAGTCTCTGAAAATGAAAAATCCTCAGGAGGAGAAGCAGAAGGAGTAGAATCATCCACATCAGAATCAGAATAAGGAGGGTACTCCTGCAAGTCTTCAGCCGAAGACTCCGAAGCCTCCGAGCATTGCTCAAAACTCTCAAACTCAGGTTCCACCCTAGGCCTCTTATCAGGAGGGGCATAGAACCCTAATCATAGTAATCAAATCCTCTGCCATTTTAAGCATATGTTTCTTAGGCAAAGATCCTGAAGCACTAGGGGAAACCCCACAGAAGCTAAACTTGGCCTGCCCCTCAAAGAAGCCTTGGAAACTGAAGGGAGGCTCTAACCACCTTAGGAAGAGAGGGAAGAACAGCCACCTGAGAAGCCCCTCAGCCTGGCCTACTTCCTGAGAGGATACATCCTGTAACAGTAAAGTCTCTCCCTGAGACTCCAAAGAGACACCTGGCAAAACCTCCGTCTCCACTGAGCCTTCCAAAGAACCGACGTCTGGGACTGTCGGTTCCTCCACCCTAGGCTTTGCTGCTTTATCTTTGCGTTTTTAGCGAAGCGCCGGAGCATCCGGCGGCATTTTATAATTACAACGCTTCCCAAACACTAACCTGGCACAGTCTAACCTTCTTTTAATAGTGCGTTTGTTAAATCTAGCACAAGAGCGGCATCCAACAACGTCGTGCTCAGGCCCTAAACAAGGTATACACAAAGTATGGTAATCCCTATGAGGTATCTGTTTCCCACAAGAAATACAGTTATTCACTTTTTCTGACATCCGGTTAAATACTGAGGCAAGAAAAACCAAAATATTCCCCAACGGGTACTTAGCCAACTTTGATTCAGTCTGAAACTCTGACTTCAGAAACTTTCAGAACGCCAACCTGCACTCGCAAAATTGCTTCTGCATCGGACCATGCGGCAAAAAAGACTAAGGATATGACGTCGGGCATGCGCATTAGTACCCTGACGTACTGACGTCAGTCTAATGCGCCCTGACCGGCGTCAATACTTTGGTATTCGGGCCGACTGGACAGCGGACTACCCAATAGTTAGGACTGCAGCAATGTGGAATGAAGAACATCTCATATGGAGTGTATATTCATAGAGACAGATTCCCGTCTATGCAATTCAGTGGACACTGACCTTTCACTAGTCTTCCAGCTCCAGATGGCTCCTCGAGCATTAGGTCCACTAATCAAACTATGGTCATCTATGCCACAGTTAAGGCTTCATCTCTCAGTGTTAAAAAACTGAACAAGTGTAGATTTTGAATGGCATGCAGTACAGTGGTGCAGGGAATGTCTATCGCATGAAGTTGCTTAGTCACTAAGGAAAGGTGAAAAAGAATATGGGGAGGGGGGGCAGAGAGTGTGATCCTTGACAGAAATTCTGATGTGCGCTTGTAAATGCCAGATACTGGTGGTGGAAATACAGAAAGTACAGTTTTGTACCTACCATAAATGTAGATGTTCGAAGATCCACATTGCTGCAGTCCTTACACTTGGGTAGTCCGCTGTCCTCGGTCGGCCTGAATATCAAAGTATAAGGCTGACGTTGGTCAAGGCGCATTTGACTGACATCAGGACGTCAGGGTACAAATGCGCATGACCGACGTCATATCCTCAGTCTTTTCTTGCCCCAGATGTCAGAAGACCCTAAAATAAAGGTCAAAACCAAAGACAGCAAACAACCAACCCACCACCCTTGCACTAACTATATGTACAATATATACAAAATACACAATATGTACAACCCAACCCACACAACCACCTCTAACTACAGAGGGGAAGGAGGGAGGGTAAATTGGACTGCAGCAATGTGGATCTTCGAACATCTACATTTATGGTAGGTACAAAACTGTACTATGTTCTTCATCTCACATTGCTGCAGTCCTTACACTTGGGTAGAATCCCAAAGCAGAGGTAAAGGAGGATGGCTAACTACAAGGAAGCAGGAGCTGCCAAGATGCCCTGCAAAACAGCAGTGGCAAAACCAGCCCTGGATTTAGAGTAAAGTGGCAGGTGATAATGCCTAGAGAAAGTATGCACTGAACTCCAAGTAGCTGCCTCCAAAATATCCTTGGTTGCCACTCCCCTCAAAAGCTGTCGAAGTGGCAGTAGCCCTAGTGGAATGAGGCCTAATCCCAGCTGGAATCTCCTTGCCATGATGGGAATAACAGAAAGCAATGTAAAACCCAATCCACTTAGAAATAGTTTGTTTTGACACAGGCTTGCCCTGAGAACTCAAAGCAAAAGAAACAAACAACTGCTGAGACTGCCTGAACCCTTTAGTTCTGTCCAAATAATATCGCAACTGCCTGTGTACATCTAAAGTGTGCAAAATCTTTTCCCCTTTATTTTGGGGATTTGCATAAAAAGTAGGCAAATGAATAGTTTGGTTTAAAGCCACACTAGAAACCACCTTAGGCATAAAGGAAGGATTAGTACGTAATGATACCCTATCCTTATGGAAAATCAAGAAAGGCTCAACTGCCATAAGGGCCTGCAATTCAGAAACCCTTCTTGCAGAGGTAATTGCCAGCAAAAAAGCAGTCTTCCATGACAAATATTTCAACTCAGAAGTAGCTGCAGGCTCAAAAGGTTGTAGAGTGAGTTTCTCCAACACAAAATTGAGATCCCAAGCAGGAGTAGGAGCTCTTCGTGGGGGTCTTATATTCTTTGCCCCTCTAAGAAATTGCTTGAACAAAGGATGAGAAAACAATGGTGGGTCACAATCATAGTGAGCCGAAATTGCTGCAGCATGAACCTTAATAGAAGAGAAAGACAAACCTTTGTCCAGTAACTCAGTAAGATATTGAAGAGCCACACTCAAATTAGGCTCAGAAACATCAAAATCTCTTGCTGCACACCAAAATAAAAATCTCTTCCATTTATCTGCGTACACTTTCCTTGTACTAGGCCTTCTAGCTTCCAAAATCACATTCAAAACTTGTTGTGGAAGTTGAGACCCTCTATGGTTCAAAACAGAATATGCCAGGCTGTTAGGTGAAGAGAGTGAAGTTTGACATTGAGCAAATGGCTGTCCTCCTGTGACAACAGGTGTGGAATCAAGGCAAAGGCCATGGAGGCTTCCGTGCCAGACTTCTCAGTAATGGGTACCAGTGCTGTCGAGGCCAATCTGGAGCTATTAAAATCATCCTTGGCTTGTCCTGTCTGACCTTTAGAAGTACCTTTGGGAGGAGAGGCAGAGGTGGAAAGGCATACACATGAAGATTGCTCCAATTGAAAGAAAGAGCATCCACTTTCCAAGCTGTGGGATGAAACCTTTTTGTGCAAAACTTTGGCAGCTGATGGTTTAGTGGAGAAGCGAACAGATCTATGTCTGGAGTTCCCCATGACACTGTCAATTTCTGAAACACATGAGGATCCAATTTCCACTCGTGGGGATCCATAATTGTCTGCTCAACACATCTGCTAAGGAGTTCTGTGCTCCTGGCAGAAACCTTGCCTGAAGATTGAGTTGTAAACTGAGAGCAGTCTCCCACAAAATCATTGCTTGCCTGCATAGAGGATAAGAATCGTTCCCCTTGCTTGTTGATGTACCACATGACAGTTGTGTTGTCTGTTAGAATCAACACCTGCCCTGGAAGAAGTAAATCCTTGAAAGCTATTAATGCAAACTGGACTGCTAACATCTTCTTTAGATTGATATGTAGATGTTGTAGTCTGGCAGGCCACTTGTCTTGTATCCACTTTCCATTTAGATGAGCTCCCCAAGCTTTGTCTGAGGCATCTGTCGTTAAAATCTGACTCGCCTCTGGCCGGGTCACAGAGAGTCCCTTGTTTAGGTGACATTCCTGAGCCCACCACAAAAATTCCTTTTGAATGCAAGGTATTATTTGAATGACAGTGTCTAGATCCTGGCAGTGCTGTGTCCATACATTTTGAGATACCATTGTAGCTTCCTCATATGCAGTTTGGCATTGGGAAGCACCAGAATACAAGATGCCATGAACCCTAAGGCTTGAAGGACTGTCCTTGCAGTCAGCCGGACTGATGAGATAGCTGATGGAAGTAAAGGGATAGACTCTTTTGTTTGTCCGGGGTTAAAAGGCCATCTGGGATGCTGTATTCAGTCTCACACCCAGAAAGCACATGTCTTGAGAGGGTACTAGACTGGACTTTATTTAGTTCACAGAATACCCTAGGCATCTTAGCACTGCTATCACATATTCCAAATGACGAAGAAGCTCTTCCCTTCCTTGAGCCAGAATCAGGCAGTCGTCCAAATAAGGATAGATCTGTATTCCTTTCAGCCTGAAGAAAGCTATCACTGGAGCCAGAACTTTTGTGAACACTCTGGGCAGTAGATAAGCCAAAGGGCAATGCAGAGAACTGATAGTGAAAAGTCCCAGCTCAACAACGCAGATACTTCCTGCAACTTAGTCTGATAGGAACATGAAGGTAAGCCTCCTTGAGATCCAAAGTTACCATCCAATGATCTTTGCCCAGCAGAGGCAAAAGCTGTTGTAACGTCAACATTTTGAACTTGGGAATGTCCAGATAAGTGTTGAGGATAGATAGATCCAAAATTGGTCTCCACGTGTTCCCCTTCTTTGGTACTAGGAACAGGCGAGAATAAAATCCTAGGCCCACTTCTGGCATAGGGACCGGCTGTATGGCCCCTAGTTGAAGTAACAGAGAAATTTGCTTGTGAGCCTCTATTCTTTGTTGAGGAGGAACGTCTGGCATGCCTCTGAAAGGAGGCAAGGTATGGAAATAAAACCTGTAACCTTGGTGTATGATATCCAATACCCATTTGTCTTGGGTAATTAAACTCCAATTTTCTTTGAAAAGTGCCAACCTTCCTCCCAAAGGTGCTGCCAGACGAAGGCTCTGGCAGCTGAAAAGGTAGGTCATTGGGTCTGTTTACTGAAAGGACTGACCCCTGCCCTCACCTGAAGACTGTGCAGGAGAACACCCTGTTCTAGGCCTGAAAGAGCCCTGAGCTCTGCCCTACCACGTCTAGATCTACCCTAGACTGGGAATCATAAGAAGGATCGTCCACCCTTTAGCAGGCCAATTTCTGCTAAACTTTGGAGGCTGAACCTGCAAAAATCTTTAACAGTCTGCATAGACTTAGCCTTGTCTTCCATTTTCTTTAAAACTGCCTCAACAGGAGGACCAAACAACCGTCAGATTGTAAAGGAGCATCTAAAATCCTTGTTTTAACATGTTCAGACAAATTTTGATCCCAAGGGGTAAAATTCAGAGCATTAAGCAACAGACTCAGTTACAAGGTTTGCTGAGAAGTTATAACATTTGTGATTATAAATAAGATCAGTAAATAGTAAATAATTTGCCTTGGAGTCATTCTGGAAAACAGGCTTTCAGAGAGAAAATCACAGCATGATGGGCAGATTTGATTATGAAAGTGGGCAAAAATCGACAGGCACAAGCTGGAGAAATGTTTGTGAAAACAAGATCAAGAAATTAACACCTCTGCTTGGTAAGGGGACAATTTGGTCAAGTGCATTGGCATTTACAAAGTTCAGAAATCTATGGGCATACTTCTTGTTAGTAGCAAATATTTGCCAGATTACGTGTGAATACAATATTGTATAGTTATAATATAACTAGTGGATAGCTGAAGTCATGTGCAAGAAAGATTTGACTGCTAACTCTTCTAACTGGCTAAGGTATTCCATATGCCCAGAAGGGATCATACATGGGGATTTATGTTTGGCTATAATGTTGTAATTAACTTTACTGACTGTAATTAGGACTTCAACCATTTTTAGATTTGTATCATATGAAAACTGGCAAGCAACAATGGAATTATGAATAAATACAGATACTCCCGACAGTTGCTGGTGGATCTGAATACACAATAGGTATTATACCCTGGAATGCAATGACTGCTATCAATGCAATAAGACTAGGTTTCTGTAATTATACTAATGCTGAGGTCCTCAAGTTTAAGTAAGGCCACAAGCTCAAGGATTTTGTTGTTTAGGCTTCAAGTATTCCGCGTTACTACATTGATATTATCCATATTGGAGTTTACTATGTTGGGATGACCAACAGGTGAACTCTGCCTAAAAAAGGCATTACTGGGGAGGCAGAATTTTTTAGCCAATATATGAAACAAAGGGCAAAAGATGCAGGCCAGTCCTGGTAAAGCAGGTGGGTCTATTGATCATTTCATCCTATGCAGACACATACTGTATCCCCCTAGAATGACACTAATTACTGAAACCAATTATTTTATCTTTGAATTTAGTAATTATTCTTGGTAATGGTAGAATTCTGCTCAATGTCACAGGTTTTCCCTCTTTGAAGACATAATCTGAGAAGTCAACAATGTCTCAATGCATCTCCCACAGGGTGGAATCCCCAAGTTCATTTACCCCTACATGGGCAAATACAACATCATAACTGCATCTGTGTTGGTGCAGGGACCTAGAGGTCCTAGGGACAGCCTTAATCCTTGCACTAGATAGGCAGCTGTCTCCCTGTCCCTATCCAACCTAGTAAGTGTTTTATCTATATATCTTACAATAGAGTCACTATCAACTAAGACAATTCTAGGGTGTGCTGTAGGCGTATGAGATCTTAAGGGTCCAGGCTTGCAGCAAAGTTGACTTCCACTAAGAGTAGGTGTGGGTTCAGATGTTTGTATGGTATTAGTATTTGTGTTAGGTAGTGAGGTAAGTTAGTAGGATGTCTAGAGGAACTAGGGGGCTTAGGCAAGGATTTCTTTACTCCCTCAGCATATGTGGAAGTAATGTTTTCATTTACTGACAGTGGATGGGATGGAGAGTGTTCAGCCTACAATTTAGATAAATAGGTAACAGTATGTGTTAGAAGAAGTGGGTTGCCAGCAAACATGAGGCAGTTGTTACATTGCCTCAGAAAATCATGAGCTAAGAGGTTGCCCAAGGAACAGGATAAAGCAGACTGACAGTCCATGATGACAGGTAGTACTTTTCAACAGAGTATAGGTTTTATATATACATATATATATATATATATATATATATATATATATATATATATATATATATATATATTTATATATAAATCAGTGAAAACAATGAAGGTTGGGGAAGCACAATATATAACCAGCTTAATACAATAATGGAGGGCTGAATGTCTGCAGACTTATGTCACTCATGGAAGAGAGTTTCAAACCTGTGCAATACTCACTGCATGCTCAACCCCAGAAACATTTTCTGGGTGTATGCAAGGCATGGAAGGGCTAAACTAAAGAACCCCTAGCGGTATAGGTGTGAAGTAGAAACAAAACAAAAGTGGATTATGTGGATGGTAGCATCAAGCAGAACAAAAAGTGGATTATATTGATGTCAGTGTCAAGTAGGAAGGAAACCAAGTGTGATTAGTAAAGAATTTATAGTTGGCTTGTGGCTGTGGTTGTGGATGGGTGAGTGTAGAGAGACTAAAAATGTGCATTTTTATTAAATAAGAGCAAGCAAGAATAAAGATATGGAATTAGGGAAAGGAAGGGACAAAGTGTAGATGGCTAACAGGAAAAGGATGTAAAGAGAGGCAATAGATATTATTTAAGTTAGTGAAACTTGACCATCAAACCTCCCCCACCTGATTACTGACCCATTCAAGAGAGTGCTATAGCTCGTCTGACCCCAGTGGCAACAGTCAAGCACTGGCAGTGGTGCTGTCTTCTTTGATGGGGTGAGGTGTCTTTCTGTCAAGAACTATACCACGTGTGTGCCCCAGTTATCATTCTGGGGCTGTGCATACACAGCACAGGACTGTCGCTCACTTCTGCAAGTGATTTAAGCCATTAGATGTCCCCAACCCTCTTGAATGCTTCTGCAGGGTTTCTTGATTCACCAAGAAACTCATATGGAGTGTATATTCATAGAGACAGATTCCCGTCTATGCAGTTCAGTGGACACTGACCTTTCACTAGTCTTCCAGCTCCAGATGGCTCCTCGAGCATTAGGTCCTCTAATCAAACTATGGTCATCTATGCCACAGTTAAGGCTTCATCTCTCAGTGTTAAAAAACTGAACAAGTGTAGATTTTGAATGGCATGCAGTACAGTGGTGCAGGGAATGTCTATCGCATGAAGTTGCTTAGTCACTAAGGAAAGGTGAAAAAGAATATGGGGAGGGGGGGCAGAGAGTGTGATCCTTGACAGAAATTCTGATGTGCGCTTGTAAATGCCAGATACTGGTGGTGGAAATACAGAACAAGGAAAACTGATATTGGGTAGTAAGAAAGAGTGGGTGGTTAGAGTGAATATTGGGGACTACATTATGTTAAAAAGTGTACTGTAGAAGAAAATAAAAGGCAAAGGCAAATAAACCAGATGAGATCAGAAAAAAAGGGGCATTTAGTAGGATGGTTGCGAATGAAAACAGGGTTATTAGTAGAAGAATAGATAGATACATAGTTAACAAGAGGGAGATAAGATGTCAAGGTGTAAAATAGGTGAAGAGGTTCTATATGTAACCTTATGACTATGACACTGACCCAAAACACCTGGGTCATACTGTGGAAGGAAAAGAGCATATAAGTGTAAATATAAGGTATAATAAGTGAAAATGTCTTTCAGCTTTTCCCAGTTAGGGGTCACCACAGCGGAACTCTGGTACATTAATGATTGGCAGTGGATTTTTACAGTGCCGAGTTGCCAGCCCAACGCCCAACCTTCAAAGAAGGCACACTCATTCATGCACACACCTACCTGCATGTCTTTAGACATCACTCGACCATGGGGAGGACAAGCAGACTCTACACAGAAGACGCTCCAGCTGAGAATTGAACAGGAGAACCTCTTGCTGTGAGGCAACATTGGTAACCACTGCATCACTGCGGCCACGCACATAAGGTATAATAAGTAAGGTATGATAAAGTATGGAGGAAAGAGAAGAGATGGGGAAGAAGAAGAATAACTTGATTACAATTTGATGTGAGAATTTTGCTGTGAAAAAAAATAGAATAAAGGCTTATGTAACTATATGTACAACCAGTAAGAATGTTACTGGAACCATCCAGAAACAGGTGTTTGTGTATGTTGTGGAACCATCCTGACAGGTGTTTTGATATTACCAAAGCATATATTTTGTTGCCATAAGAAGACATTGTATTTTAAAGCATGTATAAAAGTAAAGTGTAAAAGCAGTACAAAGAAATAAAGATAGGTCGGATGTGAAGCTGTCAGGTAAACAATGTAGAATACAGTTATTTAGGTAAAATGGGAGTTCTGCAGTGGGGGAACATACCTCTCAACTGTCCAGATCTTCACAGAAAGTCCAGATTTTTGCCTTATATTTTTGGTTTATTCCTCATAAAATTTGTGTTTTTTTCCAAATCATTGAGGACTAAAGTCACTAAATAATAATGAATAATGGCAAGTATTTGAGTTTCACATTCATATTCTTTTAGAAAATACTTGATAATGCAAAACCTGTTATTCTAATGTTTTTCTGAGTTTATAGGAACAATGTTTAAAATCTGTCCCTATTTTTGGGCCTTTGTACCCCCATTATTTTGGGCTTTGCCCAGATTTCTTCCACTGAGCAGTTGAAAGGTGTGAGGGGGAACTGTGGTTGGACCGAAACACCAAAGGCGGAGGTGTGTCAATATTCATTAAGGATATCCACACCTCCAGGCTAGTTGCTCAGCATAATGCATCCGAGGTTATCCAAGTGCAACTAACTCTGGGGAAAACTGCAATCCAAATTGTAGCTTGCTACAGATCCCCCAACATGCCCCAGGATTCCCACTCCTCTTTTCTTGATGTACTGGAAAATATTAGGGTTCAACCAAAAACCCTAATAATAGGAGACTTCAACTACCCCACCATTAACTGGGAAAACTACTCGTGTACCAACTCCTTAGCTCAACGCTTTCTGGAATTCATAAACTCCAATGCCCTGGATCAACTTATCCACACCCCCACCAGGGCCAACAATATCCCAGACCTAGTCATTACCAACATGAGCGACCGGTGTTCCACACCTGAAGTCAACTCCTCATTGGTCCGATCCAATGATAAGCTAATCACCCTTGATATCCACATCCCACCCCCACCTCCCATTAAGAAAACCACTGTAAAAAATTTCTCCAAAGCCAACTTCATGTTTCTTAAGACAGAAGTGGTGAACTTCATGACACCCATGCAGATGGACAATACAGTTACAATGTCTGAATCCTACACAAATGCACACTATAAGCACTTACACGAGTGCATGGATCATGCTATCCCAAACAGAACCAAGCCCCTATCCTCCAAAAAAAAGGAAGCCAATCTGGTGGTCCCCTGCCATAAACAAACTGAACAACAGAAGGAAGAAACTGTTGCAAAAGAGAGTAAAATCCCATGAGTGGAGTAGCTCCCTGGTCAGCCTCAGTATGAAGCTGAGATCCCTTATAAGATCCTCCAAAGCTAGCTATGAAAACAAAATTGCCACTAATTCTAAGGACAACCACAAAGCATTCTATAGCTATGTCAAGGATCTCGATGGCAACACCCATATCTGCTCTGAATTACAGCACAACGGCACGAAAATTACAGAACCAACTTGATACCACATCTATACAGGAAGAATGCAGAGACCCTATAATCACAACTACCCAGGTAAAAGTTGCACTCTCTAAAGCCAAAAACACAGCATCCATGGGACCGGACAATATCTCAGGCTGCGTTTTACACACATTTCAGAATGAACTGGCTCCCCACTTAAGCATCATGTTAAATAATAGCCTCACATCAGGCTTTGTGCCCACTGAATGGTGCACAGCAACAGTTATCCCACTCCACAAAGGGGGAGCCACCACTGATATCGGGAACTATCGACCTATTAGCCTGACGAGCCTGGTCTGCAAGGCCATGGAAGGTATCATCATGTAACTCATAAACAAAGACATTGGTAACCTCCAAACTCTGGATCCCACCCAGTTCGGGTTTGTGAAAGACAGATCATGCCTCCTGAACCTGATTGACTTCTTTGAGGCAGTCACCAAAGCCATAGATTAGAGTAAGGTGGTTCACACAGCCTATCTTGACCTCGCCAAGGCTTTCAACGCCATCCCCCATTCTGGAATTATAGCTAAACTCACTAAACTAGGTATAAACCCCTACATCAGAAGATGGGTTGCCAACTGGCTCACTGACAGAACCCACACTGTAAAAGTTGCGGACTCCAAATCTGACCTCATAGCAGTGACAAGTGGAGTACCATAGGGTTCCGTCCTGGGACCACTCCTGTTTGGTATCTACTTCTCTGAAGTACAGGCTAACACAAAAGGCCTCTGGCTAACGAAGTTCGCAGATGACTGCAAACTAGGAGCCATAGTCAAGTCCCCAAATGATGTGGACATCCTACAGAAGGGCCTCGCCGAGACAGATGCCTGGTGTCAGAGCCATGGCCTCAATGCCAAAACGTGCAGTGTCATCCCCTTTGGTAAAAACTCTGTACCCATGAGCTACCATATAGGCAGCAATCTACTTAACACCGAATGTGTGATAAGAGACTTTGGGACCCAGGTGGACAGCAGTCTCTCCTTTGATAGTCACATCACCACAGTAATCAGGAAGTACTTCTACGTGGCACACCTCATCATAAAAGGGTTCTCATCCAGAAAAAAAGAGGTCATTGTTCCCCTCTACTCGACACTCATTAGACCCATTATAGAGTACAATGCCACTTTTGGAATGTACCTCACAAGACATCTGCAACAGCTGGAAAGGCCACAGAAGTACCTCACAAAGAGGATTACTGGACTCAAACAAATGCCCTATACTGACCGCCTCAAAAAACTCCAGCTTTTCTCTGTAGCATATCGCCTACTCCTAGGTGATCTCTGCCTAACATATAAAGCTATGTCAAACCCAGAGCTGTTGGACATGCTACACCTAAAGAAATCCCAATCCCTCTGAGCTACATGCTCTAAGGACCTAAACCTTGTCACCACAATAAACAGGACATGCTGGAGGGATAGAGTCCTGTCCCAGAGACTTCCTATACTCTGGAACAGGCTACCCATCTATGTCAAGCAAAGTTCTTCATTAACACTCTTCAAGAAAAAGCTTGATGAGTGGATGGGAAATAGAAAATACACCCCCGGGATCACTTCTGTGTCTCTGCTCAACAGTGGCACAGGAAAATAACTTTCTTGGGTGGTGTAAGCCAGGGAACCTTGTTGGCTAGGCTAAGTAGGGCCTTGGGCCGATAGCCTAGTACCTACCTATGAAGACTGGCTGGGTACATGTCGGAAAGTTGTAACTGAAAGGTGAAGTATGATAATTCCCCAGGAAGGACTTAATTGCCTGTACATTATTAAGTCCAAAAAAATGTTTGAGTCAGAAAGCCAAATGCAATTAAAATATTCTTCAAAAAGACAGCAGGGTGAAGCTGGAAAAGCTGTCATTAGTATGCAGATTCATTAATTTGTGAATGTGGAAGAACTTGTTTTCTTTGGCCACCTTCTTGTTTTCTTATGGAAATATACATGATGAGCAATATATATATATATATATATATATATATATATATATATATATATATATATATGTGTGTGTGTGTGTGTGTGTGTGTGTGTGTGTGTATGTGTGTGTGTGTGTTTGGAACAGAAAACAGTGTACATTTTTGTTAGTCTTCCTTGGTTGAGCATGATAAGTACATTGATATATATTGTGAAACCTGCAATTCCATCTTGTAAATTTTAAGAACTTAAAACAGTTAAGTTCAGTATTTCAACAAGTCAGAATCAGCTAGAGTAATTATACTAATGCTGAGGTCCTCAAGTTTAAGTAAGGCCACAAGCTCAAGGATTTTGTTGTTTAGGCTTCAAGTATTCCATGGTACTACATTCATATTATCCATATTGGAGTTTACTACGTTGGGATGACCAACAGGTGAACTCTGCCTAAAAAAGGCATTACTGGGGAAGAAGAATTTGCTTAGCATAGTCAGAGAATTTCTTTAAATATCCTGTCTGTACCACTGATTATTATTGGCAGTCCCTTACAATATTTACCTCGACATATTTAATGTATATCAGGACTGTCTTGATAAACTTACATTTATTCATATCTAAGATCTTGAGAAGTATTTTTATTATCTTAGAAGAGAATACTTAGCACTGTAGGTTAGTGTGTTGTGGCACCCACCTCCAATTAGCCAGATCACCTAAGCATATTACCAGTGAAATATCATTTTTAGAATTTATATTTAACTAAGTCAAGATTGGCAGATAACTGGTGTATCTAGTCCATAACTATATCCAAGAACTACATTGCCAGGATAAAAGCTGTAGGAGTGGAAAATTATTCTAACCTTCCTGGGAAATAAGTGTGTGTGTGTGTTTGTGTGTGTGCATAGGCAGTTATCATGGCTAAAGGAGAATTATTTTTATTTTATTTATTTATAGTTGATTTTATTTATAGTTGATTTACCAGGATTGTCCATTGGGCCCGAAGAACCCGTTTTCAATGGAGTCCTGGGGAGAAAAGCTCCAGAACAAAGATAAAATAAGATTACAGATTTTCACACTTTTACACTTACAATCATAGTAAAACAGATTGTCAAAAACAGTGGTAACAAAACTATACAGTGGCTGACAAATGTAGACAATTGTGGGTTCAAGACAAAAAAACCAAAGGACAGGTGGTTACAATGCAAAGAATCTAAGGTTTAAGCAGCAGCAAATAGACTACTTTGGTTACATTGTGTATGATAAACATAGCATTGCTGTAGTAAATATGTAGTATCTTGAGTGGAATAGTAGAATTTAAGAATTATTAGGTGTTATTGCATTTGCTTATTTATAGTATCTGGTTATATATGATATGGTTGTCTGTAGGGAACAGACTAGGCTATGAGGGGTGGGAGCAGGAGCATTCCCAGGAGGACGTTAAGTGTGTATGCAGAGATTTTTTAAAAGCTGGGAGATTAGTAGTGGTATGGATGGAGGGGAGAAGGGAGTTCCATAGGTGTGCCAGGGCAAAAGACAGCAGATTTTTCCCTGGAGAGTGAAGAGGTTTATACAGTTCTATCAGATTTTGGTTATTAGATCTTAGAAGTCTTTGTGGCATGTGCATTTTAAAGGTGGAGCTGAGTGAGGGACAGAGGGATGGATGGAATATGAGTTTGTGCGCAAAGGTGAGCTGAGTAAAGGAGACATAGTTAGGAAGCTCAAGCCAGTTTAGTTTGTGGAGAGATACACAGTGGTGGGTAGATGCTTTGTGGCTAGTGGCAAATTTGGCAATTTTATTATAACAGGAGGACAGTTTTGTTTTGAGGGATGATTGAAGGTTTGTTAGAAGAGGAGCTCCATATAGAAGGGAAGGCATGAGGAATGTTGTAGCAAGAGTGAGCTCAGTAGATGTAGAGAGGAATCAATTTTGTCGATATAGCATGCCAAGTTTGTAGTGAGTTTTTTTTATGTTTAGTTGTAGATGGCTATTGAATTTGAGCTGGTCATCTATCTGGACCCCTAGCAGTTTGGTTTCAGATTATTAGTTCAAGAGGTGTGTTGTTTTGGCTGATGATAGAGAGTAGATTTCTGTCAATGGTTGTGTTTTTTGAGGGAGTGAATACCATAAGTTTATTTTTTGATGCATTGAGTGCTAAATGATTGTTTTTCATTCACTGTTCTGTGGTAGAGAAGACATCTTGAGTTAATTTTAAGAGCGTGGGAATGGATGTGGCTGTGCAGATAATTGTAGAATAATCTGCATATTGAATAAGTTTGGCATGGGGAATTGAGTGGAAGAAGTCATTTATGAATATATTGAAGAGGACAGGACCCAAGATGGAACCTTGGAGGACACCAGTGGGTGTGTTCAGGAAGGAGGAGGTGGCTGTTTTCCATTTGACAGCTTGTTGCCTATGGGAGAGATAGCTGGTGAACCAATTGAGAGAGGCAGGGGATAGGTTTAGGTTAGATAGTTTAGTTAGGAGAAGGCTGTGAGATATAGTATTGAAGGCTTTAGAGAGGTCGAGAAGGAGGGTAGATACAATAGAGCCAGAATCTCGGGCTGTATTTACTGTTTCCAGGAAGGAAATGAGGGCAGTCATGGTGCTGTGGCCGGGTCTGAAACTGTGTTGTGTGGAAGTTAGTAAGTTATTGTCTAGGAGATAGGGAAGGAGTTGGAGATGGATACATTTTTCTAAGAGTTTTGATATAGGAGAAAGGATGGCGATGGGACAGAAGCTAGTGATATTGTTATTATTGCCTCCTTTGTGCAAGGGTATGATGAAAGCTCTTTTCCAGAGTGTGGGAACAAGACCTTCCTGGATAGAGCAATTTATTAGGATGCTGATGGGGAAGGCAATGGCTTCGGCGGATATGTTGAGGAAGGATGAGGGTATGTTATCAGGTGCATTAGTACATGGTTTTAGCTTTTGCAAGAGTTTTTTTTATGGTAGAGGTAGGGATGGGTTTTAGGGAGAAAGGTGGGAGTTGATAGGTAGGAGTTGAGGGGGGAGGTAGGAGGAGTGATGCAGGTGTAGGTAGTGAGGAGTTATTGGAGAAGGATGTGGTTAGTTTAGAGATAGAGTCTAAGAAGAAAGAGTTGAATTGGGTGGCCAGATCGATATCTGGAGCATTTGGGTCTGGGCTTGGGTTTTCTACTGAGCTAGGTTTTAGGAGTTTATTGATGCCTTTCCAGAATTTTTGAGGGTTGGTTTTATGGTTGTTTTGGAGTATGGAGTAGTAGTTTTGACGATCTATAGTGATAACTTTTTAACTTTGTTGCGAAGAGTTCTGAATTCATTAAGGGTAGAGGGAGTTTTGTTTCTTTGGTAATATGCCCAGGTTTTGTCTCTAAGTCGCATGGCAGTTAGTGTGTTTTTTATTAGCCGGGGGCGGTATTGTTTCGTATTCTTTTGGTTTTAAGGGGGGTGAAACTATCCAGGAGATTTAGGAAAGCTGTATTGAAGTATGCAACAGCACTATTCAGGGGTAGGGTTTTTAGTGGGTTCCAATTTATTGATTTTAGGGAGTCTGAGAAGGTTACTGGGTTGACGTTTTTTAGGTTGCGAGTGCTGATGTAATTATGTGTTGCTTGCAGTGGGCATGGAAGACGTTTAGTGAAGATGGGAAGATGGTCACTGAGGGAGTCAGGTAGAGTTTCACTGTCGGTGTAATAGTGGGGATGAGAGACTAAAATCCAATCTAGGGTGCTGCCACTGGAGAAATCTTTAGAGGGCCTGGTAGTCAGGTTGATGAGCTGAGAGTATTTATAAAGGTTAATGTTTAGGGGGTGTGTGGAGGAATGAATGGAAGACCAATTAATATTTGTGTCACCCATGATAATAGTTTCATTGCTGATATTGATAGAAAGCCAAGATAGGATGTATTTTAGTACTGAGACATTGTCACCAGGGGGGATGTAAAGTGATACTATGCAAATGTGTTTGTGTTTATTTAATTGAAATATACCTAATACTAGTTCTGCATTGGAGAAATTTGGAATGGGTTTGTTATACGGAGTAATGGATAGGGTGGATGAATAGAGTAAAGCTACCCCGCCACCCTTTTTATGGGTCCTGTCTTTTCTGATTATTGAGTAGTTTGGTAGCAAAACTTCGGTGTCTTTTATATTAGGTCTTAGCCAGGTTTCAGAGATAGCTAAGATGTCAGGTTTGTTGTGGAAAAGCCATGCATGAAGGTTAGGGATTTTGTTCACTATGCTTTGGGCATTTAGAGAAGCTAGTAGAATGGATTTGGATGTAGAGGTAGTGGTGATTGGGCCTGGGTTAGGGTGTATGTCACCAGGTAAGAGTATGGTTGTAAGGTGTTCGATTAAGGTAATAAGGTGTTTGGATTGTGTTGTTTGAATGTTGTTGGTTTTCAGATATTTATGGATGTTGGAGGTTAGGGAGGGACTAAAGAGTTTATAAGAAGTGTTTCGTTTGTAGTGAAAAAATAGATGGGAGTTAATGGAATAAAGTTCAGGGGTAATTGTGATAAATGGTTGTAAGTGAGAAGATGGGAGGGAGCTAGTAGAGTGAAAGGGTGGTGAATGATTGGTAGTGTTGGGTTGGGTGAGGCAGTGGGTGTAAGTAAGGATGAGAAGTAATAGTAGTTGGATTATGAATGATATGTGTTTTGTAGTCATGTCGTGGTTTTAATAAAGTCTTGTATGTAGTGTAGGAAAAAAGGGTGTGAAACAGATATAGTATTATAAGATATGAAGGGAGGTGTGATGAGGTGTGTTATGAGGGAGGTGTTGTTAGTGAAGGGGTTAGGAGACACTATAACTCACAGAGGCAATGATAACACAGAGGACTAGGGTGCTAGCCCACAGAGTTAGCTCCATAAGTGTTCAGTTATAGTCCTAGGTTGGGTATGAATGTTGATTCCCTTTATGGTCTTGGTGCTGCTGCTTTTCTGTACAGTGGAGGAACTTGTCTGCTCATCTGCCATCAGACGGTAAGTTATTTTTCTTGTTATACTTAACTTAAACTTTTGGAAGCCACTGCTTGCTCCTGTAACCATAGCCAGTTTTTAGCACCTATGATCTCTGTAGTCATTGGAGGGCTGGGGAATACTCAATGTGGGTCACAAATTGGGTGAATTGGTTATTGAATCAGAATTGTGCACACTTTTTTTTAACCAGTTCCATATCAATGATAAAACTCAAGAGAGCATTCCTCTGGTAACCACCAAACCTTTTTGGAGCAGTGAAGCAGATTGAAGGGCAACAGTCTCTTTCCCCTCACATACCCAGGTTAGAAGAATAAATTTTTTTCAAGAAAAATTGGACATTTTCAGCATGTCACAGATATGTTTATAGGGGAGGTTACTAGGCTACTGGACCTAGGGCCTTTATAAACCTAGCCACCTTATACCCTTGTTCCCTTATTGACCAAGTTGTATGGTCCATATTTGCAGTGTGAGTCTATGATCAGTACCAACTGCCCTTATCCAAGAGGGACAAAGGTGACACCCCAGGGCAAATTTATGGTCTCCCATCCAGTTATCTAAGTTATGCTTAAATAGGGTCATTGAGGAGCCCTGTTTTACGTGAATTTGGAGTTTGTTCCAGAGGTGTGGCAATCCCTGGGAGACATATCTGTCTCTCCAGCATGCCCTGTTAATGTTGTAGGCTAGGTTAAGACCTGTAGAGGAAGAGAATCTTGTCCCATTTGACTTGCAGATGTGCAACATTTCCATTAGGGCAGGCTCCAAGACTGCTCTGTAGGCCAGGTACAAGTAGCCTCTCAGCAGCCTATAAGATACAGAGTGCAGTGACAGGGCCTTCAGTCTGTCCACGTAGGTCATGTGTTGAAGGCCCGTACATACAGAAGAGAGCATTGTACTCCATTCATGGTCTGATGAGGAATGAGTACAGGGGAGTTATAACATCCTTAGTTATGGATGTGTTGCCATTGCTTATGAGATGTGCAACCTAGAAGGCCTTCCTTACCACTGTGGACACGTGGTGATCAAAGTGAAGGTTTCTATCAACCTATGTTCCCAAATCTCTCACCACAGGTTTTGAGCTAAGGGGAGTACTGTTGATATTGTAATTTGCAGGGACTTCCCCTTTGCTAAAAAGGATGATAACATATATTTCTGTGTTTAGTTTAAGTCCATGGCTTTGTCACCAATTATTTGTCTGTGTAAGCCTTTTCATATTATATCAACATCATTGAGGGACTCAATGACTGCATCCAGTCTGCAGTCATCGGTGAACTTGGTAAGCCACACACCATCTACTTTCACCTGGACTTCTGAGAAACAGATTCCAAACAGTAGGGGGCCCAGCACAGATTCTTGTGGTACACCACTGGTAACTGGTCTGCTGGTAGAGGTGGAATCCCTAGTGATGGAAAAATCTGTCAGAAATAGCTGTGAAAAGTCTTCCATCCTGGTGGGAAGATGGCTGTTGCTTTTACCCTTCTGGGTTGCTGTTGTCGCTTTTGCTGAAAATGTCAAACAAAAAGCTTCTATCTGTAGGGGCATATAAGAGTTGAATTCTAATATCCTCTTGAAAAGACCAGGTTTTCAACCACGCAAAACTGTAAAACTGCTGTAGTTGGACTAGATTACATAAAAGTAACATCTACTGAGTCACGCTTACAATTAATAAAGTGAGACTCCACTCTACAGCAGCTTTAGCTTCCCCTTTAAATCATCAGCTTGAAATTCCACTGTCTGATTAATAATTTCAACCTGATAGTGCACCATGTGGGTTGACTGTTTACAGTTCTGATGGCTAGGAAAGCAGAAGTATAGATCCTCTTCAGAAATACATCTATAGATGTGCTTTCCTTATTATTAGAAAGGGTATTCAGTAAGTGCCTTTTCTGACCTGTCAGTAATGGCAGGGACAGCCACTTGGTGTTAATATAAAAATGTATCTTGGCTGAAATGTGGAAACCATTTAGAGACCATCAAGGAAGATAAGGATGGGAATCTGTGCAACTGTGGGCTAATTCACCCATCTCTGTAGGATGGCAGAAGGCCTTTTTACTTTTGTGCTCTCATGAAATCCACTTCCTCATGTGCCACCTTAGCTACTATTCTGGTGAACACTTTTCTTCCACCATCTGTCCATCAAGAATCCTCTGCCTGAGTAGTGAAATGATAGGAAAATATGATACTTCAAGTAGCTGCTTTCCCGTAGAGTGGAAGAACAAATCTGCTCACTAGTCACCACAGGGTACATTATTTTGCTTGTTATATCTGACTTAAACCTCTTGGAAACAACCACCTGCTCCTGTAAGCACAGTTAGATTTAAGCACCTATGAACTGCACAGTCACTGGGGGATGAGAAAACTCAGTGTGGGTTACTAATCTCAGCAAAATATCATATATTGTTTTTTTTTTTAATTTTGCACTCAATGTACTTTCATCTTCTTTTTACTGTTTTAAACATTAAAAAGGCAGGATAAACAAAGAAGGAAATTGAAGAGCTACACTATGACTTGGAGAAGCTTATTAGAAAGAAAAACACTTATAGCAAAACCCAACCTAAAAGATCCCATGTTTTCTCCCTTTGCCAAAATTATGTGACATAAGGGTTATATAGACCAAGGGGGAACACTACAACCATAGCCAGCATCTTCCATTTGGGAGAAAACAATGGGACTTCTGGAGTGAGTTTCACAGTACATGCACCATCCTAGAGGAACAGGAGTGAGACAAGAGTGTCATATGTTCCAAGAATGCATGCAAATGTCTAACTTACATGAATAAAGACTTTATATTAAATATGGCACAGTGCCCAAATTACGTATCTGCTACCCCCTAACAAAAGATACTTAATATGGTAGTAGTTGGGTGATATCCAAATCCTTACCTGGTGGTAAGGATTTTTGGGGATATGAAGAATAAAAACTGCACTGCAATAGTGTGTGTGTGTGTGTGTGTGTGTGTGTGTGTGTGTGTGTGTGTGTGTGTATATATATATACACACACACACACACACACACACACACACACACACACATCATTTTATCCAGTTCATTTTCAAACAGTTCCTTGTTCGAAGCCCTAATAAATTGACCCTTCACTAAGTTTTTCTTACAGTATATAGGATGGCAACTAGTAAAATGTTAATAAAAGTTAGAAAATGTCTCCTTCCTGTATATGTAAAAAACCATAACCCCCTGATCAACAGACAAATGAGTGGCATTAGAGGTGAAATTGTGGGTGAATCTGAGGAATTTAGTGGTATTTGTTAAATAATCCACAAATACCTCAGTTTTCATTGGGTACCCCCTCCAAATAAGAAACATGTCATCCAGGTATCTGGCATAAAAAGACCAACAGTGGGCAAATTGACAGTTAATAATAAACCCTCTCCCAGGCCAACATAACAATATTAGCAAAAATGGGAGCACAAGCGGCCGCCATGGCTACCCCACTCACTTGTCTATAATATTCAAAATAAGGGAAGTTGTTTTGCAACACCAGGTCCACAAGTTCTACCAAGAAATATATCTCTGTTCTGTCAAGATGCTGTTCTAATAACATTTCCTCAAACCACTCTAGCCTGACAACATGGGGAATACTTGAAAACAGGTTTGACCAAGAAATCCCAAGAGTCTCATAAGACATTTGAGTAATTACTCAATAGAAAGTTAAGTTTTTCTATCAATATATACTGCTAAAGAATAGGTCTTCAACCCTGGGCTGCCACAATTAACTTGTAAGGTGGATCCAACAGGTCCTTGTGTACCTTGGGAATACCAAATATAGTATGAATGTAAGGTTCCTTACTGTACAACAAATTGTAAATTTCTGTTGTAATAATCCCTTGATATAGAGAATCTTCCAGGAATAAATCAATGTTCCTATAAGCAATATTAATCTATTTCTTCGAGACTACAGTGTAACGGGAATCATCCATTAATATATTGTATATTTTACCAACATAATCCATCTGCCAGGCTATCATGACACACCACCCTTATTGGGTTTCATAACCCTGATGGATATGTCTTATGTTCCTCACAGGTCAAGTTATCCATCCCTGCAGCCCTTTCTCTATAAAGGGAATATAAAGCTCTTTTACATATCTTCTTGAAAGTATGTAGAGTCTTGTGCAATGGTGGATTAAAGTACTTTTTTTCTTAAAACCAGATGTCACATAAGAACTAGCATTGTCTCTGTTCAAAGAAAGACAAGTTCAGCTTTCTTATAAAAAGTTTAAGGCCCAAAATAACGTTACCAACATTACTATAGTTCCTAGGCACAAACTCAAAACCTTTTTAAACAAATTAAAATATGTAGTATCAATGTTCAAGTCAGTGTGGTTAAAAATATAAAAACCTCTATGTTCATATACCTTGCCATCACGTTTGACCACAATCAAATCAGAAGAATTCCTCTCTACCTATTCAGAGTGGTTTTGGATGCAAAGCCTCTCCCCCTAAAGTTCATCCTCTTTCCTTGCCCCCTACCATGGGTTGGGGGAGGGGAATGATAGTGTGAGGGGGGGGGTTGATAACCAACCCTCCCCTTCTGCTTTCTTAGCAGCTCCGACCGTCTGAGCTGGGGGGGAGTTGGATCCCTGGCGTACGTCTAAAAGCACATGCTCTTCTTCCAAATGTTCTTCATTGTACTCTGGGTCTAGTTCATTTATAATCCCACCCCCAGCACAAACATCTTGTGTAGATGTTTTTCTGTTCAGGGGTAGGCTTTCCCTTCCTTATATTCATTATTATCCCTAGTTAATTTTTTATCCTTTTTCTTTTTGATCTTAGTGACATAGTCATCCACAAATTTAAACATTCTGTCAAAATTGCCCTGGTACTCACTAAACAACAAATCACTGGTAATAGCTTCTTCCAATACAGTAACTTCCCTCATTAAATTCTCAATACGTTCAGTATTAAATTTTATAATAAACTCCAAAAGCTCTATACCATGTCTGTTAAACATTTCAGTAGGTGCAAAATATTCTTTTGAACCATTAGTTACACCAAAAGGAAATTTGTACAGTCTTAGTCCCTTGGGAATCTGCCACCTCTTTATACACTCCTTTAAATATGCATCCTCTAATTGCTGTGTCTTCAACCTCTTCAACTTCTTCTCAAAATCCACCATCTGTCCATCAAGAATCCTCTACCTGAGTAGTGAAATGATAGGAAAATATGATACTTCAAGTAGCTGCTTTCCCGTAGAGTGGAAGAACAAATCTGCTCACTAGTCACCACAGGGTACATTATTTTGCTTGTTATATCTGACTTAAACCTCTTGGAAACAACCACCTGCTCCTGTAAGCACAGTCAGATTTAAGCACCTATGAACTGCACAGTCACTGGGGGATGGGAAAACTCAGTGTGGGTTACTAATCTCAGCAAAATATCATATATTGTTTTTTTTAATTTTGCACTCGGAATGTTCTCTCATCTTCTTTTTACTGTTTTAAACATTAAAAAAGCAGGAGAAACAAAGAAGGAAATTGAAGAGCTACACTATGACTTGGAAAAGCTTATTAGAAAGAAAACCACTTATAGCACAACCCAGCCTAAAAGATCCCAAGTTTTCTCCCTTTGCCAAAATTATGTGACATAAGGGTTATATAGACCAAGGGGAACACTACAACCATAGCCAGTAAACAGGGGGACTTCTGGAGTGAGTTTCACAGTACGTGCACCATCCTGGAGGAACAGGAGTGAGACAAGAGTGTCCTATGTTCCAAGAATGGATGGAAATATCGAACTTAGATGAATAAAGACTTTATATTAAATATGGCACAATGCCCAAATTACTTTTCTGTCTTGCCCCCAACAAAAGACAATATGGTAGTAGTTGGGAGATATCCAAAACCTTACCTGCTGCTAATGATTTTCGGGGATATGATGAATAAAAACTGCACTGCAATAGTATATATATATATATATATATATATATATATATATATATATATATATATATATATATATATGACTAAAACACTTCTTAATATAAAAGAACGAAGGAGCCAGTAGCTAAGCTTTCGTCCTTTTAATAGTATCAAGAACTTTATCAAACAGTAAGATGAAAACCACAGTATATATACCCTAGTGGGTGTTACCAAAAAAGAGTAGACTACTGAAACCAGACAGTATATAAATAATGTAAATCTCAGAGCCAATAAAATACTGGAAATTATACTAAATTCCAAGGGTGAGCAGTGTTTACATAAACAAGAGCTGTAGCAGTACAACTACTGAAGCAAAAGCAAATGTTAATATATGCTTAAACATAAAAGTTAAATAACTAAAAGATTACATATCATCTAAGAACATATTTTGAAGGATATATATATATATATATATATATATACACACACACACACACACACACACACACACACACACACACACACACACACACACACACATATATATATATATATATATGTGTGTGTGTATATATATATATATATATATATATATATATATATATATATATATATATATATATATATATATATGTGTGTGTGTATGTGTATATACATATATATATATATATATATAAAACATAATTAATGTATAAAACATAAATCAGAAAATAATGTAATTCTTTAGGAACTGTTCAAGATCTAGGCATGGACAATCATCCAAAAAGAAATACAAATCACAAAGCTCAACCATTCATTCCAATGGAAAAAATAAACTGAGTAGGGTGTGACACTGCTGCTTTCTGTCTCTAAAGATATTTGACTGCTGAAAAAAAAATCTGATAGATTATTGATGTCCACACTTTCACTTTTACTATTTCATAGCATTAATTCTTCCACCAGGGACCATTCTGGTGAGCATCTAAAATTAATAAGAATTCTCCTGTCTCTATGAAAGGTGAGATGGAAAATAAAATAATAGAAAATTAGAAATATGAAAAAAGATAACTAATGTATTTTTGATGACCAGCAGTAACAATGAAGGTTATATGAATTCTAGTTTTAAGTCAGAAAGCACTGATGTGACTCCCCACACATTACTCACACTATACCTCACAACTGTCCTTGATTCTGTAGACCTTTCCTGATTTTACTCTATATTTTTGCCATCATATCTATATATATATATATATATATATATATATATATATATATATACATATATATATACATATATATATATATATATATATATATATATATATATATAAAATTTCCAGTACATCACTGAAGATTACAGTCATCCAATAATGCAGGAAATTATACTTTTATATATATATATATATATATATATATATATATATATATATATATATATATATATATATATATAATTATATATATATAATTATATATATATAATTTCCAGTACATCACTGAAGATTACAGTCATCCAATAATGCAGGAAATTATACTTTCATACTTTTTAATCTTTTGGGAAATACATGCTGATGCAAAACCTTTTCCTCTTTTACCTTTCTACATGAATTACAGTAATATTAAAAAAATGTCCTGACATTGGGTCTTTGCCCTCCCTTTAGTTTTGGCTTTGCAGAGGATTCTTGACCAAAGAAGTTGAGATTTATGCCACACACCAGTTACTCCACTGTTCCCACTTCCTTTTTTCCATCTCTCCCCTCTTTGTCTCTGGGCCAGTAGAAGTGTCACTGCCATTACAGTTATATAAAAGTCAGTAGTATGAAGCATAGTACTGTGTGTTGTTACAATGTAAGTCCTATCTGATGAGACAAGGTCCTTTAGAAGCTTATGCAGAATACTCTGCAATGGTTCCTGAGAATCCAGCTAAAACAAAATTATGTGAATTAAGGAAGTCTAAGTCCAAAAAACAAAAAGCATAGTCCTAAGAGTACATACTGAACAAAACAGGAAGACCTGTAAGAGTGATTTAAGTTTTCCTGTGACACAGGGTCTGGAGATGAAGCAAACTAGAAGACATTACAATCTTTGAAAAGAATGTGCATACCTCCCAAAGCCCAGGAGGCAACAGTTTAGTGATACTGAACATTAAAGGACCACCTAATGAGAAAAATACTTCAATGATAAAAGCTAATAATGAGGTAAATTACATAAGAATAAGAAAGTATGGGGGGAAAAGCACGTTATTTGACACAGGAAAACATGCATTAGTTGAGTAAACACAGTAAACACCATCCCATATATTAGAAAAGCCCTAGCCTTTTTGCAAACTGGACTATTCAAAGAGCCACAGTACTACAGCACATTTCAAATGAACTAGAGGCTCAATGAGGCCTGGTTGGAGCCTTGGGCTCAAGCCATGGTTCGTTGGTCAGTGGGTACAGAAAGATAAAACAACAAGATGAAATCTGACTTTTTATTCCAGTCTGTTGGAAGAGACATCGGGGTAAAGAACAAGAGTTTAATGTGAGATTGTTAAAGACCATACAATCAAAAATATCTCTGAGTAAACTTAGTAGCAGAAAAAAGAAAGAAAGAAAATTTAGGCTAAAGAACAGTCATTGAACAACCAGTTCAGTAAGACTGCACAAAACAGGCGTGTAATTACAGTTTCTCGTTACATGTACCCCCACCCCTATATCCTCCCTTGAGCACAATATCCTCTATAGTCCTTTACCATAAAGGTAGCCCTAAGAAAGTCAACCTTATATCTAACATCCACCCAGACCTCAACTTCTAAACCTAAAATTACTGAGTTATGCAATTACTGTAGAAATGATTTTAATCAATTGTTTTTATCAATTAATACAAAATTTGATCAAAATGAAAACACGACAAACTAGAACTCGCAACACTCCAACAACTAATGAACACAATAAAGTTCTAGCAATGTTGCCACGATCCAATAAGTTAAAATCCTTTATTCAGACACATAAATAAAACTGATTTAGCGCTTTCATCTACGTAACCGTAGACTTCATCAGAACACTTGTATCTGGTTGCATAAACATATATATATATATTTAAAAAAATGCCAAAATTATACAATTGATTAATTGTTATTATAGGCTTAAAGTCACAAATGAAGGGAATATACAAACATACAACAAAATGTTTGACAGTTTCGGGATACAATTTATGGAGTTTATAATTGTATGTAACGACAATAAAATCAGTACTTTATTACAAGAAGTTGAAAGGATGAATACTGATATTACACATGATTTAGTATTTCCACAATGGGAACAGCTGCATACTAAACAATATAGATATGCTGAAAACAATTGTAAAATAATTTTTGATAGAAAGTGTAAGAAATTTGTTCGAGACACTATCAGTATGCAAATTCTAAGGCATATAGATGAATATAAAAAATATAAAAAACAATGGATACAACTATAAAATTAAAGAAAACACAGCGAGGCAAGACCTACAGGAAGATAGGTTTTATCACAATGATTTTTTTAGAGGAGGATTTAGAATACAGGGGGAGTCCCAGACGGGGTATGTATCAACGGAATTTCAGGGAGGAAAATCATTGGAAAAGGTAGGGGTTAACAATACAGATAATGTTGATGATACACATAGTATAGTTAGAGAAGGTGTAGTTAATATATGGAAATATTTTAAAATATATAACTACTCATCTATTATGATTAATGAGGAACATTTCCAAGTGTTTTCAAAAGGTATGAAATATATACCTCAAGGAAAATTTGACTTTGTTGATGCCTTAGTGGAGCTTAAGCTATATATTAGAAAGCTAAACCTGGGCCTGTTCTTTCAGGACAAGACATGTGCATATATTACTACTACAGCTTTAAAGAGAAAATGCAGATTTATTCCTCCTATGCATAGCACCTTAGCAACATTTGAGAAAGTTATAAGTAAACAGATATATCAGCTTAAGAACAGATGTCAAAATGAAGGAAATTCTTATATGTGGAATAAGAAGCTTGATAAGATTCTTGAACAGCTGCACGCAGCTAATATAAAAGTACTGGTGCCTGACAAAGGGGGTGGAGTGGTGTTATTTGAAACAGCTAGATATAATGAGAAAATATTTGAAATCTTGAATAATATTGAGCAGTATGAAATGTCATCATTAAATCAAGTTAATATTGCACATAGACGTATTGATCTTTACTTAGAAGAATATCTTCTGGATGAAAGAATAGATCAGGTTTTATATGATTTTCTTAAAGTACAATATCCCTTACTTGCCACTATTAATGGCATACCCAAAGTACACAAAAATATTAATGATCCTCCACTTAGACCAATTATTGCTGGAACTTATAGTAAAACATTTCCTTATGGGAAAGTTATTGATCAGTGGCTAAAGAATATATATAAGAATATCCAGCATATCATTAAAGACTCTTGGGAATTCCTAGGGAAATTTACACAGGATATTTGGGACTCGCAACTGTTATTTGTGACTATTGATATTAAGGACCTGTTTTCATGTATACCTAAAGGTGATGGAATAAATAGCTTTATGAATAGTGTTAGTACATATAGTGAGTTGGGACAAGATAGGAAAGATCTAATTCTTGAGTTTATGAACATTGTACTGGATAATAATTTCATATACTTTGATGGGGAATACTACAAGCAGAACAATGGAGTGGCTATGGGGGGCAGCTTGTGCCCCCATATATGCCAATCTTGTTCTGTTAGATTGGGAGAGTGAGTTTGTGTTAAGTTCACCCTGGAAGAAATATATGACATTATATATTCGCTATTTGGATGATATTTTCATCCCATGGAAGGGTAAAAAGGAAGAACTTATTCGGTTTGTTGAATATATTAATAATACCACCACGTACCTAAAGTTTACCCATAACATTGATCATATAGGCATTAATTATTTGGATGCTTATATATTTTCTGATGGTACTAAATTTCAGTTCAGAATTTATAGAAAAGAAACTTTTTGTAATAGTTACCTTGAATATACCAGCAACCACCCATACTCACAGAAAAGAAGTATCATCAAGGGCCAATCTATCAGAGTGGCCAGGATGACCACAGTCAAGAAAGACTTCCTTAGAGAGATGGACTTTCTAAGGAAGTTATTCACAGATAGAGGTTATCCAGAATATTTAGTGAAGGATGTAACCATGTATATTATCAAAGAATGGGGTAAGAAATATACACCTGTTTTGGGTGTAGGACCACCGTCTAAACAGATGTATATGAATACCAGTAATTCCATTTTAGTACAAGGTGGACAAAACTATCAGAGGGCATGTATACTAAAGTTTGGTAAACAGGTGAAGGAGATTAAACAGATTATTGATAATAACTGGAATATAGTCACAAGTGATGAAAATATTAATGATAAACTGGGGGTGAGACCATCTTATGTATATAAAACTGATAAAAATCTTAAGAGAATATTTGAAACAAGATCTAATGTATTTAACAAACAGATATACCAAGCAAAGGGTGGAACTACTAAATGTGGACACTGTAACCAATGCCATAGCATTATAGATAAGGAGAATATAGTGCTTCATAACATCATAAGAAGCAAGATTAATTTTAGCAAGGGTAATTGTCAATCACAGCATTTGATATACCTAGCTATATGTTCCTCCTGTCATTGTTTTTACGTGGGTAAAACGGACAGGAGGTTAAAAGATAGAATATACGATCATTCGTATTGTATCCGGAAAAAAGATACTAATAATGCCTTGTACAGGCATATAAACAGTAGTCCAGGCTGTGTTTGCTTTTTATTTGGCATTTTGGAAATGGTGAAACAGAATCCTAGGGGTGGTGATATTAAGGCACTGGTTTCTGAAAAGGAAATTAGGTGGCAAATTAGGTTAAATGCAGCAACACCCCCAGGATTAAATGATTATATACCTACTAAACCTCTTTTAAGAAATTAAAGAATTCAAAATATCTGAAAAATTAGAAATTAAACAGCACAGTTTAAAGAAAAAGAAAAAATTCCTGGTGAAGTTTCCTATTAACTGTGGGTCATAAATATATTGATGCTAGTATATGCTTATTTAAATAGATGCTGAAGTTAATATGTAAAAGTTACTTATGTAGTTTTTTTATATATAGACATAATAAGCAGATGTATTCAGAAAGAAATTGTTTTTATTAGATGGATGGTATGGATACCTTGGTGTATGCAACCATATAAATGTTTTATTTCATCTTTTATATTTTTATATAGTAAGGTCACACATATTTGTAATAAGTAACTGTTTATCAGACTGTTACTTGTTTTTTATGAAGTTATGAACGTATTTTTTGGAAGCAGCTGTGACTTTAAGCCTATAATAACAATTAATCAATTGTATAATTTTGGCGTTTTTTTTAAATATATATATGTTTATGCAACCAGATACAAGTGTTCTGATGAAGTCTACGGTTACATAGATGAAAGCGCTAAATCAGTTTTATTTATGTGTCTGAATAAAGGATTTTAACTTATTGGATCGTGGCAACATTACTTGATCAAAATGAAACTGAAAAAAATGATGAAATGGCTTTCTATGACATCATCCTCAATCAACTGTTCAAATACCTTGAAGAAGATCCCAATGTGCATCATATATTCCATTAGAAGAATACCTATACATCTATGTCTCCTTCAGCCAGTTCCAGCAATGACACTGGACACGTTTAAGAAAGGCAGCGATGCAGATCACACAGCAGTAGTTGAAATTATCTTCCTTGTTCACAAGTCAGCACACAAGGGTAGTAGCTGAGTTTTCATAAGGAAGTATCACTACATTTTCTGCCCTATGAACTTTCACAAATTCTACTTTCTCTGCCTTTCAGACATAAAAAAAACCTCTGTGAAGGCCTGAAGTCAAGTAAAACTTTACTGTACCCAGTGAGACTACGTGCTTTGCATAACATAAAAAACAATGCAACTGAAGGTAGATGTATTTTAAACAAATTCCATAGTTTGGATTCAAGTCACCCTGTTTCCACAACAGACAATAGTCCCAGTTGACAGATGTTGTGATTTCCAAGAAACTGTAAGCACATAAAGATGCATGAAAATACACTCAAATATGCAGAGCTCAAACAGATCCATCAGGTCTACTACTACTTCTGCCAGGAAGCCACAGTTCAAATTAAATTTCAGCTCAATGAAGGATTACTTTAGCCAACTTTGAACTAAACATCTCTTTGAGAGAGAGAGAGAGAAAGAGGGAAAAGAGAGAGAGTGAGAGACGCTCAAACATCATCCACACACACAGAAATGTCTCCCTGGATCCATGTTATGATTAAATTCATGCCTTCTTAGAGGTAAGGAAAAATCTTTGTAGCATGCTCCTTTGATTAACTGTTATTTTTCAACAAGCTGGCAAAAACCAAGATTCATGTATAGACTTCAGCCAGTTCAGCTAAGCTCTACCATGTACAATCATACATAATAAAGGCTTACCTGTTTGAATGGGTTATAGCTATCTCTAGAACACAAAACAATGCCTAAAGCAGTTTGTGGAAGGGTGGCATCTGACAACTACAAGAGCTTGAATCAGACTTGGAGACAAACATTTTGGATAAATTTTGGTCAGACTAAAAAAAAATCTTAACTCAAGAAATATAAAAACAGTAAAATGGATTAACCAGAGGTGTTTTTTATATTTTCCACATGAATCAATCCAGTTTGGTTTGAGTGTTCCAGTACACACTTTTTAAACATGACCCCGTCCCGCCATTCTGTTCTCCATTTCACTACACACATAAAACAAATGCAGTAATTTATACCATATGCCTGTAGTTTATTTACTCTAATCACTACTAAGCAATGACTATGAAAACCTTAAAAACTATTTTGCCTTAGGTCACGTCATGTAAATATTCATACTCGGAATTAACATAAAACATAGAAAAATTGTTTTAGTTACAAAATTGTTTCCATCTGAATTTCTTAGAAAGTGCACTGTTTCACTGGGGTCAGTCACTACGTTTTACAACAAAACACACATTTTTTTTTCTTTCTTCTTCTCAGTACAAAGTGCTTACCAGTTTAGTGTTCCAGAGAACTCAGAATTTTGTTCACAGGAAACAATTCGAAGAACTGATGCAGCTATCTCTGTCTTTTGGTTACATTTGATGTCACTTTCGCTAACAGTCAAACTCCCTACTTGCAGGACATCTGGAAAGAAAACCAAATATAAGTTAATGCACTCTTCAAATCAAAATTTTTGGATCTCGAACAGGCTACTGAAATGTCCCTAGTCTAAGCAGAGAAATTTCACATGACACAAGTACTGTAATACTTAAAGCAGAGAAGCTAAGTACTCACTACCATAATCTATACTTCTGAGGGTTTAAAAATGCATTCCACTTTTAAAGGTTACTGAGTTAATACAAAGTGCAGTATTTCAGGTCTTGTTCATTATAATTGCCATTCAGGAATTTCATTCTGCAGTGGACTGAAGTAGACGTGTCTCATTTTCTGGTCTCTCACTATGCTAGGGATGGAGCTGCATATATATTTTCTTTTCACCTCAGCTACAAAATGAAGAGATAAAATAAGTAAGCACAGCAAGATGGGTAATGTGCCATATCTGCCATATTAGTCAGCTGTTAAGCATGAAAAAAGAAGTTATGCTCTTACCATAACATTCCATCTGTGTTGTCGATTTTCATTCATTCTTGACGAATGTGACTTGGTTCCAATCCGTGGAACCAGCTCAGTCATTATACAGCTCATGCCAGCCAACAAATCTCTCAAGCTAAGACTCTACACACAATGCCCCTCTCTCTATAACCTCAGATCGAGTTTACAGCCAAGTACATAAATATAACAGAAAGATAAAAGAAGCCATGTCTAAGGTGAAACCTAAAATCTCCCTGAACAAGTGCCCAAACCTCCAAAAGTCCATAGGAGGATGCAGGAGGGTGGGATGCCAAGAATGAATGAATGATCGACAACACAGATGGAATATTTTCGTAAAAACATAACTTCTTTATCTGATGTTGTCAGTCTTCATTCATTCTTGACAAATGGGACAGAATGCCCAGCTACATTAGGTCCTGGGTGGTCCTATGGAAGGATATTCATGAGCACCATAAAGCCAAAAGATGCTCTTCCCCTGGACACCATATCCGATTCATAATGAGTGATAAAGGTATGGGGAGTAGCCCATGTTGCAGCTGCACATATTTCTTCCATGGATGCCTTGGAATGGAAAACAGCTGAAGTGGATATAGATCTGGCGGAATGTGCTTTAACAGGTGCAGGCAACTTGCGGTTATTATTCTTCTTTCGGCAGCTCCCGTTAGGGGTCTCCACAGCGGATCATCTGTTTCCATTTCTTCCTGTCCTCTGCATCTTGCTCTGTCACACCAACCACCTGCATGTCCTCTCTCACCACATCCATAAAACTTATCTTAGGGCTTCCTCTTTTCCTGTTACCTGGCAACTTCATCCTTGGCATCCTTTTCCCAATATACATCCTTCCTCAGCATATGTCCAAACCAACATAATCTTGCCTCTCTGGATTTGTCTCCAAACCTTCCAACCTGGGCTGACCCTCTAATATATGTATTCCTAATCCTGTCCACCCTCGTCACACCCAGTGCAAATCTTAACATCTTTAACTCTGCCATGTTCAGCGCTGACTCCTGCCTTTTTGTCAATGCCACTGTCTCCAACCCATATAACATAGCTGGTCTCACTACCCTCTTGTAGACTATCCCTTTCACTCTTACTGCTACCCGTCTGTCACAAATCACTCCTGACACTCTTCTCCACCCACTCCATCCTGCCTGTACTCTCTTCTTCACCTCTCTTCCACACTCACCATTACTCTGAACTATTGATCCCAAGAATTTAAACTCATCCACCTTCACCACCTCTACTCCCTGCATCCTCACCATTCCTCTAGCCTCCCTCTCATTCACACACACATATATTCTGTTTTAGTCCTGCTGACCTTCATTACTCTTCTCTCTAGAGCACATCTCCACCTCTTCAGGGTCTCCTCCACCTGTTCCCTACTCTCACAACAGATCACAATGTCATCTGCAAACATCATAGTCCAAGGGGACTCCTGTCTGATCTCATCTGTCAACCTGTCCATCATCATTGCAAATAAGAAAGGGCTCAGAGCTGATCCTTGACGTAATCCCACCTCCACCTTAAACGCATCCGTCACTCCCACCGCAGACCTCACCGCTGTCAAACTACCCTTGTACATATCCTGTACCACTCTTTCATACTTCTCTGACACTCACGACTTCCTCATACAATACCACAACTCCTCTCTAGGCACTCTGTCATATGCTTTCTCTAATTCCACAAAGGCACAATGCATCTCCTTCTGACCTCTGTACTTTTCCAGTAATACTCTCAGAGCAAACATTGCATCTGTAGTGCTCTTTCCTGACATGAAGCCATACTGCTGATCACTAATCATCACCTCCCTTCTTAACCCAGCTTCCACTACTCTTTCCCATAACTCCATGCTGTGACTGATCAAGTTTAATCCCTCTGTAGTTACAACAACTCTGCACAACACCCTTATTCTTAAAAATCAGTACCAAAACACTTTTTCTCCATTCCACAGGCATCCTCTCACTTTCCAAGATTTCATTAAACAATCTCGATAAAAACTCCATTGCCATTTGACTTAAACACCTCCATGCTTCCACAGGTATTTCATCTAGACCAACAGCCTTGCCATTCTTCATCCTCTTCATTGCTATCCTTATTTCCTCCTTGCTAATCCACTGCACTCCATGATTCACTATCCACACATCATCCAACCTTCTCTCCCTCTCATTCTCTTCATTCATCAGCCCCTCAAAGTACTCTTTCCATCTGCTCAACACACTCTCCTTGCTTGTGAGTATGTTTCCCTCATTATCCTTTATCACCCTTACCTGCTGCACATCTTTCCTAGCTCGGTCCCTCTGTCTTGCCAATCGGTGCAGGTCCTTTTCTCCTTCCTTAGTGTCCAACCTTTCACACAACTTTTCATATGCCTTATCCTTAGTCTTCGCCACCTCTCTATTTGCCATGCACCTCATCTTCTTATACTCATGTCAACTTTCTTCATCTCTCGGACAATCCCACTTCTTCTTTGCCAACCTCTTTCTCTGTATACTCTCCTGTACTTCCTCATTCCACCACCAGGTCTCCTTGTCCTCCTTCCTCTTTCCAGATGTCACACCAAGCACCTTTCTAGCCATCTCCCTTACTACCTCTGCTGTAGTTACCCAGCTATTCGGTAACTCTGCACTGCCACCCTGTGCCTGTCTTAACTCTTCCCTGAACTCCACCTCACAATTACCTTTTTTCAGTTTCCACCATTTGATCCTTGGTGCTGCCCTTACACTCCTCCTATTCCTCTTGATCACCAATATCATCCTACAAGCCACCATCCTATGCTGCCTAACTACACTTTCCCCTGCCACCACTTTACAGTCTCCAATCTACTTCAGACTGGCCCTTCCACATAAGATATAATCCACCTGTGTATATCTTCCTCACTTTTGTATGTCACCCTATGCTCCTCCCTCTTGTTAAAATACGTATTCACCACAGCCATATCCATCCTTTTCGCAAAATCCACTACCATATGACCTTCTGCATTCCTTTGCTTAACACCATACCTACCCATCACTTCCTCATCCCCTCTGTTCCCTTCACCAACATGCCCATTGAAATCTGCTCCATTCACCACTCTCTCACCCTTGGGTACAGTCATCACCACTTCATCCAGCTCACTCCAAAATGTTTCTTTCTCATCCATCGTACACCCAACTTGTAGAGCATATGCACTAACAACATTCATCATTACACCATCAATTTCCAGCTTCATAAACATCACTCTATCCAACACTCTTTTCACCTCCAAAACACTCTTAGCATACTGTTCCTTCAGGATAACCCCTACGCCATTTCTCCTCCCATCCACACCATGATAAAACAATTTGAACCCACCTCCGATACACCTAGCCTTGCTCCCCTCCCATCTGGTCTCTTGCACACACAATATACCAACCTTCCTTCTGTCCATCATATCAGCTAGCTCTCTCCCTATACCAGTCATACTGCCAACATTCAAAGTTCCGACCCTCACTACCACAGTCCTAGCCTTTACCTGCCTTCAGGCATGCCTTCCCCCTCTTCTCCTCCTTTGACCAACAGCAGCCCAATTTCCACCAGCGCCCTGTTGGCCAACAGCACTGGTGGCAGTCATTGTTAACCCAGGCCTCAACCGATCTGGTATGTATATCTATACTGTTGTCCGCATGTATGATTTGGCAAAATTTTCTGCCGGATACCCTTCCTGATGCAACCCTCCCCATTTATCCGGGCTTGGGACTGGTAGTTATTATGACTGTAAATGAAATTAACACAATCCCTAAGCAATTTTGGTAAAGTAACTTTCGAGACAGGTTTAACCAAAGTTGAACCTGAAAAGGACACAAACAATTGATCTGATTTTGTAGACTGTTTTGTTCTGTCAAGACAGAAACATAACTGTCTATGAACATCTAGTAAATGCAAGCAATATTCACTTTTATTTGAAAAATTGGTAAAGAAGATGGTCAAATCAATAGTCTGATTAACATTAGATTCTGAGACCACCTTAGGTAGAAAAGAAGGGTTGGTTCTCAACAAAACCCTAATCATATGAAAAATCATATAAGGAGGCTTCACACATAATGCCTGCAATTCAGAAACTCTCCTGGCAGAAATGACGGCCATCAGAAAAAGAGTTTTTCATGACAGGAACAAGTAGCTGCTGACTCAAAGGGCTGGAGGACTAAAGATTGTAGTACTTGGGTCAAATCACATGGAGCTACAGAATCCTTAAATGGAGGCTTTAGACGTAAGGTGCCTTTAAGAATTAATGTATGATCGTCAAACTCATTGTGAAAATTGGAAATGGCTGCAAACTGGACCTTGATGGTGGAAGCGGAAGCTCATTGATAAAAAAGTGAAGCCAAAAATTCCAAGACCTTGTCAACAGGTGCTGCAAAGGGATCTAAATTATTTGTACGTACCCAAATTGAAAATCTCTTCCATTTGCTAAGATAGAGTTTCCTGGTGAACAGTTTATGAGAAGCCAGAAGGATTTTTTGTACTGAGGGGGGCAATTTTTTCTGCCAGGCAAAATAGCTGCTCCTGTGAAGGTTGAGATGCACCAATCCCTGTGGGTGAGACAGCAGGTCTTGGTCCGGAATCCAAGGATGGTGAATCAGGTGAGGCGAAAGGAAGAGGAAACGAACTTGACGGCGCCAATAGGGTGCAATGAGGATCACTTTGCGTCTCAACCTTTGGGCTTTCTTCAAGAATTGGGGAATGAGAAGGAATGGAGGAAAGGCATAAAATAGTCCCGGGGGCCAATAGAGGAGGAGTGCATCTTTCAGGGACTCCCCCGGCGGGGGAATTAAGGTAAAATAGCTGCTGCATTTGTTGTTTATTGGGGAGGCAAAGAGGTTGCAGCAAGGCTGGCCCCAACAATGAAAAATTTTTATCATTGCCTTGGTATTAAGAGACCACTCATGAGGCAGGAGAATGCATCTGCTCAGTTTGTCTGCTATCACAGTAGAGCTTCTCAGGATATGCATTGCTATTAGAAAGCGGTTGGAAGAGATCACCCATTGCCATATCCTGAGAACTTCCTGGCACAGGGGATAAGATCTGGTTCCACCTTGTTTGTTGATGTACCAGACTACTGACATGTTGTCTGATTGAATTGCAATTGTTCCGGAAGGATGGACAGACTGAAAGGCTTGCAACTCTAGAAGCACTGCCCAAAATTACAGGACACTGATGTGCAGATTGGCTTCTTGCAGGGACCAAGTGCCTAGAACATTTCTCAGGTAATGGGCCCCCCACCCAATCCGGGAAGTGTCAGTGGTCACTGTGGCCATGGGTGGAGAGGGAGTGAAGGTGCGATCCCATAGATTTTCCTCTGACTTCATCCACCAGGATAGATCCTGCTTTCAGTAGTTTATCAAAATCAGATAAGACATTGGGTGCATCAGTATTGACCACTGTGCAGCTAAGAGCCATTGAAGCAGTCTCATATGAAACCTTGCCAGTGGCACTACGGTTATAGTTACTGCTATAGATCCTAGGGCTTGGAGGACAAGAAGACCAGGAACTTTGTCTCTGGATATGATGAATTGTACTTGTATCCTTATTTTTTGTAGTCTGTGTAGAGGGACAGAAGCTACACAAGAAATTGTATTGAGGCATTCTCCTATAAATTCTAGGTCTTGTGTTGGAGTCAGCTGTGACTTCTCTCTGTTGATCATAACGTCCAAGGACTGGAAAAGATGTAATATGAAGTCTGTGGCTTGAAGCAGTAGACACCTGGTTGGGGTGGTGAGGAGGCAGCCATCTAGGTATGGAAACACTCGGAATCCGCATAGCCTCAAGTGAGCTGTTAATGCTGCCATGCATTTGGTAAACACCCTGGGGGGCTGTGGTGCGACCGAAAGGCAGCACTCTGAACTGAAAATGACTGGCTCCCAGCCAGAAATGGAGAAACCTTCTGGAGCATTTGTCCATCTTTATGTGGTAAGACGCGTCCTGAAGGTCTATAGAGCACATCCAATCATTTTCCTCAAGAAAGGGAAGAACAGACTGAACAGTGACCATCTGGAATTTTGTTTACTGAACAAACTTGTTCATAAGGCTGAGATCTAAAATTGGTCTCCAGTCCCCTATCCTTTTTGGCACTAAAAGGAATCTTGAGTAAAATCCGAATCCTCTTTGGTCTGGTGGAACTTCTTGGATGACTCTTTTTTCCAGCAGTTTTTGAATTTCTACTGCTACTTGGTTCCTCTGATTGGGTGCAACACTGGGGACTCTTTTTAGGGAGTTTGGAAAGAGAGTAAGGGGAATGTGGTAACCTCTGGTGAAAATTCTCTGCACCCAAGCATCCAAAGTTATCAATAGCCAGGCTGTCTGGTGCAGTGAAAATCTTCCCCCAACTGTTTCCAGATGTAAGCAACTGGGCCTCCATTCAGGAGTGCTGGTAGAGCTGCCCAGAGAAGGAGTCTCTGGAGCCCTAATTTTGCATGCCACCTCTGCCATGGGGAGGGCATCATCCATTAGAACTCCCCCCACTGCCCCAAGGGGAGTATTCACCACATGTGTCCTGAAAAGGCCCTTGGGACTTTTTGAACCACATTTTCCCACTCCTCTGATTCCTAGAGTAGGATCATTGAAGAGTAGAAAAATGAATTCCCACAGCAGAAAGGGTCTTTCCATCTTTTTTGCACCTGGCTAGTGTGTCTCTGTCTTTGGGGCCAAACAATGAAGATCCATCAATAGCAGCATTGATAAATGAAGATTTGAAAGGTTCCATGAAGTCACAAAAATGCATCTAGGTGTGGCACCTTATGGCAACACCTGAACCCACTACCCTGGTCATTCCCTTGGCTGCATGAACAAATTCAATATAGACTCCAGGATGCAAGCTGAGAGGCAACATTATCCCCCCGCCTTGTCAGACACAGCCCCGATGTGGGTATCCGATAGTTCCTTTATCACATCCCTTTGGAGTCTAGTGAAGTGTGCCATGAAATTCAAGGACCTAAGAGTGAAGTTCAATGACACATAGACCTGCTTCCAAAACCTGTCCATCATCCGAGACTCTCAGTTAGGAGGGTGGCAGTGGAACTCTCCTCAGCAAGTTCCTATTTTGGTGGCCACCGCCACCACCATGGCATCTACTGCTAAACCTTTCCCCAGTGTGGTTGATCTTCTGGAGATGATAATATTTTGTCTGACCTCCGGGGAATCAGTTCTATGGAATCAGGACCCTTCCATGCCTGTTGTGTGATTAGCTTAATAGGTTCGTCAGCGAGCGGGGTCACCCAGGAAGTAGATGGGTGAGCACTGAAAGCCTGCAAAAACACAGATTCCTCTGTGGATGGGTTTGTGGTCTTCCAATCACCACTCTGTTTTAAGATTTCCAGGATGTCTCCAAATGAGACATCTTCAGGACATGACCAGGGAGAACCCTCCCTTTCATCATAGTCTGTGTCTTCTGTGACAGATTCTTCCAGAGAATCTAAATGCTTCCTCTTGCAAGTCTTCTTATGGGGTAGTTCCTCAGTGGGGATCACTGAGGAAGACTCCAAAGAGAGGGGTCCTGAACAGAGATAGCTTGCAGTTTCAGTGCCCGCTGTTCCGACTTGAGAGATGGTGGCAGCTGTGGTCTAAAAGGTACAAATATGTGACACTCCAATGTAGATGGAGTCAGCTGAATGCCCACAGAGGCTAAAGCTCTCTCCATAATGTGAAAGGTAGGCCCACCCGAAGAGGATTGGGAGCCTGGAACTGAGAAAGACAACCTTGGAACTGGGGTCACACCCTGCTCCAAAGGACCATCCTCCAAAACAGGAGCCGGGAAAGAGTCCGAAACTGTCAGTGTTCCAAGAGCCAAGGAAAACTCTGTGAAAACAACAGGGACCCTTCCAGTGCTCTCTGAACTGACAGCCAAACTGTGGCTCCAAGAGTCTATCAGTTCAGAGGGAACCGAAGACATCAGAGCTGATACAGGCACCAAAGAAGGAGCTTCTGTTGGCACTGTAACACAGGGTACTAGAAGTGGTGGGCTCCGAGCCTAGTGAGGAGGTCAGAGGAAAAAAATCAGGAGAAGTCATAGGAGAGAAGACCTCGGCTCCAGATGAGAGGGAGGTCTGAGTGGGTGCAGGAAGACCCCTGGTCACCAAAAGCTGATCCACTAACCTCATCATGTCTACCTTGGAAAGACTTCTGGTTGATCGGACTGACATCCCTAAGGAAGTCTCTAGCCTATCCAAGAAGGGACTGGGAAGTTGACCCAGAAGGGGGTCTACAGAAGGGGAGTACCTTATTCAGGGAAGCACTAATGTTTCATGCTTAGGCACCATATGCTGCAGAGCAGATGGAGAAGTTGGAACAGAGTGGGACATCAAAGATGCCGGTGGCGATGAAACTGTCGGTGCCAAGGCTCTTAAAGTCAGTGCCAACATTGTCAACGTCGGTGTCAAAACGTTCACTACCAAGGGGACCATAACTGTCAATGCCGAAGCTTGTTTGACAATCAGTGTAGGAATCTTACTCTTCAGTTACGTGGAGACTGATGGAACTGGAGACTGCCTTTTTGAGTCTGGCATGGATGGAGAGCCCGGCACCGAATGACTTCTCTTTTTATGTTCAGTTTTGGTTGAGGAGGACTCTGGCTTAGACATGGCTTCATCAAAGGAGGATTTTAACAATCCATTCAGAATCAACTTATTTTGGCATTCTGCCAAGGTTCTAGAGCTAAAGCTTTCACAGATCTTACAATTAGTTTCCAAATGGGGCACACCCAAGCAATATACATATGAAAGATGCCTGTCTGAAATGGGCATCTTTCTTCCACAATCCTGCTCTGTTTGAAGCCCAACAAGCCTTTCTGCTTTTCCGCCATTTAAAAGAAAAACTCACACACCACACACATACTGAAAGGACAGAGAAGAAAGCTACCAGCAATGGTAGGGGAAATACCAAAAATGGTAAAGGAGGGAAATACCAGCGATGGTACAGAAGCAGATTACCTAAAAGGTAAAAGGGAGGGGAAAATTACCAACAATGGCAATACAAATTACTATTAGGTAAGAAGGGTAGAGAGCTAATTTACACACACTAAATATAACACGAGAAAAAGAAGCTACTTAAAAGTATAGAAACTATGTCTTAAGGGAAAGAATATATAATTGAAGCACTTAGCTGGAGAGTATCAGCTAATGCATCTTGTTACCAGAGTGGCAAACGAGATTCGGGGTAATAGAGAGAGAGGCATTGTGGGTAGAGTCTTAGCTTGAGAGTTTTTTTGGCTGGCGCGAGCTGTATAACAGCTGAGCTGGTTCCTTGGATTGGAACCGAGTCTCATTCATCAAGAATGAATGTTGACAACATCTGATATAATGCTATTGGGGGGGGACTAGTCATGTAAAAAAATAAAGATATATGAAGGAATGCTAACAATAAAAATAATTATTTTTTTCAAGAAATCACTCAGTTTATGAGTCAATCAAAAATAAGTTAAAGCAGTATCAGTGTCTCAGCATGTAGTAAACTCACCTTCAGTGCTGAAGCTGTGGATTCTTTTCCCACATCAGGATTTTTTTTTTGTTTTGTTTTGTTTAAATACTGACATGGTGGTGTAGGAGAAGTGAGGTGCTACGTTCCTGAGGTGACATCTTTTGCATGAGATACCCATTAACTATTAGCCATTTTCCAAAGAAAGGTTCTCAAGCTACTTACGATTTTGGCTATGTTTGCTGTTTGTATACAAATGCTTTTCTATCTCCAAAAACAGTTCAACCATTTTTCATGAAAATTTCAGGAAATATTACTGGCAAGATTACCTTTAAAACAACCTCAGATTTCACTCATACCCCCAAAGACAAAATCACAGCTGCAAAAAGTCTGTCATTCTTTTATATCTCAATGACATAAATAAATAAGGTTAACAGAGAAATAAATCTTTCTTACCCTGAAATCATACCTTTATTTATCTATTACTCTGAAGAGAAATAAAAGCTATGTTAGTTTTCAACTGACTGTTTTGCAAATACTGCAGTTTGTAATTTTCAAAGGGCCATTCTTTTCTGAATTTGTCTCTAACTTTAAATAACAGTATTTCTGTAAAGTTTCAAGATGTTTATTATGTTTTCAGGTCAATGCCCTTAGATGGTTAGCTTTTGTTGCATAGAACTTCATCTAATAGCTAAAAAGGAAAGAAGACAATAGATTCTCTGATATAAATGAGTAAAATGTGAAAACACTGCTATAACATATACAATATTTCTTCTTTTCCTGAGGAATGTATACTTTTCAGTTCTAAATTTATAAGACATATTCTGGTAGATACTGACTTTGTTAATCTGAACGAAATGTGAAATAAACATATCCATGGGAATCACATGCAAAAATTGGCAAAAGCCAGATAACCAAAATGGTTACATATGACTACTGGTGGTATCTAGCAATACAGAACAATATCTTGGTATATTAACATTCTCAGAATAATATGGGTTGACCATCAGTCATTCTCAGTATAAAAATGCACACAACTTTGAGATGAAGTAATGTACTTTATGGCATGAATCTAAATGGGGTTCATATTTCCAGTGACAAAAAACTTATTAACTTATTCAGGGGACATGAATAAGATTTCTACTAATGAGGTAATAGTAATTCAGTACAGCAGTAGTCTAGGCCATTACTATATTCTGAAAACTGAACAAAAGTTCAACCAAATACCTGATATGAAACACAGTACAATGCAAAATGTCAAACTATGACAATAAAGGTGAAGGAACCCTTGCATTTTATACCTATCTACAAAAGGCCACATCACATTCTCCCTTTCTGAGATTTCTTTATGAAACTTTCAAGCTGTAACAACAGAGGATGTTCAAATACAAAATTCACCCAAGAGTGCCCATCTACAACAGTGAATTTGATCCCATCACTTTAGTTGTTTCAAACTGAAGCATTTTAGTTGTGGCATGTTAAAATTTAAACTGTGTTTTTTTTTCTTTTCTGGTAAAATAGGCAGACGTTTCAGTTGTGATGTAATGAAACCTCAATAAAGCAGTATCCTAGGCCATTACTGTATTCTGCAAACTGAGAAACTGTTCAACAAAATACGACAAAGGAAACAAGCGTGTACTGCAAAATGTCAGACCTTGGCATTAAAGACACATGAACCCCTTTATTTGCTATCTAAAAAGCTGTATCTTAGTCCCTCTTTCAGGCAACAGCAAAAAGGTAGTCAGCTATAAAATGCACCTAAGACTGCTATACTACCCTTAAGAATTTCAGTGTAATACAATGTTAAATCTGACTCACTTTAGCTTTTTAAATTATGGTATTTGAGCTGTGGCATATTACAAATAAAAATATATTTTTTCTGCTAATATATATGGTATTCTTTTATTTCTGGTATATACCATATCACACATGCACTCAAGTCTTTCAGCAACAGGTACTGTTTCAACTTTGTCATAGCCCATGTTGGCGTAAACAACTTGAGATGTACCTCTCTGGACTATATGAAGAGAGACATGACTGAGCTCTCAGACTATGTATCTCAGGCAGGTATGCCCCTAGCCTTAAGCAGCAATTTACATTCACCTAGGGTGATGCCTCAATACAAACAGAAAATTATTAACTTCAATAACCATTTTAGCTTCTGGTGTCATTCTAAGGGATCCTCTATTTGTTAGCTTGGGATGATATGATCGACAGACCTCGATGGTTTGCCAGAGACAGTCTTCATCTGTCACCTCTGGGATTTTGGCTACTGGCTAAGGCTCTTGCCACCCCCATAGTGCCTTTTATAGGCAGTGTCTTAGGAACAAAATTCCCAGCATAAAGACTCCATCTAAAAACAACCTCAATGTTGCCTCACTGAGAACCGGCGACTGGCTTAGTAGAAGCTTTGTCGTCAGTTTTGGGCCTCGGTTGTTTTTCTCTATCCTTTTCTTTGCCTTTTTTGTAAACTCCGGTAGTCGGATGGCTATCCGATGACATTTCAGGATAATTAAATCGGCATCCAAAAAAGTTTAAAGCAAAATCATACCAACGCTTAATGGTGCGTTGGTTAAATCTAGCACAAAACCGACAACCATAAACGTTGTGATCAGGGCCTAGGCAAGGAAAACAGTAAGAATGAAAATCCTTATGAAGTATTTGCTTCTCACAAGAAATACAATTATTAACTTTTTCTGACATCGGTCTGGAGCAAGAAAAAAGTTTCCCCAACGGGGTACTTAGCTTTATTGAAGACTTCGGATGAAACTCAAATACGAAAATCTCAGGAGTCGGCCGACAGGCACTTGTGAACTGCTTCTGCTTCGGGCACTGCACGGCAAGAAAGACTGAAGAAAATGGTGTCGGCTGCTTCTTTTATATCCCTGATGACCTGATGTCAGGGAGTGGGCAACAGCAGCCGATGCAGGACCCAACACTTTGGAATTCAGGTCGGCTGAGGGCAACCTGCCAGCAGGATTACCCAAATGTAATGACTGCAACAGTGAAACACGAAGAACATCCTCAATGTTATGCTGCTAAATGCTAGGAGCCTCAACACAAAACTGCAATCACTGGAAGCTGTCCTCACCTTGGAAGACACATATCTTTGTGCAGTCATAGAGACCTGGTTCAAGGATGTGGAGAGCACTCCAGCCATACCAGGGTTACACCTCCTTCTACACATTCAGACGTCAAATTGAAAGTGTGAAAACTAAAGGAAGTGGTGTATCAATATTCATTAAAGATAAATACACCTCCAGATTGGTTAAACAGTATGACTCCCTGGAGGCACTTCAAGTGCAATTAACTGTTGGTAGGGCACCTATTCAAGTCATTGCCAGCTACAGGACTCATCCATGAATCAGGACACCCAGTCTGCCTATTTGGATCTACCTGAGTCTATCAAGATGCATCCAAACACCATGGTTTTGCGTGACTTTAACTACCCATCCATTGACTGGGTAAATTATTCGTGCTCAAATAAATTTCGCAAAGGTTTCTCGACTTTGTTCACTCCAATGCCCTGGGGCAGCTGGTTGGCACCCCCACAAGGGGTGCCAACATTCTGGATCTGGTGCTCAACAATATGGGGGACCACTGTAGCACTCCCACTTTTAGGTCCTCCATGGTGAGATCTGATCACAAATCCATCTCATTCAAAGTAACTATCACAACTAACCCCACCCCAGCAGCAACTAAACTAAAAAACTTCTCGAAAGCAGATTATAATCTCTTACAGGATGGTATAAATAGTTTCATTGCATCTCCTCCCTCAGATGGAACTGAGAACTGTGCTGAGCTTTGTACCAAAGCTTTTACAAACACCTGTATGACTGCACTGACTAGGCCATACCTGATAGGACCAAAACAAGCTCCTTAAGGAAGAGCAAACCTGCATTGTGGACAACTGCAATTAACAGACTTTACAATAAGAGGAAGAAATTGCTGTCTAACAGTAAGAGGGAGTGAGCCCTCCTAAACTGGAAACATTCCCTCCTCAGCTTTAACAAGTAAACAATACTTCTTGTGAAGTCCTCCAAAGCAAACTACAAGCCCAAATTAGCTTCCTCAACAAAGGACAACCACAAGGCATTCTATAGTTACATATGTAACCTAAAAAGAAAGGCCCAGATTTGTGCAGAACTGGTAGTTAATGATACCACATATACTGAGCCTGCGGACATAGCTAACCTGCTGGTCAACAGGTTCTGTGAACATTTCAGTCCTCTGTCCCCACCACACATACCCCAAAATCCAACTTACCTAACTTTCAAAATACCGAGATGAAAAATGCAAAACCCCAGAAGACCGATCATTCAGAGCACTGACAGATCAATATGGGTAAGTAACTCCTACCCCAACCCTACAAACACACTAACACCAAAGCAAACAAAACCCACCTAGGTGGGGGGCTTTTCCCACATACTTCCCCATGTGGGGGGCTGTGCCCCCTCACCCCCCAAATTAAATATACCAACTCTGAGATTGCACTGCTGTGGAGGTAAGGGGAGAAGGTCAACATGCTGGCCAAGCGGTTACTTACCTGTAGTGATCTGTCGATGTTCCAAGTGGTCAATCTTTTGGAGTTTCAGGTTTTTGGCCTCGGTCTTTTGAAAGTAGGGTAAGTGGAATTTTGGTCTACTGAAGTAGACCCAACCCATGACATCCATACTACCTGTCCCTTACCTTGTATGTTGTATCTCTAAACAGCAGGTCATAAATGCCCTCTCTGAGGCCAAAAATACAGCATCTACGGGGCCTGATAACATCCCAGGCTGCATCTATATAGGCTCCAACATGAATTAGCAACACCACTGGGTATGTTTTCGCTCATAGTCTAAGCACCGGCTTCATACTAGCTGAATGGAAAACAGCCACTGTTGTTCCCTTGCACAAAGGTGGTGCTTCCACTGACCCCGGGAACTATAGCCCTATTATCCTGACTAGCCTTATCTGCAAGGCCATGAAGTGAAGCATCATGGACCTTGTCAACAAAGATATAGGTAATCTCCAAACACTTGACCCTACACAGTTTGGATTTGTCAAGGGGAGATCATGCTTGTTAAACCTGGTGGACTTCTTCGAGACAATCACCAAAGCCCTGGAGTGGAGAAATCTGTGCATACAGCCTACCTGGACTTAGCCAATGCATTTGACACTATCCCTCACTCAGGCATCATTGACAAACTTACCCAACTAGGCATCAAACCTTATATCATTAGATGGGTCACTAACTGGCTCATTGATAGAACTCATATAGTCAAAATAGGGGAATCCAGCTCCAAAAGCAGAGCTGTAACCAGTGGTGTTCTACAGGGATCAGCCCTGGGACCTCTACTGTCTGGAATCTATTTCTCTGAAGTACAAGCAAAAAATTAAAAGTCTGTGGCTGACAAAGTTTGCTAATGACTGTAAACTGGGAGTGGTCATAGAATCTCCACAGGATGTCAACATCCTACAAGAGGGTCTTACACAAACAAATGATTGCTGCTAAAGTCATGGCCTTAAACTCAGTACAAAAAAATGTATTATCATTCCTTTCGGTAAAAGCGATGTTCCTACTAACTATCACATCAATAGCAACACCTTAAGTACGCACTCAGTGGTAAGAGACCTGGGCACACAGGTTGACAGCAACCTTACCTTTGACCACCATGTCTCCACAGTGGTAAGAAGGGCATTCTATATTGCTCATCTCATAAGTAAGGGCATTTCCTCCAGAAAAAAGAAGTTATTACCTCCCTGTATTCTTCACTCATCAGGCCAATAATTGAGTACAACGCCCCTTTTGGTAAGTACCTTTCTAAGCACCTGCAGCAATTGGAGAAACCACAAAGGTTCCTCACAAGGAAAATTCAAGGTCTTCACCATCTGTCCTATGGGGATCAATATAAGCAACCCAAAAAAACAATATGAAATATGAAAGAAACAATTGAAACAAATCCACAACTGAAATGCAAATTTAATCCTCTGATGTCTCGGTCGTAGCCTTCAAGGAGTAAAAAATGTACAAACACATACACTTTATATAGACCAAACACCAATTAATAAAACAATTATACAATAAATCAATTGTCTGCAAAGCACAGCATTATGTCAAATGAATACTCTCCAATTTAAATCTTCATTAAGGCCCTGTGGATACATAGTGTTAAATTTTAAGATATAAATAGCTTCTTTATATAATTAAACCTGTTTAATATTCAAAAAATCATGTCAGGAACAATTTATTTTTTCCAAAACTGTACCTTGTAACCCCTCATTTTTACTATTATGAAAATTTCTAAAATGTACAGCTATAGAACTTTCCTCTTTATTATTAGTAATGTCCCTAGCATGTTCCATAAGCCTAACCTTAAATGCCCTTTTGGTCTCCCCGATGTAAAATTTATTACATGGGCATTTAAGGGCATATATCACCCCCTCAGAGTTACAACTAAAATACTACATGTATTAAAACAAACATTATTAATACAGGGGAAACTATTAACTACAAAACTACAAGCCTTACATTTACCACACTTAAAAGTGCCATTTAATGATAAACTACATTGTACATTAGCTAAAGGCATAACAAATCTACTCCACTAAAAAAATGTTATATTCTTACCTCTTTTATAAGAAAATCTTATTCTGGCATCCAACCATGATGACACATTATTCAAAGAACTAAAATAGTCCCAATAATGGTTAACTAACTTAATCAATTCAGCAGTAAAACAACCATAAGTTGTAACAAAATACAAGATGTCCCTTTGTTTATCAATCTTATCATTATCTGCATCTGGGCACCTAGTATACACATTATTACTAACTTTTTTACACCTATATCCACAAAACCTCTTTAAACTATTTTGAATTACTTCCTTAGTATATCCCCTCTGGCTAAACATTTGCATCAATAAATTCAATTCCTTATCAAAAATAACCTCATTATTACATAATCTAGAAATTCTTAAAATTTCCCCATACGGCAAGGCTTCCAACGTATGTGGGGGATGGCAACTAGTGCCATAAACATACTGTGTACCTCCATCAAACTTTCTATTGACAGATGTTACTAAATTATTTCCATCAACAATATTTAAAATTATGTCAAGAAAAGGAATAGATGTACCCTTTTTAAACCCATCAAACTCCAAAGAAAATCTATTTCTATGCAAGTCTAAAATAAAATTATCTACTAAAGCTTCACCATCCTCAACCAGAAAAATCAAATCATCCACAAACCTATAATATTTAATAACATGTTTATGAAAAAAATTATTTCTATACAAAAATTCAGATTCAAAAAGGCCCATAGCTAAATTTGCATACATGGGGCCAAAAGCTGCCCCATAGCTGTACCTTGTTTTTGTCGATACAGACAATCATTAAATTCAAAAAAGTTATGTGTCAAAGAAAAATAAATAAGCTCTAAAATATACTCAGTGGCAGGATGATCTCCTAAGAAAAATCTCACAGCCTCCTTACCAAATTGATGGCTAATGTTAGTGTAGAGGCTCTTAATATCAACAGTGACCCAATACATCCGCTCATTCCACTTAACATCTTTAATCTTTTCTATAAAATCAAAAACATCAGTAATGTATGATGGTAAAGTCTTTACCTTAGTTAATAAAAAATTATGTAAAAAAAAGACCTAAATTATGCAAAAAATAATTACAACCAGAAACAATAGGTCTCCCCGGTGGTGTTTTTAAATTTTTATGTATTTTGTGGAGACAGTAGAAGGTAGCCATTTTACAACCCTCTATATTAAATTTATTCTTTAAATCTGTTTGGGAAAAATAGCCTAACCTTTCACCCTTCTTAAGTAACTCATTATATTCCCTTAAAGCATCATTATACAAATTACGTCCTACATTTTCATAGACATCATTATCATTTAGATGATCAATACACATTTGAAAATATTGAGAATAATGCATAACAACAAGCTTATTGCCTTTATCAGATGGTTTAAAAATATCTTCATTCATTTTACTCAACTTAAGCAAAGCTTTCCATTCCTTAAAATAAAACAAATATTATATTGTATATTAGCTCTGCATTTCATATATTTTTCAAATGCATATTCAATAGAAACGTTTAACAAATTTACAAAATGCACAACATCATTATTTAGAACTGTGGGTGTAAAACAACTCGCTTGTTTAACACATTCAGTATCAAATTTATAATAGGCATCGTACACATCATCCGATGTGCACGTATGAAAACTGTCCAATGAAGAATCGAGACTATCTACGGAAGATGCTGAACTCAAATTGTCATGTAAATTATAAAAGAAACTTTTTAAGTGAAGCTTTCTACCAAATCTATAAACATCACTTTTCATTTCATGTACACGAGAAATCACAGTGGGGATAAATTTCAATCCCCGATAAGTGAAGCTTTCTACCAAATCTATAAACATCACTTTTCATTTCATGTACACGAGAAATCACAGTGGGGATAAATTTCAATCCCCGATTAAGAACAGCAAGTTCAGTTTCCGTAAAAAAATGTCCCGACAAGTTAACAACATAATCTTGTTCAAGAGGTAGAGAAGAAGTATCACCATTTACCTCTTTTATGTTCCCCTGTGGAAATTGTTCTCTATGTAATGGTCCATGGGCTTCTCGTTGGCGTTTCCTCCCCTGGGGACCTCCTATGTCCTATGGGGATCATCTGAAATCACTGTCACTTTATTCCGTTTCATACAGACTACTCAGAGGAGATCATTGCCTTGCATATAAGGCAGTCTCTGACCCTGCATTATAAGAATGCTTCATATCAAAAAGTCAAATGGTACACAGGTTACTCACTCTTAAGACCTTAACCTGGTATGTGACATTAATAAAACCTGCTGGAGGGACATATTTGTCTCCTAGAGATTACCGCATCTTTGGAACATACTTCCACTTAATGTCAAATAGAGCACCTCATTGGCCCTCTTCAAACTCAATGTGGATGATTGGATGGGTGACTCTAAATTCATCCAGGGGTTCCATCTTTGTCCGTCTTGGACAGGGGCAATAAGTTCTGATTGTGGAAATAAGAGTAAGAACTGGCAAGGCTCGTAAGGACCCTAGGGCCATTAGCCTAGTAACTTCCTATGACCCTATGAACTCGGTAAGTATTTTAGGCCATTACTGTTTATTGCTTAGCAAGTACAAGTTCAACATAACCCTCACCCCCATGGAAATTGAGTATACTGCAAAATGTCAGACTGTTGCAGTGGAGGTGTATAAACACCTGCACTTGAGACATTATATATATATATATATATATATATATATATATATATATATATATATATATATATATATATAAAGGATCATATCACAAAACCCTGTAAAGTTTCACTATAAAACATCTAGGTAGTAAAGCACAGGATGCTCACATACAAAATTTGGCTAAACCTGATATTCAATCCTCAGGAATCTCACTACTGCACAACAACAAATTTGACTTCATCACTTTACAGATGATTCCAATTACAGAATTGTAACTAAGATATGTTAAACATAAAACAAATACGTTTTCTAGTGAAATAAATAGGACTTTTACTTCTGATATTATGACAACTCATATAAGAAGCATTCTAGGCTATTACTATATTTTTCAAGTTGAAACATTGTTCAAAACAACACCCCCAATGGAAACAAAATATTTTATAAACTGGCTAACTGTGACAATTAAGGCCTACAAACCTCTTTAACTGATATTCATGTAGAAAAGGCTATAAGTCTGCCCCTACCACTTCACTGTGAAACTTTCAGGCAGAAACAGCAGTGTTTAGTTACAAAATGCACATATGACTCCTATTATTTTACTGCCACTTTATCTGCTTTAAACTACACCATTCTAGCTACTGATTATTATAAATTAAATATTTATTTACTTATTTTATTTATTTTACATTTGTTTACTGGGAAAGTCCTACTGGACAACAAATCCATTTTCAGTGGAGGCCCGGGGAAAAGCTCCAAGACATACAGAGTATACAATAAAGTAGTTTGGAAAATACAAAATTAGTTTAAGAAAATATATAATCAAGTAGTGAATTCAAAAGAATACAAGAGTAGATTATGAACTGAAGTACAATTTTGGATCTCAAAAATCTGTGCTGAAAGTATGCATGCTGATTCCAGTTTACATGTTATCAAAAATGTATACAGTAAGTTAAACAGAAATACAAACAGGGGCGGCCTGTGCTATTGGACGTCTGGACTGCAGCCTCCCCCCCAAGCTGTAAAACAGAACAAAAAGAAAAGAAAATAGAAAAGAAGAAAAAAAAAATTAAAAAAACGATCGCAAATAGCAGACCTTCGCACATGCGCACTAGCAGCATTTCCAATATCCGGACTGCTGCTGAGACAGTCTGTAGCATGCACAGACTGTCTCAGCAGCAGTCCGGATTAGGAAACATTCAAGAGCAGAGATCCCAGATGTCTATGCAGTTGTAACTGCATAGACTGTCGCTGGAAAGGGATCGGACTTGGACTGCAATGTTGGCAGGCTGGGAGTCTCGTCGGGGGAAGAAGATCTTGCGGGCTGTGGTGGATTGAATGCTCCAACGGACGTAGGGAAAGATGTAATGCGCAGGCAGACTCGTAGGGCTCCAACGGCTATGGATTTAATGCTGCAACGAAGGGATTTACATCTATCCAGGTAGGGTGTGTGTGTGTGTGTGTGTGTGTGTGTGTGTGTGTGTGTGTGTGTGTGTGTGTGTGTGTGTGTGTGTGTGTGTGAAATGCCCCAGGTTCTACATATGGTGGTGGGTAGAGAATAAGGCCTGAACCCTGCACCTTGGGCCCAGGTGGCAAGAGCTTGAATTCCCTACCCACCACCATTTGTAAAAATGTTGCAGATTTTTCCCTCATACTTGTTCTGTTCCTCATAAAATCTGTGGTTTCTGTATTTCTGTGTCCACTCCTTGCAAAGCCAGTAGTGCACTGGTGCAGTGGTAACATTGTTGCCTAATAGCTACATGTTCTCTGGTTTGATTCTTGGCTGGGGTGCCTTACCTTCTGTGTGGAGTCTGTATGCCCTCCCTGTTTTTGTTTCCTCTAGTGTCCTTCCATCTTACAAAGACATGTGTCTGTCTGGAGTGTTTCTCCCTGGGCCTCTGCTAAAAAATAGCTTTTGTTCCATGTCAGACTTTCCTGGTTAACAAATGTTAAAAATGACACACATCTGAATATCAGACTATATTCTTCAGAAAGTGCATGGTAACACAAAAGCTTTTATTCTAGCAATTTTCTAAGTGTATATGATGGATATTTGAAATTTGTCCATATTTTTGGGACTGTATTCCCCCATTATTGGCTTCATCCAGGTTTTGTGCTAAGGTTGAGAGCTATGGTAAGAACTGAATTCACTGAATATGTTTGGGGGCTATATTCCCCCATTACTGGCTTTGTCCGGGTGTTTTTTGCTAATAGGTTGAGAGCTATGGTGAGAACTGAATTCACTGAATGTTTGGGGGCTGTATTCCCCCATTATTGGCTTTGTTTAGGTGTTTTGTGCTAAGAGGTTGACAGCTGTGCTATGGTGAGAACTGAATTCATTAAATGGTAGCCATTTAAGTTTCCGTCTTCCTCTTTCACAAAACAGCTGATTTGGCATAGTAGTATGTTGCTCTGACTGTTTTGCACAGGGTTCCCTGGGTTCAAGACGTGGCAGTGAAATGTATGGTCGTAACACAGCATTTTATTCTAGCAACTTTCCAAAATTATGCAAGCAATGTTTAAAACGTGTCCCTGGTTTTTGACCTTTTATCCCCCCCCCAATAAATTTTGGCTTTTTTCAGATTTCTTGTGCTGCAAAGTTCAGAGAGATACAGCTGAGTGTCAAGTAGATTTTACAAGGAGCTGAGAGCTGCAGGGGAATAAAAGTTTAGTGCTGCTTATGCTAAGTCTGCTTGCATTGTTAATGGCACAACAGGTAGTGTACTTGCTTTTGATGCAGAAGGCTGTGGGTTCTACTCCTACAGTAGGTAGATGCATTGCTGATACTGTACTGTGTTGTAAAGGGGGTCGATGGTGCAGTCCTTTTTGGCAAAGATACCTAGTAACTATGAACCTGTTATCAGTTTGCTATCCATTTCCTATTGCGGTATTACTAGCTTATCATTTTTTTAATGCATGCAACATAGGGAATTTATTCTTCAAAAGCAGCAGGCATTTTATTTGTAGATGAAACAATGACATATAAAGTTGTTTGCTAACAGCAACCTCTTTATTAGTTACAGATTTCTTTAATGTGGATTTTACTACAGCAGAGATTGTGCATATTTACTGATACTGGTGGACTATAGAAGGTTGAGTAGACTTTTTATGATGGAAATGTTCTGAATTGGGCACTTTTGTCATTGGTTTATGCATTTTGTTTCATTGTTTACTGGAAAAATGTTCAAAACAATACATTTAAAATGCCCTCTAACAACTGTACTGTATTGTACAAGGAATATAATGTAATACAGTCAGGAAGGTGTATAAAAGAGCATGTGTATGTTTCATGTTCAAGGAGCCTATGATTTTGAAAACAGCCCAGAGTTAATCTTTATCTTCCACTGGCAAAATGTATTTTCTTTGACGGTGGGTTTCAATGCTGTTTCAATGCATGTGAGTTTCAAGGGCAGGGAAGTTTTAATGCTAAGTCTATTTTCATTGTGAGACTGCATTGCTTTGTTTAACAGATATCTATTAGGGTTTGTGCTGTAAAATGCAAAAGAAAACTTTCAAATGAAATCTAAATCATTGCAGAAGTAAAGCAGTAAGCACATTACAGTGTTTATGGTAAATGGGGCAAAATAACCAAGGAATGGAACATTGGAATGGCTGCAGGGGGGAGGCTCCATTCGACCATGATTTTGTGAGGGGGGTAGCAAACTCAGACAGCCCCGGTTGAACTATACCTCTCAGTTGTCCATATGTTTGCAGAATGAATAGATATTCACTTCTTATTTTTGGTTTGTTCCTCATAAAATTTGTGGTTTTCTAGCAACTCATTTAGGAATGAAGTCACTAAATGACAGACATTGAGTTTCAGACGTCATAACCTTCAGAAAAATGCATGCTAATGCAAGACCTATTATTCTATCAACTGTCTTAAGTTTATACAAGAGCAATATTTAGTAGTGTTTGTATATTCTCCCAATATATTTGGCCTTGTCCAGATTTCCTGCATTAAGAGGTTGAGAGGTATGTGCAAATCGCTTTGTAGAATTAGGAATACCCAAACCTCTCCATTGTCACCAATTTTGGCTCAAAATGTTGCTCTCCCCTAATAATCCCTCCTCAAAATGGCAATTTTGGAAGAAAACGTGAAGGGTTTACAATTATATATAATTGTAATGATCAGAGTTATAGATTACTTTTATTTCAGAAATGCATGCAGATGCTCTTATTTTGTTAGCTGCTCAAGTTAACAGTGTTAATATTACAAAGGTGTCCCTTTTTTGACAGGTTCCCAGCTGTATTGTGTGGCAACTTTATATTTTTGCATCACATTTTGGTCTGTAAAATTGTGGTTTTCTGGGAAATTAGTGGCAAGTCATTAAAGATTGAAATTAGAAAATAATGACAGACATTTGAATTTCAGATTTCATACCCTTTAGAAAATTTGTACTAATGCAAGATCTACTACTGTTCTATTATCTAAGTTAATAAGAGCAATATTTAAAAATTGGCCTTATTTTTGGGCCTGTGTCCCACTTCTAGTTCTATGTATGGCTTTGTCCAGATTTCTTGCTCTGAAGTTGAGAGGTATGAGTGTCAGAGCCATCACTGTCAGCCAGAGACATTTCAAATTGTGACATACTTGTTGCACCCCACGCCCCATTGTAGTGGCTCTGGATATGTCCAAGGAAGGCAAGGAGCAGTTATGCAGTGTAAGTGTGCAGAGTATTCCCCCATCCAAGGTAGACCACAAGTACGACCGTGGCTTTTCATCTGTCCTTGATTTTGCAGAATGTTCTGGTTTTCTGTCATATTTTTATACTGCTGATTTCTGCTTCTTATTATTCAGGAAATGCATGCTGTCACAGTGCCCTGTTGCTCTGTTTAAGTAGCAATGATTTAATGACCATCAGGTAAGCTTGTCAGAGATTGTAAGATGCAAATAAGCTTTAATAAGCATACTGTTAAAGAATTACCAACACTGAAAGCCTTTTCGTTGTTGCCATGCCGAGAATATTTACATAACTAGATAATGTATAAGCCTTGGGTATTGAAATGCATATGACAGTATTTGTAATAAAAGGACAGGATTACAGTATTTTCAGAAGCTCATTACATTTGGTGGAGACTTGCAGTCATCTTTTGTTGGAGACTTGCTTTGCAGGCTTACCCGTAAACTAAACAAAATGCCAATCTATCATGTGTGGTCCATAACGTGTGTAGGAATCCTTTAAGCAATTTATTTTGAGCTTGTTTCTTGTTTGCTGTTCATTTTTTACTTTGATCATGTCTTCCCCATAAAACAAGTAGATAGTTGTGTCAGGCAGCAGGTCTTTTTTGGATAAGAAACATTTTTACAGGTGGGTATCACAGAGATTGCTACTTTCAGCATGTTACTTGGTAATTTTATAAAGCTGAATATAAATTATAATTAGAACTGCAGTCCAAAGAGTAGTGGTTTGAGTTGACTGGTGCTTGTTTTTTTATACTTGATTTTGACTGGCATTCCAGTAATGTATTTAAAAAGTAATTTATTTTTTCATGCCTCACAACCTGTTTCCATCTGGATATTAAATAAGTTGTCATGTAACCAATGCACTGAAATATTTTTTTCTTCTACACTTCATTTTGTCTTGATTGGACTCTCGTAATGACTGTTTGGCACCCAGGGCAGTGCATTTAATTAAAGTTCCAGTTGTTGTTCTTTTGAGCATAGCTCCACCCCCCTTTCTAGCTGGCCACACCCTTCTCATTGGCCCCACCCATTCAGCTGTCTTCTGCAGCCCTCCTTTAATTTGAAGTCACCAGCCGCCACTGAGTACAAAAAGTAGTTCACAAGATATGGCGGATCAGCCTTGCTGATTCCCATTTATAGATCAGCAGCTCTATATACAATATTCAGATAGGAGTTGTAGAGGGTTTAACCAGCAGACATCAGTCAGGTCTAGCATTCAGGTAGTATTGGTAAGTATAGTATCAGAAGAGTAGCATTCATTTGCATAAGTTAAGTTATGGATACTGACTAGTAGGAGTGATTTAGGGTTAGATCAGTGGAATTAATAAGTGAGTTAGTTAGTCAGGGTCAGAACATGAGCAAATCCATGTAGCTGATAGGTGGGTTTTTAGTAGTTTTTTAAATTGTGTTGTACTGGTTGGTGGATCTTATGTTTAATGGTAGCGCATTTCAGAGTTTGGCAATGCTAAAGGAGTAAAGGGATTTTCCAGCATAATTTTTACTTTTGGTTATTTTATTAGTGCCTTATTGCTAGAGCAGTGTGTCCAGTTGTTAGAGTAGTGAGTAAGGAAATATTTTAGAGTTGGAGTTTTCTCAGGTTGATTAATTATTTGATAGGCCATACTGAGTTGATTGTATATTGACAACCATATTCAATGACATTACCGTATTCTGCATACTACACAGAGGTTTAAAAATTACCCCCAATGGAAGTAAAATACAGTGCAAAATGTCACACTGTGACACTGAAAGCCTATGAACCAATGCACATCGTACCATGTACATGAAGCTGTGCTTCAGTCCTCCTTTGAAATCTTGTTAAGAACACATCTAGGTGTAAAAACAAGGCAGTCAGTGACAAAAACACCTCACATAATATCCTGCACAAGCAGATTTCGGTACAGCTCAAAGCTAAATTTGACTCCAATGCTGTAGTTGCTTCACTGCATGACATTTCACCCAGGACTTCACAAATAAAAAAATGAGGAGAAATGTATTTTTATTTATTTTTTTTTATTTTGATGTAAAGAGTACTTACCAAACATATATTCAAGGCATTAGTTCTACATATTTTTTTTTTACCTAAATCCATAGTCCCTCAGTGGAAGATGGGTATAATGCCAGACTATGGCAACACAAGTCCTCAACACTGCACTTGCTACCTGCGTATAAAAGGTCATACATCACTTCCCTTAAGACAATTCATAATAAAAAATCAGGTAATTCTAATAAGATACTTAGGTAGTACAAAACACACTCAAGAATGCCATTCTAACCCTAAGGGTTTCACACTGCACTTGAATCTTGTTTTGCACAGCAGCACACCAACCTTTCCAGTACATGTATTAACTCCACATGAAGTATTAGAAAAGTTGCCTTGTCTGGTAAACTATTCCTTTTTTCACACCATACACAGTATTAGAAATGTTGCTTTGTCTGGCAATTTTTTACCTGTGTTGTAAGGATGGCTTACTTAACATACATTCTGTGCATTACTTTCACCCTGCCTTTTGACAGTGATCAAATACACCCAGTAGGTTCATAGGTTCATAGGTTGGTACTAGGCTATCAGCCCTAGGGCCTATACAAGCCTAGCCATAACAATTCCCTGGCTATTTCTTCCCACATTATTTACTTTCCTGGACCCCTGTCTAGCAGGGTGACTGACGTGATCCCTGGGATGAATTTCCTTTCTCCCATCCAATCGTCAAGGTTCCTCTTGAAGAGGTCCAAAGAGGCACTCTGCTTGACATGTATGGGCAATCTATTCCAGAGTCTGGGGAGTCTCTGGGTCAGGAACCTATCCCTCCAGCATGTTTTGTTTATTGTGATGACAAGGTTTAGATCCCTGGAGCGTGTAACTCTGAGGGACTGGGATTTCTTTAAGTGTAGCATGTCCAACAGCTCTGGGTTTGACGTGGCCTTGTATGTTAAGCAGAGATCGCCTGTGAGTAGACGATATGTGACAGAGTATAGCTGGAGTTTTTTTAAGGCGGTCAGCGTAGGGCATCTGCTTTAGGCCTGTGATTCTTTTAGTGAGGTATTTCTGAGGCCTTTCCAGTTGTTGCAGATGTCTTGAGAGGTACATACCAAATGGAGCGTTGTATTCTATAATGGGTCTAATGAGAGATGAGTACGGTGGGACAATGACCTCCTTTTTTCTGGATGAAAAGCCCTTCGTGATGAGGTGTGCCACATAGAAGGATTTCCTGACTGTTGTGGCGATGTGGTTATCGAAGGTGAGACCACTGTCCACCTGTGTCCCTAAGTCTCTTATCACACTTTCTGTGTTTAGTGTACTGCCACCTATATGGTAATTCATGGATACATGTTTTTTCCCAAAAGGGATAACAATACATTTCTTGGCATTGAGCTTGAGCCCATGGCTCTGGCACCAAGCATCTGTTTCTGTAAGGCCCTTTTGTAGAGTATCCACATCATTTGGGGATTCAATAATGGCTCCCAGTTTGCAGTCATCTGCAAACTTTGTTAGCCAGAGTCCCTTAGTGTTGACCTGTACTTCAGAGAAGTAGATGCCAAACAAAAACGGCCCCAGGACTGAACCCTGAGGTACTCCACTTGTCACTTGTCTGGAGCTGGATTTGGAGTCGGCTACTTTTACAGTGTGGGTTCTATCAGTAAGCCATTTAGCAACCCATTGGGTGACATAGGGATTAATACCCAACTTAGTAAGTTTATCTATGATTCCAGAGTGGGGGATGGTGTCAAAGGCCTTGGCGAGGTCTAGATAGGCTGTGTGGACCACCTTACCCTTGTCCATGGCTCTGGAGACTGATTCAAAGAAGTCAATCAGGTTCAGGAGACGAGATCGGCCCTTCACAAACCCAAACTGCGTGGGGTCCAGTGTTTGAAGGTTGCCAATGTCTTTGTTTATAAGTTCCATGATAATACGCTCCATGCCCTTGCAGATAAGGCTTGTCAGACTGATGGGACGGTAGTTTCTGGGATCCAAGGTGGATCCCCCCTTGTGGATTGGGATAACTGTAGCTCTGCGCCACTCAGTGGGCACGAAACCTGAGGTGAGGCTATGATTAAACATGACACTTAGGTGAAGTGCCAGTTCATATTGTAGTTCATGTAGTACACAGCCTGGGATGTCATCTGGTCCCATGGATGCTGTATTCTTGGCTTTAGAGAGTGTGTTTTGTACCTGTGTGGCCGTTATTACTGGAATTTGGCAATCTTCCGGTATTGAGATGGGCCATTTAGGGGGTGAGAGAGGGGTGAAGTTGGCACTGAATCGATCTGCCAGGATATTGGCAATATCCTTCGGATCAGTATATTTAATGCCATTTTGTTTTAGCTCAGAGCAGATCTGAGCATTGCCATTTAGATTCTTGACATAGTTATAGAATGCTTTGTGGTTGTCTTTGGAATCTTTGCCAATTTTATTTTCGTAACTAGCTTTGGATGATTTTATGAGGCATCTCAGTTTCTTACTGAGGCTAGTAAGGGAGTTTTTTGCATCCTGGGATTTTCCTCTTTTCTGCAAAAGTTTCTTCCTTTTGTTGTAAAGTTTGTTTATGGCAGGGGACCACCAAATTGGCTTCCTTTTTTTTGGATGAGAGCATTTTGGTTCTATTTGGGATGGCACGATTCATGCATGAGTAATAGAAACCAAGTATAATGCGAAACTGTCACAAGAAATGTACTCTGAAATACTGCTTTTCCTCCCTGTATATAACAAATCATATGTGAGTCCCATTAAGACAGTTCATAATAAAAACATACGGCAATTCTGATAAGATATATAGGTACAAAACCCACTCAAGAATGTCATTCCACCACAAACAATGTCCTCTTCATTTACATGACAGCACATTGCCCTTATCAATGCACTACGTTTAGGCCTCAACCTATATTTAGTAGGAGAAATGTTGCCATGCGAGATGAAATAAACATTTTTTTATTTCTGTTGCAATGAGAACTTAATGTACATTTATGCTGGATACTACTTTCACCTGTCCTTTTCAGCAGAGATAAAACAGTTCCAAAAGGAAACTTGAGTGTAATGCCAGACTGTGACAACAAAGGTTCTCTGAAATGGTTTACTATAAAAATGTGGAAAATCAAAATAATTTGCCACCTTTTGATCAAACCAGTTTGCCGCAATTGTTAATAACAAATTACCAAATTTCAGAAATGGTAACACGGAATCAACATTTGAACATCGGAAGCTCCAATGTCAAAAGTCCATGTTACCAGTAACATTTTTGCATGGGAGGCAAGTCCCCCTGCGTTCCCCATATGAGGGGCTGCACTCCCACACCTCTTGCATATTATATAGTCTAACTCCAAGATTGCACTACAGTGAGAAAATGGTACATTTCCCGATCCCTACTATAGTGCAGTCTATCGGAACATCAGTTCTACATTTGCGAATACATGCTACCATTCGCTTCGCTAACGTGAAGTCGAACATTTTCTGGATCAGCATTACGAAAACTTGAAAACAGCCTTTCAACCTTCCCAGCTTCACGTAAGTGGCAATATAATTTTTGGGTCTATATTAGAACATCAAATATTTAACAGTTTGAATCACTAAAAGTCGACCTTTAGTGATCGAACTGTTAAAACATTGAATGTTCACAAAAAAAAAATAAAAACAACAAAAAAAAAACTAAACGATGTAGGAAGGGGGTAAGCCCCCCCCCCCTGCACCCCTCATCCCCCGCTACTTAAATATACCAACTCTGAAACCACACTACATTGAAGTAAATGGAAATCTCCCCTTACAGAGATTTCTATTTACTTGTTCAATGTTCTGCATTTCGCTATTCTCATGTTGACAATGTCAGATTCAACAATGTCGGCTTTCAAGAATTTAATACAGACCCTAAATTTTGATAATAAACCCTCTGAAACAATGCATTCACTACCTCTGTATAAGAGGCCATATGTCAGTTCCTCTAAGAGAACCCATAATAAAATACTAGACAATTCTAATGAGACACCTGTGTAGAAATCCACACTTTTGGATAAATTAAATGAGAGTAGTAGTTTCTTGAAATTAGAGTTGAATTATTGTATCCAAGAGATTAGCTATTTTTTATATGTAACAGTTTTATAAGACATGTCAGAATAAATTAGGAGCAATGATTTACAAAAGGCCTATTAGTAGGAACAAGTACCTGGAATTTTCTGGCATGCACCCATATCAAATTTAAAAGGGCACAGTTAAAAACATGGAATTCATAAGGGCTTATGTTGAACAGTAAGCTCTAATATGAGTGTCCGATTCCTTGAATGAACCCTTTTCAATTTAGAGACAGGACCACCACAGTGACTTTACATGGTTGGATGAATTACAGAGGTGAGGCAATCCAATGGTCATGCTAAATGATAATGAAGCATTCTAGAGGAGCATTAATGCTAATTTGCCATGTCTGTGGTAAGTCACTGACACAGACAAGTAAGTCTGTGTAAAATATTATGGATGGAAGCAAGCATAAAATAGCATGGATGAATCAACATCATCATCTTCTTTCAGCTGTTCCCATTAGGGGTCATCACAGCGGATCACCTGTTTCCATTTCTTCCTGTCCCCTGCATCTTGCTCTGTCACACCAACCACCTGCATGTCCTCTCTCACCACATCCATAAACCTTATCTTAGGCCTTCCTCTTTTCCTGTTACCTGGTAGCTTCATCCTTAGCATCTTTTTCCCAATATACTCAGCATCCCTCCTCAGCACATGTCCAAACCAATGTAATCTTGCCTCTCTGGCTTTGTCTCCAAACCTTCCAACCTGGGCTGACCCTCTAATATACTTATTCCTAATCCTGTCCACCCTCATCACACCCAGTGCAAATCTTAACATCTTTAACTCTGCCACATCCAGCTCAAACTCCTGCCTTTTTGTCAATGCCACTGTTTCCAACCCATATAACATAGCTGGTCTCATTACCCTATTATAGACCTTCCCTTTCACTCTTACAGGTACTCGTCTGTCAATAATCACTCCTGACACTCTTCTCCACCCTGCCTGTACTCTCTTCTTCACCTCTCTTCCACACTCACCATTACTCTGAACTATTGACCCCAAGTATTTAAACTCATCCACTTTCGCCACCTCTACTCCTTGCATCCTCACCATTCCTCTATCCTCCCTCTCATTCACACACATATATTCTGTCTTAGTCCTGCTGACCTTCATTCCTCTTCTCTTTAGAGCATATCTCCATCTCTCCAGGGTGTCCCCCACCTGTTCCCTACTCTCACTACAGATCACAATGTCATCTGCAAACATCATAGTCCATGGGGACTCCTGTCTGATCTCGTCTGTCAACCTGTCCATCACCATTGCAAATAAGAAAGGGCTCAGAGCTGATCCTTGATGTAACCCCACCTCCACCTTAAACGCGTCCGTCACTCCCACCGCAGACCTCACCACTGTCACACTACCCTCGTACATATCCTGTACCACTCTTACATACTTCTCTGACACTCCTGACTTCCTCATACAATACCACAACTCCTCTCTAGGCACCCTGTCATATGCTTTCTCTAAGTCTACAAAAACACAATGCAACTCCTTCTGACATTTTCTGTACTTCTCCATCAACACTCTCAGAGCAAACATCGCATCTGTAGTGCTCTTTCCCAGCATGAAACCATACTGCTGTTCACTAATCATCACGTCCCTTCTTAACCTATCTTCCACTACTCTTTCCCATAACTTCATGCTGTGACTGATCAATTTAGTCCCTCTGTAGTTACTACAGCTCTGCACATCACCCTTATTCTTAAAAATCAGTACCAAAACACTTTTTCTCCATTCCTCAGGCATCCTCTCACTTTCTAAGATTTCATTAAACAATCTGGTTAAAAACTCCACTGCCATTTCACCTAAACACCTCCATGCTTCCACAGGTTTGTCATCTGGGCCAACAGCCTTTCCGTTCTTCATTCTCTTCATAGCTATCCTTACTTCCTCCTTGCTAATCCATTGTACTTCATGATTCACTATCCTTACATCATCCAATCTTCTCTCCCTCTCATTCTCTTCATTCATCAACCCCTCAAAGTACTCTTTCCATCTCCTCAACACACTCTCCTCGCTTGTGAGTATGTTTCCCTCATTATCCTTTATCACCTCTACCTGCTGCACATCTTTCCTAGCTCAGTCCCTCTGTCTAGCCAATCGGTACAGGTCCTTTTCTCCCTCCTTAGTGTCCAACTTTTCATACAACTCTTCATATGCCATATCTTTAGCCTTTGCCACCTCTCTCTTTGCCATGCACCTCATCTCCTTATACTCCTGTCTACTTTCTTCATCTCTCTGACAATCCCACTTCTTCTTTGCCAGCCTCTTTGCCTGTATACTCTTCTGTACTTCCTCATTCCACCACCATGTCTCCTTGTCATCCTTCCTCTTTCCCAATGTGATTTCAAGCACCTTTCTAGCCATCTCCTTTACTAGCTCTGCTGTAGTTACCCAACTATTTGGTAACTCTTCACTGCCACCCAGTGCCTATCTTAACTCATCCCTGAACTCCATCTCACAATTACCCTTTTTCAATTTCCACCATTTGATCCTTGGTGCTGCCCTCACACTCCTCCTCTTCTTGATCACCAGCATCATCCTACAAACCACCATCCTATTCTGCCTAACTACACTTTCTCCAGTCACCACTTTACAGTCTCCAATCTTCTTCAAACTGGCCCTCCTACATAAGATATAATCCACCTGTGTGCATCTTCCTCCACTCTTATATGTCACCCTATGCTCCTCCCTCTTGTTAAAATACATATTCACCACAGCCATGTCCATCCTTTTAGCAAAATCCACTACCATCTGACCTTCTGCATTCCTTTGTTTAACACCATACCTACCCATCACTTCCTGATCCCCTCTGTTCCCTTCACCAACATGCCCATTGAAATCTGCTCCAATCACCACTCTCTCACCCTTAGGTACAGTTATCACCACTTCATCCAATTCACTCCAAAATGTTTCTTTCTCATCCATTGCACACCCAACTTGTGGAGCATATGCACTAACAACATTCATCATTACACCATCAATTTCCAGCTTCATAAACATCACTCTATCCGACACTCTTTTCACCTCCAAAACACTCTTCGCATACTGTTCCTTCAGAATAACTCCTATGCCATTTCTCCTCCCATCCACACCATGATAAAACAATTTGAACCCACCTCCGATACACCTAGCCTTACTCCCCTTCCATCTGGTCTCTTGCACACACAATATATCCACCTTCCTTCTGTCCATCATATCAGCTAGCTCTCTCCCTATACTAGTCATACTGCCAACATTCAAAGTTCCAACCCTCACTACCACAGTCCTAGCCTTTCTCCTCTCTTCCTGCCTTCGGCCATGCCTTCCGCCTCTTTTCCTCCTTCGGCCAACAGTAGCCCAATTTCCGCATGGATGAATGTGTTAATTAATATGGCCAAAAGAGATCAGTCACCCATTCAAGTGACTAGGACAGACAGCATTGCAGATAAGTTTAGCAAGCTTCAACAGACAGGTAGTGGTGCTATCATACATGTGTCTGTCTGAGAGAGTATGAATGAACAGGGATAATTGTGTTTTTGTGGGTATGTGTATGTGTGTGTCTGCCTCGGTAGAGATTATGTATGGAGTAGAGAAAGAAGGAGTGTGTGTGTGTGTGTGTGTGTGTGTGTGTGTGTGTGTGTGTGTGTGTGTGTGTGTGTGTGTGTGTGTGTGTTCAAGTGGGGGTGTGTGATGTTAAGTGAATGCTTGTGAGACAAACAGTGTGTGTGTGGGGGGAGGCAGAATGAAGGGGGTTTCTGTGACAAGGCAATGCATGTGCCAACAGTGGTAATCACCACCAAAAAGTGATGTTTAGCACTGACAGTAATTATGGGTGATTTAGAGATATGCAAAACAGCTGATAATCAGGTCTTCCTAATTACATCTAAACTTACCTCTAAATTGCAATTAACATGACCTTATAAACTGACCTATATGTGGTAGGCAGTTTATCTGAGCACTCGAAATTCTTTCTGAATCTGGGGAGAGTCAGCTTGTACTGCTAGTACATTAATATCAGATTACAATCATTTTTTTGTGCAGTTTAAGGAATTCTTAGACGCAGATCATCTCTTGCAACTGCTTTCCGATTTGTTACTAAAGGTTCTTACAAAAAGGAATACATTACATACCCTATTAGAACACGACTGGCACATAAAATCCATAAAAGTAAAAAAATAAAAACACAGTGCCATTTTAACTTGTATATGCTATGGAGAGTGAGGATTACAAATAAATAGTGTGGAAGCATTGAAATATATTAGAAAGAAACATAAAAGTAAGTGAAATTGTAGGCGATAGTCCATGTTTTGTGGGGAAAAAAGAGCAAATGAAAATTCTTTTACGGCTACCAGCACAGAGAAATCATATCCAATCATGAGCGGACAGGTGATCCGCTGTGGCGAGGCCTAACCGGGAAAAGCCAAAAGAAGAAGAAGAAGAAGCACAGAGAAATCATATGGCATTTTCTCTTGCTTTGGATGCAAAAGTGTAAGTTCCTGCCTAACAGCCCCTTTGAGATAAATGCGTTTTTTTAACAAGCCTGTAGAGATGAGTGACAGGTACATCTGTGAAATATGTAACATCATTTATGTTTTCATATTAGAAAAAATGGTAGGAAATTAAAACAATGTTCAAGGCATGTGAGAGCCAACAAGAACAAAAATGAAAAGAATGCTTTAGATATACATAGTACCAAACGCAGAGGTGGCAATATTAATTTGATACCAGAAAAAAGGTGAATTAATGTGGCAGTTAACATGTTTTGGAACATCCAGGAGTAAATGAACATTGAATCACAGCTTGCTTTTTAAAATCAAGAGGTTTATGGTAATCATCAAGAGATGCAGAGCAATAAGTATAATGCACACTTGGTTGTGTTTGGCATTTGGCATGAACAGGTAAGTTTTTTTGGTCTATTTAAATGTGTTTTAGTGCAAGCTTGTAGGTCTAATAAAGTTGTTTATGTTTTATTTCTGAATGATGCTGCTTACCACCATTTTATTATAGTACATATCATTTACTTCTTCCTCTGAAGTGTTTTTATTTTTTTCATTTGTTTTTGTTCTCATTTTTTATTTGGTTCAATATGGCAGCCAGTTTTGTGTAGAGTTACTACTGCTAATTCTACAATATACCCTCTTCTCTAGCAATACAGTATTCCCTAGCCTGGCTCCATGGCATCGCAAAATACAGTCCTTAAAGAGACCTAGGTCACCAGGGTTCACTTATTCTCTTCCCCCCCCCCCCCCTGGCACTGGAGGAGCCAAACAAAAAGGAAGAGGAGTGAAGGGACATGACCTGCTCTCTTCTCCTGGGGGATAGGGAGAGCAGTGGGTGCTTAGAAAGCACACAGGGAAGTGGGATTTTATTAGGTGGAGATCAGTGCAGTCACTTCCTTTGCTTGAGGGGAGAGGGTGAGATTGCTTGTTGGCAATGTCCCTTGTAGAAGTGAGGATCAGCCAGTAGAGACAGCCCATTGCACTTTCTCTTTCAGCTCTGCAAGCTGGGTATCCAGAAGAAATGTACAGTAAAGCAGAAAACCTTTGAACCACCCCTAATGTCAGTCTAAATGATGGCTCAGGGCGGATCAGGGCAAAGTAGTTGCTGCATTTGGCATTGGTGGGCGATGCAAAGAGATCGCAGCAAGGCTGGCCCCATTTTTGAAAGATTTCTTCTGCAACATTTTGATTGAAGGGACCACTCATGAGGCCATAATATGGCTCTGCTCAAGTTGTCTGCAATTACGTTGGATTTCCCTGGAATGTGCATTGCTATCAGAAAGCGGTTGGAAGCTGCTGCCCACTGCCAAACCCTCAGGGCTTCTCGACAAAGGGGGTAAGATCTGATTCCCCCTGTTTATGTACCAGACCACAGACATGTTGTCTGATTGGATTGCTACCATTCCCAGAGGGAGAGAGTCTTGAAATACTCACAACGCCAAAAGCACCGCCCGAATCTTTAGGACATTTATGTGCAAATGAGCCTCATGTTGAAGCCAGATGCCAGATGCCTTGAACTGTCTTCCCCAGATAATGCCACCCCACCCTATCTGGGAAGCGTCCATGGTTACTGAGGCTTGGGGTTGGGGAGGAACACAGAGACGGCCTTGAGTTACTATGGGAGAATGAAGCCACCATTAAAGATCATTTTGGGTGAATCTGCTATTAATATCTTCTGTCACTGGAAGTTCTAGGACTGATCACTGTGCCACAAGTAACCATTGAAGAATTCTCATGTGGAGACGAGCCAAGGGATTGAGGACAACTGAGGAGGCCATCTTGCCTAGTACTTGGAGAATGACTTTGGACGTGGCTCATTTCTTTCTTATCAATAATCATACATAATGTTGAAGGTCATCCCCTCTGTTTTGTGGAAGGTTTGCTATCATTTTTGTTGTGTCTAATTCTGCTCATATGAAGACCAAGCTTTGACATGGTTCTAGAGCAGATTTCTCATAAAACCTGGAATCCTTGGCATCTCAGGTGAGTTGTTACTACTGCCATGCATTTGGTGAATACTCTAGAGGCTGTAGAGAGACCAAAGGGCAAAGCACAAAACTGGAAGTGGCTGGCTCCTAGCTGGAAGTGCAAGTGCCTTCTGGATGACCTTGCCATTCATATGTGGTAGTATGCATCCTGAAGTTCTATAGAGCACATCCAGTTCTCTCTTTCCAGGAATGGAAGTATCAACTGCAGTGTTACCATCTGGAACTTGGTCTTTTTCAGAGATTTGTTCAGATCACTCAGATCCAATATGGGTCTCCAGTCTCCTGCTTTTTGGAACTAAAAAGAATCTTGAGTAAGTTCCAGATCCTCTCTGGTCTGCTGGGATTTCTTGAGTGACTCTTTTTTTAGCAACTTTTGAATTTCTAAGGTTGCTTGTTCCTTCTGACTGGGTGGAACTTCTTGAAGTGCTTTCTTTGTGGGAGTGGGGAAAGAGAAGGGAATAGTATATCTTCTGAATATTATGTCCTGCACCAATTTGTCATTTGTAATGTTTTGCCAGGTCTCATGGTGCAGAGACAATCTTCCCCCGACTGCCTCCAGAGGCGAGCAATTGGGCAGCCCTTCAGGAGTGTTAAAAGGCCCTATGAAAGAAAGATTCTCTGGAGCCCTGATTATCCAGGCCTCCCCTGCCACAATGACAGCACCTTCCATTATTGTTCCACCCTTTGTCTCTATGGGAACTCTCACCCTATGTGTTCTGGAAATACCTTTGTGATTTTCTGAACCACAATTTCCCACTACCTCTCTAACCTTTGGGAAAGGGTATGGTAGGTGTGGAAAAAATGTACTCCAATGGCAGACAAGGTCTTACCTTCCTGTTCACACTTGGTTAGCATTTTTTTTTACTTTAAGCCCAAAAAGAGAAGAGCCATTAAAAGGGGTGTTAATGAAGGAAGACTTGAAGAGCTCCACGAAATCGCAAAGTGTATCCAGGCATCATCCTGAGAGAGATACCTGAACCCACAGCCCTATTCGTTCCCTCTGCTAAATAAGATATGAATCTCATGGAAGAGTTTATGACTGAATTGAGGGTGGTAAGCTAAGCGGTGACTTTATCTGCTAGCATGTCAGCTACAGCTCCTTGGAAGGAGTCTGAAAGTTCCTACAACATGTTCCTCTGTAGTCTGGTAAAGTGGGTGAAGTAATTTAGAGACCGCAAGGCAAAGGTCACTGATGAAAAAATGCGCTTCCCATATCTATCCATGGTCCTAGAATCCTTATTCGGAGGCTGGATAGAGGAACTGGTCTCAGAAAGTTCCTTCTTAGTTGCCGCTGCCATGACCATGGCATCAACTGCTACACCTTTGGTTAAGAATGACTTGTCCTTGGGGGCAGTAATGTACTTATTTGGTGTCCAAGGAGTTGGTACTATAGAATCTGGGGTCTCCCAAGCCTTCCAAAAGATTAACTCAATAAGCTTAACGTAAATATGGGGTCATCCAAGAAGCAGAAGGGCAAGACCCAAAAGTCTTCGGATATACTGACTCCTCAGTTGGAGGGGATGTGGACTGCCAGTCACCTATCTGCTTTAAAATTTCCAGGATGTTTCCAAAAGAGGCAGCTTCAGGAGGTGATCAAGGGGGAACCTTCTGCCTCTTCGAGGTCAGTATCTGATGTGATGGATTCCTCCGGGGAGTCAAGATTCTTCTTCTTGCAGGTCATTTTCTGAGGGACCTCCTCAGTGGGGTTGTCTGGGGAGGTTTCAGAAGAGGTGGGAGTCCCCTGATGAACATCCTGAGGACTGGGGTCTCTGTGGTCCTGTGGAGAGGGTATGTGAGAAGACAGAGACACCTGAAGAGAAGTGGGAGGAAGATCCTATGTAGGTTGTGTTGTAGACTGTGATGTAGTCAAAACACTCCTAGTGACCTCAAAAGCAGTCCAACCCTGCCCCAAAGAACACCCTGGATCCAACAAAAGAGTTGTCAGGGTTGAGGGAATCTCTGGGGGAGGGGACAGAATCTCCAAGGCAGAGGTAAGAGCTGAACTCACCCATGTCGAAGCCCCCAGAGGCAGAGTCAGATCTGGAGAGATCTGAACCAGCTCTGCAGACCCAACCAGAGAGTGCCGCTTCCTAGAGGTCTCCTGCTCCAACTGGGTAAAAACACTCTGGGCTGACATCACTTCCAAGAAACCTATGGGTCTCGGATCAGAAGAAGATACACGTTGGACATCAGAATCTTCCAGCTCTGAAACCAGGGGATGGATCTGAGGAGGAGTAGGTGCCAAAGGGGAGGGCTGTGTTTGGTCAGATTCCTTTGGGTTCAGGTCCAATAAAAGTTTGGCCAAGGCTGGTGTCTTTAGCAGCCTCTGCACTACCATATATTTATATATATATATATATATATATATATATACATATATATATATATATATATATATATATATATATATATATATACCCTACATCTTCATCAGAAAAACTCCTGGTAGACCAAGTAGAAAGGGTTGGAGACCTTGACTTTTCCGTAAAAGGAGATGGGAGCCAATAGTGTATCGGCTCCAACAAAGGAGAACAGCTCCAATATCTGAATTCAGTTGGATTCGAAGAGGTCAGAGTTGAGGGTTCTAGCTGCTCCAATGAACTCTTGGATCCAGTGACAACTGTCTGCAGTGAGGGTTCCATTGGAGCAGAGAGTCTAGGGGCTTCTTGCTTCAGCTCCAAGGAAGACTTGGGCACCAAAAAAGAATGTTTCTGTGACTTGTCAAATTTTGGTGATTGATCAGATTTGGAGGACTCAGTTGAAATAGCTTCAGGGAAAGGGGTTTTTAACAATCCCTTCAAGATACTTTTATTCTTGCACTCCAACAGACCCCAGTGGTTAAAACCATGGCATATGGAGCAAGACTCTTGGAGATGAAAATGCCCCCAAGCAATACACACAAACAAAGTGTGTGAATCACTTAGGGGAATCTTCTTTCCACATTGCTCACATTTCTTAAAACCAAGGAGTTTTCCTGCCATTTTTTTTGAGACATATTTTTGTATTGACAAAAAACACAAAACTTTGTAATTTAACCTAAAACAACACACACACACACACACTAGGGCAGACAGTAACTCCAGAAAAAAGTCCTCTAACTCAAATTGACTGAAAGGCTGAAAGATATAGCATGGTACAAAGAGTTTTCTCTTTTTTTTTTTGGGGGGGGGGGGGTTGTTGTTTTTTTCTTTGTTTGTTTGTTATTTTTAAAACAGAAATTGTCCTCTAACGTAAACAGACGATAACGGAGATGTAGGGAAAGGGAGGAATAAACACCCTCTAACTTAAATGGACATAAAGAAATGTCCTCTTAACTTAAACGGATGTTAAGGGTGAACAAAAGGTATCAACACTCACTCTCTGGAACAATTAAAATTGGGTAAGGATAAATAGAAAAAAGGGTGGAAAAGTATAATATATTAATAAGACAAAAAAGCTTAAAACTAAAATATTTAACTAAAAAGAAAGCACTTAGCCCAGAGCTTGCTGAAGGAACCACACCTTCCGCAGAGCAGCAAACAAGATTTGGGGAAGTTAGGGAGTTGCATTATGGGTAGGGGAGAATGCCCACAAGCTTTGCTGAGAGCCTCAAGCTTTTGAAAAAGGCCGAGATGGATCCGAGGGTCAGATCCAACCCATCAGTGAGAATAAAGGCAAGACTGACAACAACATATGCACAGTTATAATATTTTTAAAACAAATATATACATTCACACCATTACATTTGTGCTGCTGTAGCAAGGATACTATTTATAAATGTGTCAAGTTGTAAGCCTGTTTCCTGTCTGACAAGAATACAAAAGTGATTTTGAAACCAGCAGTGTTGTTTTTCATTCCATGACTGAGGTGCACCACTGGCTGTGGAGTATATAAAAAGCAGGTACATCTTCAATATGCTAATGTGACCCCCTGAGCCTCTCCAGGTATGGAAGGTTGGACATCCCTGCTCTGGACCAACGTCAGAAGACAGGAAGATGAGGATGGTATGTTAGAATGGCTGGACCTCTCATCTACATCTATCCTTATCGTAAGAATATAACTTTTATATACAGCTCAAGGATGTTTATTTGCCTCAACAGCAGGAAAAAGCCCTAAGCTAATCCTACTGAGTGGTCTTCATTTTAATAACAAATACAAGCTGGTCCCTGGAACAGAATGCTTGGGAAAACTGGAGTCTGTTTTTTATAATAAATGGAATACAATGGCATCTAAGGGTATGAATTTAGTTTTCCCTAAGAAACTGCTGCATTTCTATTGCCAATCATCTCCCTTTTAAACAGTTAGTTGTCATCTGTTGAAGTACTACTGCTGATACAGATATATATGTGTTAAATAGCTAATAATAATGAAAACTTACACTGACTATTTAAACATATTGTTTAAAAATTACATGCAACTGAAACTTGTTCTCTGGATGGTGTTTTAATTAAGTCACATGATAGGCCTAGAATTAGTAGCATTGCTGGAATTAGACATCAAAGGCAGTAAGATGTGACACTAAAGATTCTGATTGCTCGTCCACAACAAAGATACTGGGGAGTACTGTGTTGATCGTCTTTGTCATAACTGCAACTTTGTGTGTTGCTTTTCACTCCTTCTGGGCAGTTGACCTTATGAGAACATACCCCTAATAGCAATGACCTCAAAGTCTCTTGGGGACAAGAATCACTTTGGAACTCATGAAAACATAAATGAGAAGCACACTTTTATAATTACTACACACATTCATATAAGCATGCATAGAATGCAATTGTATAAAGCTGTTTCTGCATGCCAGAAAAGTTCCATCAACAATCCAAAACGTAGCTGAAGCAAGTGTATGCAAATGCCCAGCAGTTGTAATCACATAAACAGTACATCAAGGGTCCATAATGTTTTTATATATGAAAAATCCTTTAATAGCCAATGTACTCACACCCAAATCACTGATATGTAGGCTTGAATGTAACTCTGCTATTAAGTTCTTCCTTCTCAATCTGTTAAATCTCTGAGCCACCGAGCAAACAGAAGGCAAATCAGCAGTAATTTCATCAAACGTTCTAGACACTGCCAACTCCACAATTACATGAGGTGGCTCTATACTACTATCAGCATGTTACTTCAGACAAACCATTGTAGGATTCATCTCTCCTTCACCCGGATAGGGAACATGATGATGTCCTGAGGATTTCAAAATTTCATAGACATCACACATAGAAATAATGACACACCTTCCAAAAAAGTTCTCTGTTAACTTAGAGTTACAAGCCCAATACACTTTCACGTTAATATTCACCTCACAATGGTAAATAAATCCATCAGTTACTAACATCTCAAAACTCCTTTGTGACTTAATAGTACTGTAACATTTAACCAAATTAAAAGCCACAATGGACCAGTCAGCAAGCAATTAATAACTTAAAACATTTGAACCACTTATAAAACAGAGATAAATAAATGTTAATTCTTGAAGGCTTAAAATAATTTATTAAATGTTAAGTGCTTTCGTCTCAGAACAATAAATGGGACTTCTTCAGAATCTAAAAAGCATTTCAATTAAATTTTTTATATAGAAAAAAGTACCAGTTATCCAATTAAAACAAATCATCTTAAAAAAGACACTTCATAATAAAAAGAAAATACACAACTTATTAGAAAAATCTATCACAATAAAAACACTTATGAAACCACCAAATGTTGCCTCTACTTAAAAATTCTTAACCGTTTGAATATTGAACTGTGTAATATTAAAAACTGCAAAAATGAACCAAATACATAAAACACAACTTTACAAATTTTGGTATAAAAATATATGTCTGCACTCCATACAACATCTTACAACACAAGTAAAAATCTATACCAAATGTAAACAGACTAAAATTTAAAATCTCATTCTTTAAATAAACATCCTTTCATAATTCTAAGGCTTTCTTTCTTAGAATAGGAAATATGGAGAGGTTCTCAATAATCCCTGGAGAAAGGGTAGCATTTAATTTTATTTGCCACTGCAACTCTTTAATTTCTAAATCCAATTCCCACCATCCACCCCTAGGGTTATAGGGAACCAGAACCAAAATACCAAACCTAAATTTTGTAAAACCCTGGCATTCTAAAGTGTGTTTATAAACAGAATTATTAAGATTAGTTTTGGAGATAGCATACAGATGTTTTAAATTCTCTTTCTCAGTTGTCTCTCAATTTTCACAACATAAAAAAATCCACATTTGTCACAAACTACAATGTAAACTATACCTCTGGTATTACAATTCCTCTTTTTTAACTTAATTACAAATGGTAATGAAACAGACTGTACTTGCAAAATACAGCATCACTGTTTGCATGTTCCAAATCATGATGTCTGGGTTTCCCATAAAAAAAAGAATTTATGTACTTACCATAACGTTCCATGTTTGTATTCCATCTCTCCTACATTCTTGCTGGATGGGTTCGGAGCTGATATTCAGCTCCGACTCGGCCAATACTAAAGCTCGGGAGCTTTTACTGGCTCGAGGATAACCCCTATCCCATGGTGCCTCACGGCAATTCCCCAAATCTCGTTTGCCGCAAAAGCTTTGAGGTTGTCTCCTTACTGGCTCGTTGGCTAAGTAATAGATTTATTAACTAAATCTTGTCCTTTTCCAACCTTTTCTTCATCTTTATTTCTGTTTTATTATTGTGTGACTGTTCTGAGAGTTTTGACTCTATTTTTCCCCATAGGATTGTATGGCCCATTTAAGTTAGAGGGTCATAGTTGCCTATTTAAGTTAGAGGGCCTTTCCTCCCGGAGTGTGTGTTTTAAAAAAAAAAAAAAAGTTTATAATATACTATAGACTCTTCTTTCTATCTTTCACTACCTTTGTTATTATTGTTACCTTAGTAGTTAGTTAATAGTTTAGTTAGTATTGTTGCCTTTTCTAGCTAGACTATAGTTTTTCTCTGTTAGAAAAGGACAATTGCCCTTCGAGGTTTAAAAAATATGATAGATGCTCACAAAAGATGTCTCTGGCAGACAGTCACACCAGTTGTGTGTACTGTTTAGGTGAAGTTCATTTGCAAGAGCCCTGCACCTTTTGCCATGCGTTCAGTACCAGGGTCTTGAATGAGAGAAAACGTAAACTAATTGATAGGGGTCTTATGACCAGATCCTTCCAGGAACAGCTGGAACTTGGCCAGGCAGCTCCTAAGAGTTTGAAACGTATATCTTCGGCCCCAGTTTCGGAGCCGTCGAAAAAGACCAAAGCGTTGGAGCCAAGGAGTTCTGGCTCCAATTCAGCTTCTTCCACATTGGTACTGTTGGTCTCCTCGGTGCCAAGGCAACCTTCTGTACCGGGAGAGTTACCTGATATTGATCCTTTGTCACCTACTTTGAGATAAAAAAGTTATGTACTTACCATAATGTTCTATGTTTGTAGTCCATCTCACCTACATTCTTATTGGATGGGTTCAGAGCCGATATTTGGCTCCAACTCGGCTGATACTAACGCTCGAGAGCTTTTACTGGCTTGAGGCTAACCCCTATCCCATGGTGCCTCATGGCAATTCCCCAGATCTTGTTTGCAAGAAAGCAATAAGTACCTAACAGTTATGAAAATATCAGAAACTGTATACATACAGACAAAAAATTATGTAACATTATCCATGCCAGGTGGACAACTACAACCAGGTCAGACAGCACCAGTATAGTCCACCAGATCCTACAGAAACAGGAACGGGGGGTAGGAGGGAGGGATGCAAGAATGTAGGCAGGATGGACTACAAACATGGAACGTTATGGTAAGTACATAACTTTTTTATGTTATGTAGTCCTAGCTCACCGTAATTCTTGCTGGCTGGGACAACGTCCCTAGCACCTTTATCCTGGGTGGCTCAAACGAAGAGACTCGTCAGCACAGTGGACCCAAAAGATGACCTGTCCCAGGAGGCCAAATCCAATTTGTAATGAGTGACAAAAGTATGTGGTCTTGCCCAGGTAGCTGCTGCACAAATAGATCAATTGGAAGCCTAGATCTAAAGGCACATGAAGTAGATACTGCCCTAGTAGAATGGCCTTTTACTTTGTTGGGTAATTGTTTGCCAGCTGTTTGGTAAGCAAAGGAAATGCAATCTGAAAGCCATTTTGAAAGAGACATCTTAGAAACAGGCAAGCCCTTATTTTTGTCCAAAAAGGAAACTAATTGATCTGATTTTCTGTATTCTTTAGTCCTGTGTAAGTAAAACCTGAGAATTCTGTGAACGTCTAATTGGTGTAATCTGTACTCAGATTTATTAGAATGGGTAGCTCAGTAGTAGTGTTGAGATTATGCTCTGAGCATACCTTGGGAAGAAGGCCTGGTACTGAACGCATGGCAAAAGGTACAGGGCTCTTGCAAATGAGCTTCACCTAAACAATACACGCAACTGGTGTGACTGTCTGTCAGAGACATCTTTTGTGAGCATCTATCACATTTTTTAAACCCCAAAGGGCGATGGTCTGTTTCTTTAGACATTCTAACAGAAAAAAATAAAGTCTAGCTAGAGAAGACAACAATACTAACTAAACTACTAACTACTAAGGTAACATAAACAAAGACATTGGTAACCTCCAAACTCTGGATCCCACCTAGTTTGGGTTTGTGAAAGGCAGATCATGCCTCCTGAACCTGATCGACTTCTTTGAGGCAGTCACCAAAGCCGTGGATGAGGATAAGGTAGTTCACACAGCCTATCTTGACCTCGCCAAGGCTTTCAACACCATCCCCCATTCTGGAATTATAGCTAAACTCACTAAACTAGGTATAAATCCCTACGTCACAAGATGGGTTGCCAACTGGCTCACTGACAGAACCCACACTGTAAAAGATGCAGACTCCAAATCTGACCTTAAGGCAGTGACAAGTGGAGTGCCACAGGGTTCCATCCTGGGACCTCTCCTGTTTGGTATCTACTTCTCTAAAGAACAGGCTAACACAGAAGGCCTCTGGCTGACGAAGTTCGCAGATGACTGCAAACTAGGAGCCATAGTCAAATCCCCAAATGATGTGGACATCCTACAGAAGGGCTTCACTGAGACAGATGCCTGGTTTCAGAGCCATGGCCTCAAGCTCAATGCCAAAAAGTGCAGTGTCATCCCCTTTGGTAAAAACTCTGTACCCATAAACTACCGCATAGGCAGCAATCTACTTAACACCGAATGTGTGATAAAAGATCTTGGGACCCAGGTGGACAGTAGTCTCTCCTTTGATAGTCACATCAACACAGTAGTCAGGAAGTCCTTCTACATGGCACACCTCATCATAAAAGGGTTCTCATCCAGGAAAAAAGAGGTCATTGTTCCCCTCTACTCATCACTCATTAGACCCATTATAGAGTACAATGCCCCTTTTGGAATGTACCGCACAAGACATCTGCAGCAGCTGGAAAGGCCAACGAAGTACCTCACAAAGAGGATTACTGGCCTCAAACAAATGCCCTACACTGACCGTCTCAAAAAACTCCAGTTTTACTCTGTAGCATATCGCTTACTCCGAGGTGATCTCTGCCTAACATATAAAGCTAAGTCAAACCCAGAGCTGTTGGACATGCTACACCTAAAGAAATCCCAATCCCTCTGAGCTACATGCTCTAGGGACCTAAACCTTGTCACCACAATAAACAGTACATGCTGGAGGGATAGAGTCCTTCCCAGAGACTTCCTATACTCTGGAACAAGCTCCCAATCTATGTCAAGCAAAGTTCTTCATTAGCACTCTTCAAGAAAAATCTTGATGAGTGGATGGGAAATAGGAAATACACTCCGGGGATCACTTCTGTGTGTCTGCTGGACAGTGGCACAGGAAAATAACTTTCTTGGGTGGCGTAAGCTATGGTACCTTGCTGGCTAGGCTTACGTAGGCCCTTGGTCCGATAGCCTAGTACCTACCTATGAACAATAACAACGAAGATAGTGAAAGATAGAAAGAAGAGTCTATCGTGCATTATAAACTTCTTTTTTTTTTTTTTTTAAACACACACTCAGGGAGGAAAGGCCCTCTAACTTAAATGGGCAACTATGGCCCTCTAACTTAAATGGGCCTTACAATCCTATGAAGAAAAATAGGGGTCAAAACTCTCAGAACAGTCACACAATAATAAAACAGTAATAAAGAAAGTAACTGAAGAAGAAAAGGTTGGAAAAGGACAAGATTTAGTTAAAAAATCTATTACTTAGCCAACGAGCCAGTAAGGAGACAATCTCAAAGCTTTCGCGGCAAACGAGATCTGGGGAATATCCGAGAGACACTATGGGATAGGGGTTAGCCTCGAGCCAGTAAAAGCTCTTGAGCTTTAGTATCAGCCGAGTCAGAGCCGAATATCAGCTCCGAACTCATCCAGCAAGAATTACGACGAGATCTGTATCTGACAAAGTAGAAGTAAATTTAAAATATGAGGTAGCACTATTTAAGCATTTCACAAATAATACTGGTTGCTGTGATGTCTCTTTCCAGAAAATAAACATATCATCCAAAAATCAGAAATATGTAACCCAATGTTTGGAGAATTCTGTATCAAAAATGAATTTGGATTCATTTTTAAACAGACTAAAGGAATGGTGATGGGTGCAAGTTGAGCACCCATGTATGCCAATTTGATCCTTAATGCTTGGGAATCCAAATTCATTTTTGACACAGAATTCTCCAAACACTGGGTTACATATTTCTGATTTTTGGATGATATTTTTATTTTCTGGAAAGAGACATCTTACAACATTCAATATTCAAAGGGTTAAGCATTTTTAGGTGGAGGCAACATTTGGTGGTTTCTTAAGTGTTTTATTACGATCAACTTTTCTAATAAGTTGTATATGTTCTTTTTATTATGAAGTGTCTTTTTAAGATGATTTGTCTTTAATTGGATAATTGGTACTTTTTTCTACATAAAATATTTTACTGAAATACTTTTTACATTCTGAAGAAATCTCATTTATTGTTCTGGGATGAAAGAGCTTAACGCTTAATAAATTCTTTTACGCCTTCAAGAAGTTATTTATTTATCCATGTTTTATATGTGGTTCAAATGTTTTAAGTTATTGATTGCTTGCTGATTGCTTCATTGTGGTTATTAATTTGGTTAAGAGTTTTTTTAAAGCCACTTTTCTATCCTGTTTTATCTGTAGTACTGCAACATTTGCCAACTTTACCAGGACAAAAATAATAAGAAGAATCAAAGCACACACATGTACTCCTTGTGCACATTCAAACATACTGGACCTAGTACTCACCATCATGGGAGAGCACTGCACACCTCCCTGCGTCATGTCCTCACTGGTGAGGTTGGATCAATAAGCTGTATCCTTTAAAATAAAAATCAACTCAGAAAACCCAACTAAACCTGTAACAGTTAAGAATTATTCTAAAGCAAACTAAATCCTAATGAGCAACAGTTTGTCAAAATAAAATACCCCCAAATCCCAAGATCACAGCAACCTATATACTAATTGTTCACAGATACCTGTACAAACATGTAAATGACTGCATAGAGGCTGCTGTACCTACCAGACATTAGCTGATAACAAACACCAAAAATAAACCACACTGGTAGAATTCTAACCTTAACAGGGTATATAACAAAAGGAAAAAAAGTCATGCCCAAAATCAGAAAGAGCAACTCCCTTACTGACAAGAGCTCACTGATTAAACTAAACAACAAACTAAGAGGACAAATTAACTCCAACAAGGACAATTTTGAGGTCAGGATAGCCTCTCAGGCTAAGGACAAATACAAGGTCTTCTTCAGGTATGTCCAGAACCTTAAAGGCAACAGACAGCAGTGTGCAGAATTAGTGGTAAATGGCACCACCTTCACTGAGCAGGGTGACATAGCAAATTTGCTGTCTGATAAATTCATCTCTAACTTCACCTCTGCACTCCCCCCCCCCAACTACCCCTGTGAAATACCTTCTAACATATCCCTCCAGCTACGAGAAGGGAACAGGCCCTGGCGGCAATTGCCAAGGACAAAAACACTGCCCGGATGGACCCCTATAATATTCTGGGCTGCTTTCTGTATACTTTAAAAGATGACCTATCAGGACCACTTCAGGCACTCTTTGACTACAGCCTCAAAAAAGTTATGTACCAAGGGAATGGGGGACTGCAACAGTCATCCCACTTCACAATGGTGGCCTATTAACAGACCACGTAAACTACAGACCCATCAGACTGACAAGTCTAATATGCAAGGCCATGGAATGAATTATCATGGAAATGATCATCAAGGTAACTGGCAACCTAAAGACATTGGACTCATCCCAGTTTGGCTTTGTCAAGGGAATGTCTTGCCTACTTAACCTAGTAAACTTCTTTAAGAGGGTAGCCAAGACAATGGATGAGGGGAAATGGTGCATACTGCCTACCCTGACCTGGCTAATGTGTTCAATATGATACCTCATTCAGGTATAGTTGATAAACTGTCCAAACTAGGCATAAATGCCTACATATCTTGTTGAATTGGTAGATGACTCACTGACAGGACCCAAGAAGTCAGGATTGCTGAGATCACATCCACCAAGAGACCAGTCACCAGCAGAGTATCTCGGGGTTCCGTCCTGCTCCTGTTTGGCATCTACTTCGCAGTGGTCAAGGCTAATATCAAGGGCCTCTGGCTTACCAAATTCACAGATGCTTGTAAATTGGGAGCTATCATAAATTCTCCCATAACACTAAGATCCTGTGAGAGGACCTACCACAGACAAATGACTGGTGCCAAAGTTACTAATTAAATACTCAATGCCAAGAAGTGCGTTATAGTGCACTTTGGGAAAACATTCACCCAAGTTGATTACTCCATTGATAAAACACCTCTAAGAGTCGACCTGGTAGTTAGGGATCTAGAAACACATGTAGACAGTAATCTGGCCTTCAACCAACATGTGGCCAAGTGTAATCAGCTAGAAATCATTCTAAGCTGGCCAACTTACAAGTAAGGGTATGACATCCAGACTCAAGTAAGTAATAGTGCCACTTTACTTGGCCCTTATCAGACCTATTATTGAGTACAATGCCCCTTTCAGCATGTATCAACAACAAAATCAACAGCACCAGAAACACTAGCTCCAAGCATTTAAACTTTTATCTGTGACATTAACAGTTAATGCTGGCGAGACCGACATGTGTCTCAAAGTATCCCTGCACTGTGGAATATGCTCCCTAACTATGTGAAACAGAGTTCATCCCTGACCCTATTCAGACATAACCTTGACCATTGGATGAGAAACTGTAAATTCACCCATGGCCTAGCCCCCATGTCTCTGATGGACAGAGACCAATATTAATTAAATTATTCCCTGAAACCAACAGTTAGTAAAATATTCCCAAACTAACATGTGCCCCCCAGACAAAACCCTTAGCTACCTGCTAACTAACATATCCCTCCAAATAGATACTCAAGGTACATGGGGACACAGTTGGGTTGGACTGGGTGACTACTAGGCTTATAAAGGCCTTGGTGGGCATTAGTCTAGTATATATCTATGAACTTATGAACCTATAACTATTGCAGTGCAGACCATTTTAAAGCACATATTTAAAGTATTACAAAACACCAAACTCTATCAAACAACATACCAAAAGGAAGTGTATAAAATGAAATAAATCACAGAGACTACATAAAGACACGACAGCACACACGGAACAGTCTGTACTGATTAAAAAAAAAATGAATACACCTGAAACCATTACATTGAATAATGTCAAAATTAATATCAAATATAAATAAAACTCTAATAATATACATCAAGAAACACAGGACAATTAAATATGAAACTAAAAGTTTTTTTTGCAGTGAGCAAGCCCTACACCCTCATAAACTAAGGACTAATATACTATATACACCAAAGTCACACAAGTCAAAAGTAGGAGAACTCTCCAAAAAATACTGCAAAGCTCCCAGTATAAACTGAATAACCTCACCAGCACTCTAAACTCTAACTCTTACATTAAATATACACTACAGCCAAGCAAAATATCTATGTTTTGTATCAGCAGAATCACTCGCAATCACAAAACTGCACAAATATACAGTTTTAAGTATTCAAAACTCTTAACAATACTAGTAATATGCAAAATAATGAAACGCACATTCAGCTTAACACCTGGTCAACAAACACTTGGCACTAAATTAGAGATTCACCCAACTGCATTACTATTATAAAGACTGTACCCGCATGTGCAAGTGAGTATCTTTTGAACAGGAAGGCAGAAAAGTGTGTGGCCAATCTGTTTTGCACTGGCAAGATCTGCAGCGATCAGATGGAGTATACCCAAAAGTTCTATCATCATTTTCTCCTTTACTATCTGTACACACTTCTTCCCCCATTCATTTTACTGCCACTTTCTCTCACCTCTATACCCTTATCTGAACTAATTCTAACAAGATTTTGTAATCAATATTAGCAAGCACTACTGGCCTCCAATTTGCAAGTTCAGTTTAATTTCATTCATTAGCACTTTTTCGTTGTGTACAATCAGATCAAAAATACATTTTTCTTCTATATTTTGAAGTTTTTCTGTAATCTATGCACTATCATCATGTATGGTCATGTGTGAATGTTAATCAGTTATATCCTTCCCTAAATACACATCCCGGGCCTTTCCTCAAGTTCTGCTTCATTTATGTCATTAACACTTTATTGTTGTATACAATTAAACCAAAATGTCCATTTCTTTTCTTTTAAATTTGTAACACTGTACAATACAATTATTTTGTCTTACTCCTATTCCCACAATCCTTGCAGCATTTTTGACATATGTTTATAAAGTGACCCACCTCTTATCAAAAAAATACCACCCTTTTATTTGTCCCACATAATGTAATATGTCACTAAGCTTTTTTTACAATCCCCCATTCAAATATCCAGTTGGTCCAAAGATGACGTGTTATAAATCTTACATACTATTGCCATCTCTAATAACTTTTTTTTGTTCTTCTTTGATATTAAGGTATCAGTTCTAAACTGTAAGGTTCTTCTTTAGGAAGTCAGGTTGTATATATATATATAGAGTTATATATCACAGTCACATCATGTGGGTGATGATGTGGCATCTTTTTTTCTTATTAAACTGCAAACATCAAATTCATTGTCTCTGCAGTTTCAAAGGAAACGCGTGTTTTAACCTAGAATACATAAATGCACATTCTTCAGTAACAGGAATACTTATGCAATGCAGATGACCCCCCCGATGTTCTTTTTGCCTCCTTGCCTGCTGACCATCAAGCCTCCCTAAGGCTATTTGTCCTTTCCACCATGGAACCAAGAGCTCTCTGCAGGGAGTCATTCAGGCAGCCATAAGGGTGGCTTGCACTCTTGCCAATATCCCAGTAATGAAGAAATATTTGATAGACCTGAACCCCTCCCCTGGGGAGGGGAGGGGAGCAGGTGACCCTCATTGCTGTAGGAGCCACAATGCATTCTCTTATGTGAATGCCTGCTCCTGTGCACTTGTGATGAAGCCTAGATGAAAGGACTAAATGGTTGAATGTTCACACATCCAGACCATCCTCTGTGATGTCAACCTTCCCTTGAGGGATCATGGCATTACCTTGATCCGCACCCCCCACACACACACACACACACACACACACACACACACACACACACACAGACACACACACACACATACACACACACACACACACACACACACTCACAGAACTGGCATGCCCACCCTCCCACACCAGCTCCAGCAAATACTCAAGCTGCTATTCAAACCAAGGTCACCTAGGCTGTAGTTCTCCCAACAGGAAAAAAAGTGTTTACTTCCTCAATGTTCAGGACAAATAACTCCTTAGCCAGCAACAAATACTGTCTTGGGTGTCCCTGAAAACTGGTCATGCCTACTGAGACTAAGCAGGTAAACAAAAGAAAATAAACGAATAAATGAGACAGCCAAGATAATAGACACAATATCAAAAGACAGCAAACAACTCAAGGGAAAATTGTCACTTATCAGATGGACCAAGTTGAAACCAGTGCTCACCTGCACAGGTTTTTTAGGCTTTGTACTTCTATCAAACTGAAAGCTATACTAATTTCACAAATGTGCAAATTATTATGGATTAAAGGTACCCCATACAAAAATTTTCACCAGGAAACTCATGCTATTTGCTTCAGGGCTTATTTATACTGAGTCTCATATTTTTATATTTTTAAAAGAAAAGGCATGTCCAATAGTGCTGGGATGTATGCAATTAGTTTATTCATTTTTTTCTGGAAAAAACAGCCTACAAAATTATGTATATTTATTTGAAAGTGAGATCCAGAAAGTTTAACATTTTTAAAATCTGAGGCATAAACATGCCTCAAATTAAAACATGTGGCTATTAGTGCCAGGGTGTGTGTAGGCTTTTTTTTTTTTTTTTTTTGAAAACTAAGAAGCTTTTAAATTTGTTTTTATATGAAAATGAATCCTAGAGCTGAACATTCACAAGCAAACAAATATGAAGCACAGAAAGGTTAATTGTGGGTAGGTATACTTACGATGATAGTAGATCTTAGAGGAGAAGTCATTGTAACAATAAATCATAACATATAGCTTCTGCCTGACCTTGCCTGCATCATCTTTGATGGTCACATTCTAAAAGCAGTGTCTTCCACACTTGTAGATGGCAGTCCAGGTCTAGTTCTAGAATGCAGTGATACAGGTATGTGCTTGACGCCTTTACATATATTTGTACTGCTGCATGTTCTCTTCAGTTCTTTGAGACAGAATTCTCTCACAGGGAAGGATGAATGCATTATTAGCTCTGATTCAATGGAATGTACAGTTATATAAGTAAACTTGCCATAACAGTAGATGTTTGAATGATCACTGTTGTAGTAGGCTTAGCTATATGGATTATATCCTGCTAAGGATATAACAGCCTGCCAACTTCCAAAGCTTAAGGGCACCTTCCACACACCTAACCCATTAATCAGCAAATCAGTAAACTTCAATAAACTCCTTCACTGTTAAAGGTCACTCTGTATGAAGAAGCAAACATGTAGGAGAAAAATTCCAGAGTACAACAACATGGGGTAATAAAACCAAACCTGTAATAAACAAGGACTTTTTAATAAAAACAGAACTGTCGAGCCTTAAAGATAAGCTAGGGTTGCCACCTTTTCAAATGGCCAAAGTGGGACATTTTCGGGACACACATCAGATTTTACAGGCTTTCACATACCCACGGTCAGTACAAAGGATAGAACTTAACTTGTTTGCCTAAATAAAAGCTTATTCTTGTAGCAGTTTAGTTGCTTATTCTGTTTCTTGTAACATTTAGGTATTTTAGATACAGAAATAACTATTTTATGCAACTATTACATAAAATATGGGACATAATTATGTCCTACAATCTCAGGACATTTGCGATTTTTAATATTTTTTGTCAGGACACAACTGCCTAAAGAGGGATTGTCCCTCACAAAGTGGGACAGGTGGTAACCCTAAGATAAGCACTTTCAGCATATTGGGTAATGAAGGAGGTCTTGTCCAAAAAGAATGATTTTGATTGGCCAATCTGAGTTTTAATTCATGAATGTCGAGCCATTCTTTTATTGATCTGATGACAGCTAAGGCTGAAAGCACTTATCTTTACGGCTGAACAATTCTGTTTTTATTAAAAAGTCCTTGTCTAGGGTTGCCACCTTTTCAGATGGCCAAAGTGGGACAATTGTGGTACAAACAGCAGATTTTGCAGACCAAAACATACCCACGGCCAGTACAAGGGACATAACTTCACTTTTTTGCTTTACTAAAAGCTTATTCTTGTAGCATTTTAGTTGCTTATTCTGTTTCTTATAACATTTAGGTGTTTCAGATACAGAATAACTGTTTTATGCAACTATTACATAAAATTTAGGAAATAATCTTGCCCTAATATTTCAGGACAGTTGCCATTCTTACTATAATTTTGCAGGACACAACTGCCCAAAGAGGGACTGTCCCCCGCAAAGTGGGACAGGTAGTAACCCTATCCTTGTCTATTAAAAGTTTGGTTTTAAATTTAATTACTCCGTGGTGGTGTACTCTGGAATTTTTCTCCTACATTAATCAGCAAATGGTTTGAACACCATGACCTTGCAAGTTTTCATGCTCACTGAGATAGGGAACCTAGATCCCTGAAAAGGTCAATGCTAGGAAACTAAATATAAATGTCCTAACCCCGGCAACAAAAAACATACAAAAATAAGGGGGTGGTGGGAGGAAGATGGGAATGGTTACTTAGGGTACCACCTGTCCCACTTTGCGAGGGACAGTCCCTTTTTGGGCAGTTGTGTCCTGCAAAAAAATTTAAAACACGGCAAATGTCCTGAGAGTTTAGGCCAAAAATAATTCCTATATTTTATGTAATAGTTGCATAAAACAGTTATTCTGTCCCTGAAACACCTAAATGTTATAAGAAATAGAATAAGCAACTAAAATGCTATAAGAATAAGCTTTTATTTAGGCAAAAATGTGAAGTTCTGTCCTTTCTACTGGCAGTGGGTATGTTTTGCTCTGCAAAATCTGACATTTGTACCAAAAATGTCACATTTTGGGTATTTGAAAAGGTGGCAAACGAGGTTACTCCAGCAGTGATCATTCAAACTTCTACTGTTAAAGTAAGTTTACTAATACAGCTGTACAATGTTCATCATTTGATCACTGTAGCAGTAGCTTTAACTATATGGGTCAACCACAATAGCTCATACTAACTAGGAGGAGGAAGGGTGAGAGTCCAGCAGCCCTTGGAAAATGGGACTAGCAAAGCCCGTCTTAGACCAAGAGAAGGAACCTAGTTTGTAGTGCTTTGTTAAAGTATGTACACAGGACTAAATTGCTGATCATACAATACTTCTAGAATCCAACCATTTCCAAATAAAACACAGATGAATCCATGGCAAGGGAAGAATAAGCCTTGACCCTGCCTAGAAGTGCCTTACACTGATGGGTATAACAAAAGGTAATAGTACGGGACAACCATTTTGAGATAGTCTGCTTTAACATATGTTCTGTCTTCCTAACTTCATAAGACATCAGTAACTGATCAGAGCTTCTGAAAGTTTTAGCTCTGTCAAGATAATATTTATCTGTTACCTATCCACTACACTTCTCTTTACACCTCTACTCTTACTCTATACTTAAGCTACTTACTCCTCCTGCTTTTCTTAGTTAACCTGTTATCCAATTTCCCATCTCTGTCTCTTCTCCTGCTACTATACTCCCTACTATGTCTAATGTTTACTCTCTTTGTTGCTATACTCCCTACTGTGGCTAACTTGCTCACAAGTAAACTGTATAAAGCAAAAAATGCAACCCCTACTAACAATGTCCACCATTATGTAATGCCTCAACCTAAAACTGTAAAAGATGCATTCAGTCTATGTAAATATGTTAAATCTTAAGTTTCAATGCTATGTTACTAGTCAGTGTTAAGTCTGGTACTATCAATGTAAATTTGAATGCTTCAGTATACCCCTTATATTTTGCTTAAAATTGAACTGTGGAGTTTTGCTCCCTGGGCCTCCCCTGAAAATGGACATGCATCCAGTCAGACATTCCCGGCCAGCAAATGTAAAATAAATAAATAAATAAATAAATACATAAATAAATAAATACATTTGAGTTACAGACAGCTTGGCACAAAGTAAACTCAGATACCATATTAGGCATAAAGGAAGGATTACTCTTAAGGAAACCCTGTCTTTATGGAAAATAAGATAAGGCTGACCCATCATGAAAGCCTGCAAATCAGAAATCTTTCTTACAGAAGTCAGATAATTCTGCAAAACTGTTTTTCATGTTAAGAATCTCAAATCAGCCTGATGATCTGATTCAAATGGAGCAAAATTTATATTTTTTTCTAACACAAAGTTAAGATCACAAGGAGGAGCCATTTGCTTTATAGGAGACTTGGTAACACCACTTTCAAAAACATTTTGACAAGGGAATGGATTGAAAAGGGAGGATCCATGGGCAGACATGCTGAAATGGCAGACAAATAGGTTCATAGGTTGGTACTAGGCTATCGGCCCTAGGGCCTATACAAGCCTAGTCATAAATGAACCCTTATAAGGGAGTAAGAACAAGTAGTGGAACCCTTTCATGCATATTTTACAACCAGAGAAATACTAGCTTTATAAGGGTCCTAGATGTTGGGTTATTGTGTTGGCACCAACCAGAAGATCTTTTTCATTTAGTAATATGTGCTTTCTGAACAGCAGGTTTCTTCACCTCCACTAATATCTGCTGCATGTCCTCAGATAATAGGTGCCTAAAAGGTATTAAAACTCTATCATCCAAATGAAGTTGTTTCAGGCTGGAGTGTATCAAATAACCCTGGTCTTGTGTGGGTAGATCCAGTTTATGAGGAAGCTTTTGATAATTGCCCTTGGCCATTTTCAAAAGAGGGGAGAACTATTGTTGTCTGGGCTAGAAGGGAGTCACTACAATGATCTTTGTATGGTCCTTCTGAAAATACAGAATAAACCTGGATATCACTGGAAAGGCTAGAAAAAGCATACATGAACATTCCTGTCCAAGGAATTAAAACTTACCTGTTTTACCTCACCTGTTTGAAAGGAGGTCTGCAGCAGAATTTTGACAGTTGTTTGTTGTGAATGGAGGTGAACAGATCTGTGTGAGATGTTCCCCCACAGCTGGCCCAAATCCTAGAAGACTACCTCATTCATCTTCCATTTGTAATGATCTGCCCTGGTCCTGCTTATCATGTCTGCCAAAAAAACTTTGCTCTGACAGAACGTAAGATGCTTATAGAGTGAGACTGTGCCAAAAAGTTATACCCCAGGCTGCCAAGGCTAATCTGCACAGAGAGTAAGTTCTGGTTCCCCTCCATTTGTTTATGAATCACATCACTGTGCTGATGTCTGTAATTTGTTTATGAATCACATCACTGTGCTGATGTCTGTAATCACTTGTAATGGTCCATGGTACCACAGATGATTCAGCCTTTTGAGAGCATTTATTACTGCCAGTATTTCTCCTATGTTTATGTGTTTTGGTGTCTGCTTTTTGTTTCAAAGACTCTACACTTTTATCCCAATAGATACTGTTCCCAAAGCAAGTCTAAGGCCTTTGTAGTTACACACTATGCTGGAACTGGAAGGGAAAATGGGAGACCTGGATTCACATAAAACTCGTCTCTCCTCCAATGTAGTTCCCTTTTTACAAATTCCAAAACAGGAATCTGAAATGTCAGAGGAAGTTGTTGAAACCATAAAGATTTTAATTAACACTGAATCTTTCAAATGTGGAGTCTAGTTAGAGGAAATCATGAGAATTATTGATGCCATGAATCCTGGTGTCCTAAAAAATTCTCTTGCTGAAGCTTTGAAATGAGGGCAAAAACACAGGAAAAGATATAGATATAGATCTACTTCTTTCTGAGGAAGAACAGCTCTTTGATGAAAGGTATCTAATAGACACACCAGGAAAACAATTCTATGAGAATTAGTCAAATAAGACTTTTGGATGTTCTCTTGAAACCCCAGTCAGTGAAGGAGATCTCTCATTCAAGTGAGAGATTTCTGGCACTTTGAAAAACTCTGCAAAGATAATTGCGTCATCTAAGTCAGAAAAAGCATGTGAATAACGTGCAGTCTACAATATGCTATGATTGGAGCTAGCGTACATCTCAACTGTCCAAATTTTTGCAGAATTTCCAGATTGATGCTTCATATTATGGTCTCTTCTTCATAAAACATGTGGTTTTCTGACAAGTCACTGAGGACTGAAGCCACAAAATAATGATGCACATTTCAGTTTCAGACTCTATATCCTTTCGAAAATTATACTAACACACAATCTGTTCTGTCAACTTTCTAAGTCTATAAGAGCAATATAAAAATGTATCCCTATTTTTGGGCCTTTGTTGCCCCCCCATTATTCTAGGCTTCATCCAGATTTCTTGTGTTAAGATATTGAGAGGTATGTGAGCTAGACACATCCTGAACATGCTTGAAGCAGTGGATAACCCCAAAGTGTAATTTAAAGAACTGAAAGTGTAATCTAGACACAGAAAACCTTAAGGATGATTTGAAATGTGAGAATGTAGAAATGTGTTAAGCATCCTTTGAATCTAGAGTTACTAAGAAATTTAAAAGGGGAATCAGAGGTAACAGGTAATGAAGGGATAGCATTTTGAACTTTAGGACTTTTACAATCTGGTTTAGAAAAGAAAGATAAAAGACTGGTCTCCAAGAGACTTCTTATTTTTGGTACCAGAAAAATTATTTAATAAATACCTTTCCCTACCAGAAAAAGAGGAACAGCTTCTTTTACCCCTGAATCAGCAAATACTGAATGACAAGAGGGAAAACATTTGATTTGGGGGTTGAGGCGGAAACTCCTAAAAGGAGGGAGGAAGGGACAGCCGCTACCATCTGTATCATTGATGTTATCTCTTTTTCATAGAGTATCGGTTGCTAAAGAGAGAAATGGAGAGCCAGATTTTGGGGAACATTTAAAGGCTTGCCAGGGTGGAAAGGGGGAGGGGGCACTCTGCAAATAGCCTTTAGACTTGTTGGGTTCTCCTTGTTTCTGGGGGATCTTATCTTTTTACAGCCCCCTTTGGATTGTTTTAGTATCTGTTTGCCAGAAACCTTCTGGGTTGGCTTATTTTGCTTTTTATAAAAAGGTGCAGAGGTAGGTGAAAAAACTTTAACAAACTTGGAGAAGGAAGGCTGAACAATCTGATCAATCTCCCGAATTTGTTTCTTTCTCTCATTGCACTATGATACCTTGCAGATGATTTCATGCTACATTTATTGCCATTTTGAGTGTTTTTCTATATTATATGAAAATGGGTCTTCTTCAGATTACTTTGACCATAGCACATTATTTAGCACATAGGTTCATAGGTTCATACTAGGCTATCTGCCCTAGGGCATTTATAAGCCTAGCCAGAATGTGTTTGGCTTTCGCCACCCATTTTAAATTTATTTTGTTATGCCCTTTTTCGAGGTTAGTATACTGTGCCTCTGTCTAACAGTGACACAGAAGTGATACCCGGGGTAAACCTACGATCTCCCATCCACTCATCAAGATTCCTCTTGAAGAGAGTCAATGAGGGACTCTGCCTAACCTGGACTGGGATTTTATTCCAGAGTGAAGGGAGCCTCTGGGTTATGAATCTGTCCCTCCAGCATGTCCTATTTATTTCAGTGCTGAGGTTCAAGTCTCTGTAGCTCGATGGGATTTGGATTTTCTGAGGTGCAGCATGTTCATTAATTCTGGGTTGGACATGGCTTTATACGTCAGGCACAGATCGCCTCTGAACAGGCGGTATGCCACTGAGTAGAGCTGGAGTTTCTTTAACTGGGCAGCATATGGCATCTGTTTGAGCCCTTTGATCCTCTTGGTGAGGTACTTTTGGGGTCTTTCCAGTTGCTGCAGGTGTCTGGTAAGGTACATCCCAAAAGGGACATTGTACTCAATTATGGGCCTGATGAGGGATGAGTAAAGAGGCACGATGACCTCCCCTGATCTAGATGTGAATCCCTTCATGATTAGGTGGGCTATATAAAATGTTTTTCTAACCACTTTGGCCACGTGGTTGTCAAATGAGAGATTGCTATCAACTTGGGTCCCCAGGTCCCTAATTACTTCTTCTGTACTTAATAAATTACCACCTATGTGGTAATTTGTGGGCACTTTGTTTTTGCCAAAGGGGATGACTATACACTTTTTGGCATTTAGCTTGAGGCCATGGCTCTGGCACCAGTTGTCTGTTTCTATGAGGCCCTTTTGGAGGATGCTTGTGTCGGCTGGAGAGTCGATTATGGCGCCCAGTTTGCAGTCATCTGCGAACTTGGTCAGCCACAGTCCTTCTGTGTTGGCCTGTACCTCCGAGAAATATATACCGAACAAGAGAGGTCCCAGGACTGAGCCTTGTGGGACACCACTTGTAACTGGTTTGGAGTCTGACATGGCTCCAGCAATTCTAACCATGTGGGTTCTGTCCTTGAGCCTGTTTACAATCCATCTAGTGACATAGGGGTTTATATTTAAGCTGGTGAGCTTATCTCTAATGCCCGAGTGGGGTATTGTATCGAAGGCTTTTGCGAGGTCCAGGTAGGCTGTGTGGACCACCTTCCCCTCGTCAATGGCCTTGGTGACTGTTTCAAAGAAATCAACCAGGTTTAAGAGGCAGGATCTGCCCTTAACAAAGCCGAAGTGGGTAGGATCCAGTGTCTGTAGGTCCCCAATATGTTTATTTATGAGGTCCATGATGATCCTTTCCATAGCTTTGCAGACCAAGCTAGTCAGGCTTATGGGGAGATAGTTTCCAGGCTCCGTTGAGGCACCACCTTTATGGAGAGGGACCACTGTTGCTGTATGCCACAATTTGGGCACATATCCTGTAGTAAGGCTGAGACTGAACAGCAGTTTTATGTTTGGGTTTAGCTCTTCTTGGAGTTCATGTAGGACGCAGCCCAGGACATCGTCTGGTCCCATTGATGCTGTGTTTTTTGCTTTGGAGAGGGCGGCTCTTACCTGAGCATCTGAGATGTCAGGGGGGCAGCACTCTGCTGGGATAGATATTTGCCCTTTTGGTGGGGGGGGAGAGAAGTTTGCTCTGAACCTGTCAGCTAGGATGTTGGCAAAGTCTGTGGGTTTGGTGTATTTTTGTCATTTTGGACTAATTCTGAGCATATCTGGGAATTACCACCCAGGTTCCTAACATAACTAAAGAAAGCCTTGTGATTATCCTTAGTGTCCTGTGAAATTTTTCTCTCGAAGCTGGCCTTAGACAATTTTATGAGTGCCCGTAGTTTTTTGCTAATACTGATCAGTGATGCCTTCCCTTTTTGGGATTTTGCTCTATCATTTAGTAGCTTCCTCCTTCTATTGTATAGTTTGTTTATGGCTGGGGTCCACCAGAGAGGACGTCTGCCTTTGGAGGATTGGGTCTTGGTTTTATTTGGGATCAATGATCCATGCATTCCTGAAGGTGTTCATAGAATGCGTTTATAAAGGATTCTGGTCTGGGCGTATTTTCCACAGGCCCGGGGCTTTGAAGGATTCCACCTCGGTTTTGAGGAGTGTGAAATTTGCTTTAGAGAAGTTTTTCACTGTGGTTTTCTGGCCAGGGGGTGGGGTCGGGATGTGAATATCCAGTGAGATTAGTTTATGGTCTGATCTTACCAGTGAGGGATACACTTCTGGTCTGGAGCATAGAGTCCCCATGTTGGTGATGATCAGGTCCAGTACATTTTCCCCTCTTGTGGGAGTGGTAACAAGTTGTTCCATAGCATTTGAGTTTATAAATTCTAGGAACCTTTGGGGTGTTGGAGCTAGAGTAATGCTCCCAGTCTATGTTTGGGTAGTTGAAGTCGCCCAATATAATGGTGTTTGGAGAGACCTTCATATTTTCCAGTGTTCTCAGGAAGGCCGAGTGGGGTTCCTGGGTTTGGGAGGGTGGACTGTAGCAGGCTATAAACTGGAAGGCAGTTTTACCCACTGTTAGTTGCACATGGATAGTCTCTGATGCTTCTTGCTTTGCCACCAACCTAGAGGTGTGGGTATCTTTGATGAATATCGATACTCCCCCTCCTTTTGTGGTTCGGTCCAAGTTTTGGGGCCGAAAAGCATGGTATGAGGTATAACCTGGTAGTGCTGGGGTGCTCTCGGGAGCCCTGAACCAGGTTTCTGTTACTGCACAGATATCGATGTTCTCCATGCTAAGGAGAGTTTTGAGTGCGTGCATCTTGAGGTTTAGACTTCTGGCGTTGAGTAGCATTACTCTTAATTTCTTTTCCCTTGTGATACCTACGGAGGTAGGTTTGTCTTTTGAGCCTTGCCTAAAAAAGGCACTATGGGGGTAGCAAGAGCCTTTGCCAATATCCGAAAGCCCACGTGTGACAGGTGCAAGCCTTCCCTAGCGAAGCATCGTGGCTTGTCAAGCATATCATCCCAAGCTGACAGGTATTGGATCCCCTTTGAATGATACCAGTACTTAAGCCAATTGTTGAAATTGATCATCTTGTCTTCATATTGTGGCATCATTCTTGGTGAGGGTAAGATGCTACTCAAGGTCAGGGTCATACCGGCCTGGGCTATATGTTCAGAGAGCTCCTCTATGTCTCTTTTCATGTAGTCCAGGGAGGTACGTCTCAGGTCATTCACACCAGCATGGACAATGACTGAGTCATATTTGTACTTGCCTTGGAGTGACCTGAGTGCTTGTGTTATGTGGCAGATCCTAGCGCCCAACAGGCTGCTCACCGTGACCCTCTATTTGTTCAGCCTGTTGAGTGGGACGTCAGTGTGCCTGACGATAGAGTCACCTATTACAAGTGTATCAGGTGTGTTTTTTAGTCTTAAGGGCTGTGACTGTTCGGCACACTGGCTTTGTGAGATATGTGTTGCACGTGTTTTGTTTTGGGGTAGCGGTTGCTTGGGTGTCTGCTTTGGAGGTCTCTGCTGCTTAGGCAGATCTTTATTTAGAGCCTCCAAGTATGTTTTTGTGTGATTATGTGTTTGGTTTGCTGTCGTGGTAGGTCTATGTGAGACTGGAATTGTAGTGAGTGTGGTTTCCTTCTCCTCCTGACTGGTTATGCCAGTACTGAGTTGAGAGAGCTTAGCCTCCAGTTTGACTATATGGTTGCATCTTTCACATGTTGGAATTTGTTGGGCGGAGGAGAGGGTTGTCTGTGTACATGAGGCAGTTGTAACATTGCCTCAAGATTCCCAGATTCACCAGATGGACCGGAGAGGAGATTGACAACTGACCTTTGGACATGCTAGAATAATATTGGGAATTGCTTTATAATTGAAAACAAGGGCCAGTGGGGAGTGAGGGTGTAGTGCTTTTAATTTTTAGTGCTGACTTATAAAATTGCTTTAGTGAGCAAGTGCCAGGTGACTTAAGTGCAATGTGTTACAGGTAACTTAAATGCAAAAATGACAAACAGTAACTTTCTTTCAAGTGAAACAAGGAAATAAGTACAGTAAGCAATGCAGATATCACTAGTGATCCACAGAAGCACTGAGAAGCCGCGTATCAGGTGGAATTAGCGTTCCAGGGAAATAACAAGCAAACACACAACAGGCATACAAACAAAGCTAGATTCAGCAGGCCTGGATCTAGTCTATGCTACAGCAAACAAGGTGTACCAATTTCAGTAAGATACAGTTCAAATATTCAGGCACTATAAACCTTTAACCAGAAATTCCCAGCTCAGAAGGGCAGAGTCCAGCCTCTTCTCCCACAAGAGTGCAGACCACGAACCTTCTTAATGTAAAATAACTGGCCTGAAGCCCAAGTGCTTAAACCAGAACTAATACACTTTAAGAATAACAGAAACTGGGCTCTCAATCAGCAGTTCCCAACTTAGAAGGATGAAAGCTACCTGTCCTGCAACCACAGTGCATGCCACAAACCTTCCTAATGTAAAACAACTGGTCTGAAGCCCAAGTGCTTAATCCAAAAGACTTAGAATGATAGCTACACTTTAATCAAATTACTACCAAGCTGTTTCTGGAAATTACTTACTTATGTGCATATATTAACAGACAAGCACCCAGATATGGGCAGCTTAAGTGTAGAGTGCCAGAGAATATAACTGAAACTGATATTGTGATTGAGAAGTTAGTCCAACTATTTGTGAATAATCATGATGCTATCAAGGAGAGTGTCTACTGGTTTTGTATACCATAACTTTCATCTGTATGTTATGAGATACTGCAAGTCAAACAGCCATCACAGTATTTTAGTCAGGGCTACATGTAAACTGGACTATGTACCTTGTAAGACTTGCCAGGTTTTCAAAAAAAATGCATCATACATCATTGAAAAATAATCATCTGTTTGCTGTGTAGTTTAGTAGAAAGCACACAAACTGCCACAGCTATATAAACTCACAGTTTAAATGCTTCAGAAAAATGTGTATGTGATATGCAAACTTATATTTTCTTTAGCTGCGCACACCAGTGTAAGCACATGTAAACTGAGCACTTTTGACTTGTTCTTTCTAAACACCAATCTACTCCTTACTGGTTCTTTTCAAATACCCACTAAATGTTAAATCTGCTGCTATGCTACCAGATAATTTTAATGACCATTTATAGGTATTCACTACTTTCCCAGTGGCTAATACAATTTGAAAAAAGGCAATTAATGTGTCAGCTAGTGGATGACAAGGAGGAGATGGGAGGACTTTGTTATGGCTGGACAGCAACTGATTTGCATGCAGAGTGTGTGTGTGTGTGTGTGTGTGTGTGTGTGTGTGTGTGTGTGTGTGTGTGTGTGTGTGTGTGTGTGTGTGTGTGTGTGTGTGTGTGTGTGCGTGTGTGTGTGTGTGTGTGTGTGTGTGTGTGTGTGTGTGTGTGAAAAACAGATCCAAGAAACACATTATGACTCAACAATTGTGTTTTATTTTACTTGACCATTTTGTTTACTACAGTCGGACATCTAAAATATGTACAGAGATAAGGTAGCTGTAACTGCTGACCTGGGTAAGTGGGTTGTCTGTGGACAAAACTTGACTGACTCCTATTGTTTACTCATTTTTTTCTGGGTTGGCTTTTCAGGACTAATGTGGTTCGTGTGAAACAAGTTGACAAGGAGTACTTTAGTTTGGGGACTACTGTTTGTATGAAACAAAGTTGAAATACATTATATAGCCATTACTTTTTGATCACAATCTGAGGTACACCTTATCAGCAAAGTGACTATAAGAGTTGTGTGGTGTGGAAAGGTAGGTTGTGTATGAATGTAACTTATCCTTTTGTCATTTCCTCAGTTTAAACAGCCAGTCTATACAAAACTAGTGTGCAACTGTGTGAAATAAGTTGGAATACTTTACTTTCTGGCTGTTGTTTGAGTGAAACAAAGTTGAAAGTGTCTCTGTTTTGCACAATATACCTGATTTTTGCCTTATATTTTTGTGTGTTCTTCATAAAATGTGTGGTTTTCTGGCAAATCACTGAGCATTGCAATCACTAAACAATGAAATACACTTGAGTTTCAGATGTCCTATTCTTCAAATTGCAAGATAATGCAGTAACAGCTACATATATAGAACAATATTTTAAATCTGTCCTTGATTGTAGGATTAGTAGGCATTTGTGTGGAGTAAATTAGAATACTTTGCTGTGACTACTATACATTTGTGTAAAACAAACTGAAAATATGCTACTATGTGTATATTTATTACTTATTTAGTTTTACAACAATCAGACATCTGACATGCATGCAAAAAATAATGGGGTTGTAAAGGATACATGGGCTGTTAATGGATAAGAATGACTGGCCCTGCTGTTATGATCCAGTCAAAGGAATCTTTAGTGTATATTTGCAGGACTGGTATGCATTTGTGTAAAGCAAGTTGGGGTACTTTACTCCAAGTAATTCGGATCACATTTGGTCATTTAAGGCATAACCAGTTAAGTGGCTGTAACTGATGAGTATGAACATTGGTGGATTATAATGTCAGCAGATTGACTGTTTTATTATGATTGAAATGCTCTAAAATTATTTTTGTTACTAGGTAGTAAATGTTGTTCTTAATCTCTTGCTGAAAAAATATTCAGTACTAGTCAAATTTAAAGCAAACACATGCAAACTTTGTTTTAAATTATAATTGTTTAATAAAGCAGTCAGTAAGGCAAATCCAAAAGAATGTATGCATTTATGCTTTGTCCAAATAAATCATGATTGTAACTTGGGGGGGGGGGGTGGAAAAGGGAATAATACACTCTCTGGACATAATCTTTCTCATCCATTTGTCTTGTGTGATGGCCAACCATGCAGCCAAGTGGAGAGATAAGTGTCTCACAGCTGTTTGCAGGGATGAACAGTCAGACAAGTTTTCAGGGATACTTGATTTGTTTTGCCAGAAATAGGTTTCTGGTATGATTGGTTCTGTGGATCCCACCACAGCATCTTGATTTTAGTGTATTAAAGGGGCTGCTCTTGCCATGGCTGCCTTTGTCTGACGAGGAATCACGATTGATCCTGGTGTTTCCAAACCCACAGAGGTTTAGATATCACTGTTTCCTAATAAAGGATTGCTGATAAATCTAACTCCTGTGGCAAACAGCATCTTACTCTCCTGTTGACTTTTTGCCAATCTGTCTTTCACCATAGGTCCAAATAGTGAGGAACCAACAAACTGGGTGGTGTTGAAAGACACCTTAAAGTTGTTTGCAAAATCCCATAGTTGAAATAAGCATAGTGCCTGAGGATTATGGCTGTGCCTGCTGCTCTGGACACTCCATCAGCTGCATTATGTGACAAACACATGCTGATGTTGGTAATACTCACTAATGTTCCCACAGCGGTCTCCATCTATTTTCTTGATTTTGTCATGGCAGTCTTGCAAAAAGTCTAAAACGCTTATTCCATTAGTTTCCTTTAGATGCTATTAATATGAATCATATAGTTTAGCACCCTCAAAGCAAAGGTACCTCAGGAACAGGCATGCTTCCCCATTGTGTCCCACAATTTAGACTCTTTATGAGGTGGATGGACAGTCATTTCTCTCTTAGTGGCAATTGAGTAGAGTCCACCCGAGGTGCTTTTGAAAAGTGCTTCCTATCTTTAGGTGGGCAGAGAATTTTAGCAGGTGAGCAGCTTTGGTTGTGTCCAGTTCCTGCCATGCCCTCCTGATGGCCAAATCAATAAGATAGTTGGTATAAGGGACCACCCAAGAGGTAAAGGGTATAGAACACTAAGCTTCAAAGAGCATTTCCTAATCCTAAGAGGACAGGTCAGTTTGCCAAGTTTGATTCTGTCTCAAAAGTGGCATGTTCTGGAGATTGGGGGAGCCCTCTCTCTCTCTTTCTTATCCAAGTCCATGTTTGATGTCAGAAACACTGGGGGCAAGACCACTTGCCTCCTCTTACATATCTTCTTCATGGAAATCTCTTACTGTGGTTGATCAGAGTTCTGTGATGACTGTGACCTTGTTGGGTTTCTCTGAGGTTCAGTGAAAGAAAAAACAGCCAGCACTACGTAATTGAATTTAATTCAATAACCGCAATTAAGAGCTACATGCAAAAGCACAATACCCCACAAATTCAAACCAGTTTCAGCAAAACAGCCATCACTGAATAAAAAAACATGTATAACAACAAAATTTTATATATAGTGGCCCATCCTCTAAACCCCTAGCTGATTGGACATATTACAAGTGCTCATTAAGGCCTGGGGATTGCAAGGCCTGAAGAAGCCATGGGGGTACTAGATGCTTGGAGGTATATTCCACAGTTTTTGTAAAACAACTTTTCCATCCATTGATGGCTTGAGCAAAAGTCATGATTAAGAAAAAAAATCAGTCTTGCCCTTTATCTCTGGTTTTCCCTGAATCTTTTTAACATATCCTAACTGACCAAGACTCACTTTAATAACAAAATTATACTGGGATCTAAGGGTTGCTAGCACCAGAAACCAAGGGGTTATAGATGCTCTATGGAATGTTTTAAAACTTTTTCCAACTATCTGATTCAATGTTGGCCTGAAAAAATCATACATAAGGAAAGAAATTCAACTACACTTTTTTTATTTCAAGGAAAAATAAGCTGTATCCAAGACTTAATGCTCAAAGTTAACCAGATAACAGTGCACAATAAAGAAGCCAAATGCTTGTGATGCTGCATTAATCACATCAGTAAATAGTACCTTATCTCTGTCTGGTATTAAATTGGACAAATAGCTGCAATCATATATTTCAAGTCACTGCTTATGCATATATATATATATATATATATATATATATATATATATATATATATCCATACATATATACATACATACAAACCATGCCTCCTCACCCCCTACCTGCAAAAGACAGCCACTTTATGTGTATCCTTCTGATGTTACACTTGGACAAAACTGAAAAAGTAAATAGAGTGTATTTGCTGTCAGACATGCATAAACAGAATGTTTCCTTACCCTCACCCAAAAGATAACCGCCTGTATATGCACCTGATGGTAAACTATGAGGAAAACAAATAATTACAGTAATGTTTTCAACTTACTTTTAGACAGTACACTGCTCCTGTACAAGCTTAGTGACCCTCTGTTCACCCCTCTGAGGTTTGGGAGGAAAGTTAAATGCTGTCCCCAGTCCAATACAAAATAGTGAGCTCTGAGGTTTGAGAGGAAAGTTAAAGAAATCTTTACATCATCCCCAGCTCCATACACAAGCTACAGCAACTATCTGTGTACACCTCTGAGCAGGGCTGGTTTCAGATTAAATGGGGTTAAAGGCAGAGGAGTCACATGATGAGATTACAGTCTTTTCTCAAAAAAGGGATAAAATGCATCACACAATTCTCAGATCTTCAAGGGCTACTAAGCCTATGTTAAAATCCACTTATACAGCCTTGGTGTGCGGCGGCCACTAGCCCCTCAGAAAATCTAAAACCATCCCCCTTTATTTTTGAAAATGACTGTAAACCAATCAAGTGACATAAAGGGCAGTTAATTTCATCCAGACAGCCCCCACCAAGCAATTATAGCAACATTTCTGTACAATTCAGATGTCAGATTGTGATAAGAAGAGGATGGCCATGTACTGCATTTCTCCTATACGCCAGAGAAACATTTGCCACACATTAAAACATCCCAAGTTGTTTTGCACAAATTACACTAGTACTGCAGAGTCAGAATAATAAGCAAACATCAGCATGCAGCTAATCATTTTCCTCCACAGACAGCCAGAAATTATATCTGCTCTGTCTCTGCATATTAGGCATTAAGTTAAGTAATTCACCTTATTTCTCTCAAATGTACACTAATCCTACAAAGCCTGATAGTAGTGACTACTTAAAACTGAGCAAAGGACAAGCTCATTAGTTAAATTCATCCAGCCAACCCCAACCCAAAATCTCTCAACCTCTTACCTCCAGAATCACAGACAAATCCCCCCCCCCCCGAAAAAAAATCTGGGGCATATTTTAAAATACTACTACTATTAACATAAGGACTTGATAGAATAAGAGAAACTGAAATAACAGCCTCAGCCCATAGCTCTCAACTTTATACCTCCAGAATCACGGATAAATCCAAAAAAAAAAAAAAAAAAAATCAGGGACAAGTTTCAAAATATTAGTATCATTAACATGAGGAATTAACAGAATAAGACAATGTGAAATAGCATCCATTTTCTTGAAGCAAAACAGTCTATAACACTAATTAATGTCATTATTACTGGGTGTAATTCATCACCTTGTCTCCCCAAAGTACTTGTAAGCCAAAATCTTGTACAGTTGAGAGATATGCCCAAATCCCTCCTAACAAAGTTAGAGCTATGAGGTCCAATGGCCACATAGGTTCATCGTTCCTAGGTTCATACGTATGTACTAGGCTAATGACAACCAGGGCCTTTATAAGCCTAGCTGTGCAGTCCAACCTAACTGTGTTTCTATGTATCATGGGCGTTTATTAGGAGGTGGTACATTAGTTAGGAAGTTTTTAGAGATTATGAGGGGAGGTATGTAAGTTTGGGCATTACTGTCTGCCTCTGTCTGTCAGAGACATGGGGGCCAGACCTGAGGTGAATTTCTGATTTTCCATCCATTGGTCAAGGTTATCCTTAAATAGGTTAGGGATGGGCTCTGCTTCACATGGATGGGTAAGCCTGCTCCAGAGCATCGGGATCCTCTAAGACACATAGCTGGCTCATCAACATGTCTTATTAATATCATAAGCAAACTTTAAATCCTTGGATCTAGTGGTTTTCATACTGTTCATTTTGCAGATGTGCAAAAGGTCCATCAGAGTTGGATCCAAGGGTGCCTTGTATGCCAGGCATAGATCACCTGTCGGTAACCTGTAGAAGACAGAGTATAGAGATAGGGCTTTAAGGTGATCCATAAAGAATGATGTGTTTATACCCTGGATTCTCCTGGTAAGGAACATTCCAACTGTTGAATATGTATGGTCAGGTACATGCCAAAGAGGTCATTATACTCATGAGTCTGATAAGGACTGAATAATGTGGCATTATGACTTCCTTGGATCTGGATGCCATGCCCTTACTTATAAGATGGGTGACATAAAATAAATTTCTTACTGCCTTGGTCACATGTTGGTCTAAGCCCAGATTACTGACTACATACATTCAGAGACCCCAATTCTTACCCTGGTCATAGTTTTGAATTTATGGCTATTGACCACATTCCAACTTCTATTAGAGGGGGCCCCTATTCCCTGTTACTTGAGAATCGAGAACTAGAATGGCAACTTAAATTAGATGCTTTTAGAGTCCCAGGACTCAATGAAAATTGTAATATTTCTGCTGTTCTTAAATTGAGAAGCTATATGAGATAGACAAGTTTATCTTAATCTGATAGGCTTCGTTTAAGACTATGTATACAATTCACAACCTTCAGTTTTTTTAGCCCCTGTTTTGATCTTCTTTCCCAAACATTATAACACAATTAAAAAATTGTCCACAATTTAGTAATAATTAAAGTAGTCTCCTAATCAGTAAAATACTTTAACAATAGATGAATAACAGAATGAAGGGTTTTATTTCTTAGTTGGTGTTAATACCATGGGGACGGTGTAAATCTTAAGGGTCCCCCTTTGTTACATAGAACCCTTCATGTAGACACGTATTTACATATCCATTAATATAATATAATGGGAATTATGTTTAACCCTTTTAGTATGGTGTCTGTATGGTGAAGTTTTCGTAGCATTTAAGGAAACAAATTTTAAATTTTATACGTTGGTTATTTTAAATTATTTTAAAATATTTTAAAATGTTTTAAAATGTATTAAAATTTTAAATGGCAAATTATGTATGTCACTTCCTGTGTTTAAGTATTTAAGACATGTGTTTTGAATACTTTAAATGTACTGTCTCTGATGAAGTCACAAGAGGCTTGTGGCGAAAACGCTTGATTTTTTTGTATTAATAAACTCGCGTTCAACTAACATGGAACGTTATGGTAGGTACATAACTTCTAAATGTTAAGTTGTCAATCTCGGATTCATTCTTGCTGGATGGGACTGCGTCCCTAGCACCTCTATCCTGGGTGGCTCAGTGGAACAGACTCTTGAGAACAGTGGAACCAAAGCTTGCCCTGTCCTTGGAGGCCAAATCCAATTTATAATGAGAAACGAAGGTATGAGGAGTGGCCCAAGTGGCTGCTGCACAAATAGTATCTAAGGGTAGCCTAGCCTGAAAAGCTGTAGAAGTGGCTAGACCTCTTGTGGAATGAGCTTTAGGTTTTGAGCTCAGCTGTTTTCCCCTAAGCTGATAAATGTCAGAAATGGTGGAAGATAGCCATCTGGATAAGGTCACTTTAGAAACAGGGAGACCTTTTTTATTTTCAGCATAAGAAAGGAAGAGCTGATCGGACTTCCTAAATTGCTTCGTTCTGTCCAAGTAATATCTGAGTTGGCGATGAACATCTAGGTAATGTAATTTTTGTTCCGCCCTGTTAGAATAATTTGGAAAAAATACAGGAAGATCAATGGACTGGTTTAAATTTGTCTTAGAAGCAACCTTGGACAAAAAAGAATGGATTGGTTCTTAAGGACACTCTGTCCTTGTGGAAGACCAAATAAGGGGGACGAACACAGAGGGCATGAAGTTCAGACACTCTTCTAGCCGAGGTAATAGCGACTAGAAAAAGTGTCTTCCAAGAAAGAAACTTTAATGAACATGAAGCAGCCGGTTCGAAAGGGGGAAGTATCAAGGATGTCAGTACTAAATTTAGGTCCCACTGTGGTGGAGGATCCCTAACAGGGGGTTTAAGAAGGAACACTCCTTTGAGAAAGGCTTTACAAAGTTTGTGGGACATAATGTTGTGGTCTGCAAACCCGACATGGAAGTTCGAGATTGCTGCCAACTGAACTTTGACTGTGGAAGACGAAGAACCTGAGTGAAAAATTTCAGCTAGGAAATCCAAGACCGACTGAATAGGGGCAGTAAAGGGGTCTATGTTCTTAGATTTTGCCCAAAGGGAGAAGCATTTCCACTTGCTAGAGTAAATCCTCCTGGTAGAGGACTTAAGAGAAGCTACTATGATATTGCTAACGGGATTAGAGATCATAGGAAGCCTGGCTAAGGAAGGAAATGAAGCAACCAAGCTGTGAGGTTGAGGGAAGGAACTGACCGGTGCAGTTGACCCGAATGGTGGGTCAGAAGATCTGGAGCTGGGTCCAGATGCCAAAGCTGCACCAAGAGATGGCGATGAAGGAACGGGAACCAAATTTGTCGAGGCCAGTAAGGGGCAATGAGAATCATTTTGGCTCTCAAGACGGTAGCTTTCTGGAGTACTTGTGGTATAAAAGGAAAGGGAGGAAAAGCATAAAGGAGTCCCCGGGGCCAATCTTGGGTAAGAGCGTCTCTGGGGGGATGGCCCGGAAGTGGGAAAAGAGAGAAGAAGTCTGGGCATTTGCTGTTTTGAGGTGTAGCAAAAAGATCGCAACATGGGCGGCCCCACTTCTGAAAAATCTCCTCCACTATGGATTGCTTGAGAGACCACTCATGAGGCATGAGTATAGCTCTGCTCAATCTGTCCGCTATTATGTTGGTTTTCCCGGGGATATGCGTTGCTACCAGAAACCGATGAGAGGAGATCGCCCCTTGCCAAAGTCTGAGAGCTTCTCGACACAAGGGATAGGACTTGGTTCCGCCCTGCTTGTTGATGTACTACACGACGGACATGTTGTCTGTGTGAACTGCAATAGTCCCTAAAGGAAGAAAGTTGTTGAGGGCTTGCAACGTTAAAAGCACTGCTCTCATCTCTAGGACATTTATGTGCAGGTGGTATTTGAACGGTTGCCACGTGCCATGAACCATCCTGCCCTGATAATGCACCCCCCACCCGATCAGGGAGGCATCCGAAGTGACCGTGGCTACCGGGGCCGGGGGAACAAATGGTCTGCCCTGATGGACTAGAGGAGAGGAAATCCACCAGGATAGATGGTTCTTGCAGGTTTGTGTCACCAGGATCTTGTGACGCATGGGAAGCTGCTGGAAGGACCATTGGGTGAACAACATCCATTGTAGGAGACGCATGTAAAAATGGGCCAGAGGAAGAAGTGTGATGGCAGCTGCCATGAGGCCCAACACTTTCAGGACCAACCTGGCTTGTACCCTTTTGCTGGATAGGATGATCCGAACGTGGTTTTGGATATCTAGGATTTTCTGACTTGTTAGGTTTGCTGACATCCGAGTAGTGTCTAGATTTGCGCCTATAAAGGTAATAGATTGGCAGGGCGATAAGGAAGACTTTTCGAAGTTGACTGAAATTCCTAACTGACCGCAGAGACGTAGAGTGTAATCTCTGGCTTGGAGAAGTTGATGCCTGGTGGTGGCTGAGAGGAGCCAGTCGTCGAGATACGGAAACACCTGGAATCCTTGACGTCTCAGGTGAGCCGTGACCACTGCCATGCATTTGGTGAACACTCTGGGGGCTGTAGTGAGACCAAAGGGCAGGGCTCTGAATTGAAAATGACTGGACCCCAGCTGAAAGCGGAGAAAACTTCTGGAGCGTCTGTGGATTTTTATGTGATAGTACACATCCTGAAGGTCTATGGAGCACATCCAGTTGTCTTTGCCCAGAAAAGGCAAAATCAATTGAAGTGTGACCATCCGAAAACTTGTCTTTTTGACAGACTTGTTGAGCCTGCTGAGGTCTAATATTGGTCTCCAGTCTCCCGTCTTTTTGGGGACCAAAAAGAACCTTGAGTAGATTCCGGACTCTAAATGATCTGTTGGTACTGGCTGGATGGCCCTTTTTTTTAGAAGCTTTGAAACCTCTAGTTTTGCAATTTCCCTTAGACCGGGTGGAACGTCTGGAAGGGAACCTTTTTGAGGGAAGGGGCTTTCCTCGAAAGGAATCTTGTAACCCTCGGATATGATCGACTGTACCCATTTGTCTTGAGAGAGGGAAAACCAGGCTTCTGGGTACAGCGACAATCTCCCCCCGACTGCCTCCAAGGGTGGACAGTCGGGCAACACCTCAGGGATGCTGGAAGGGCTTGTCAGAGAGAGGCTCTCTGCTGCCCTGGTTCTGCGGACCTCCTCTGCCCCTAGGGCGGCGTCTATTATTATTACCCCCTCTGCCTCTGGGGGTAAATTGACCACGTGCATCAGGCGTGACTCCCTGAGATTTTCGGAACCACATTTTCCCTCCCTTCTGACCTTTGGGGTAAGGTCTAGAAGGGGTGGAGAAACGGACTCCTACGGCAGAAAGAGTCTTGCCATCTTGCTCGCACCTGGTCAAAGTGTCCTTCACTTGAGGGCCAAACAATGTTGTCCCATCAAAGGGAGAGTTTGTGAAGGACGCCTTAAAGGGGTCTGCAAAATTACAGAGCCGCATCCAGGACTGACGTCTGAGAGCCACTCCTGTGCCTGCCGCTCTACTCGCCCCATTGGCTGCATAAGAAATGAGCCGCATGGAGGAGTTGGTTATGGAATTAAGGATTCCCAGCTGAGAGGCAATCTTTTCTTGAGCCCCTGCCGCTAACGGATCCTGTACTACTTCACCCAATTCTTTGAGGATGTCTCTCTGAAGTCTGGTGAAGTGACATAAATAATTCAGCGAACGCATAGCAAAGGTCACTGAGGAAAACATCTGCTTGCCATACCTGTCCATGGACCTAGATTCCTTGTTAGGAGGATGGACTGGCACGGAAGGATCTTCAAGTTCCTTTTTGGTGGCGGCCGCCACCACCATGGCATCAACCGGGACACCCTTAGTAAGAAACTGCTTTTCAGCGGGGGCCGTAATAAACTTTGAAGGTCTCCTGGGGACTGGTTCCACCGAATCAGGAGATGCCCACGCCTTTCGAGCTATGACTTCCATGAGGGAGTCGAAAGGCGGAGACACCCAGGAGGTGGAGGGTCGAGATCCAAAAGCCTCCAGGTATACCGATTCATCCTCGGAGGGATTAATGGAGGGCCAGTTCCCCCTCTGTTTCAGGAGTTCAAGGATGTCTGAAAAGGAGACATCCTCAGAGGGAGATCTTGGGGACCCCTCTGACTCATCTAAATCGGTATCTGATGTTGTAGACTCAGGGGAGTCTAAGTGCTTTCTCTTGCAGGTCCTCTTACGCGGGGGTTCACCTGAAGGATCAGGAGAAACCTCGGAAGAGGAAGTTCTTCCCAATGGGGAGACCTGGGGCGATGGATCTCTGTGTCCGGGAGCAAGAGAGCGGGAAGAGGCATCTACAGGCACCATAGAGGGAGGAGCTAAAGGAACCGACTGCTGACTAAGCTCGGGGGCTAGCACACTCCTCATCACCTTGAAGGCTCCCCTCCCAGGGAGGGCCGAGAGATCCCGCTCCGAAGAAACAGGAATCCTCGGTCCCACCGAAAGGGAAGGCTCCAAAGCAGATGTCGGGGCCGAGCTCACCAAGGCCGAAGCACTGAGAGGGAGAACGGGGTCGGACAAGGGTCCGATACCACTCGCCCCCTCGGAGCCGACCAGGGAAGCCCGACGCCCGGATCCCTCCAAGGAAGGTCGCAAGGAGGAGATAGGAGTCAAGGACGACGGAGACGAAAGGTGTGGTATCGGCTCCGAAGCAGCAACAGTCATGGTACCAATAATCTCCGGCTCCGAACTCTGAAGGAGAGTCGAAGGAGGAATTTCAGGAGGATGTAGAATAGCGGTCGTCTGTTGAGACGGGCTATGGAGCATCTGGGCTAGTGCCTGTGATTTTAATAGCCTCCTGACCACTCTCTCTAAGTCATGGTCTGAGAGCCTGGAAGACCTCGATGATCGGCTCCGATGGCTCCGCTCCGAAAGCAAGGGGGAGGCTGGAGCCGAGTGTATAGATTCCAGTGAAGGAGATCTAGACCTCTTTTTTGAAGGAGCCATCGGAGCCGAAGAACGTTCGGCTCCAGGCAGAGCCGACAACTTGTAGGCTCCGAGCGGAGACAAAGATATCTCGGCTCCAGCCGGAACCGAGAAATGCTTCAACGCTAGGGTGTCGGCTCCAGTCGGACCCGACACAGGTGTCGAAGCTAGGGTATCGGCGCCGAACGGCACTGGTACTGAAACTTCCAACAAGGAAGGATCGGCTCCAGACGGAGCCGATGTCGACTCCGGCGGAGTCGGAACCAAGACCACAGACTTGGACACCGAAGTCTGGGTCTTGGGAGGCTTAGAGGGCTTCCCGGAACTGACCTTAGCCGGGGAGCTCTCAGGCTTAAGAAGACCCCTGAGGATCAACTTATTTCTACGTTCCTGCAGGACTCTCTGGCTGAAAGAATGACAGATAGCACAGGAGTCCTGCAGGTGTAGGGGTCCCAGGCAATAAATACAAGAAGTGTGACCATCTGTCAGAGACATCTTCTGACAGCACGAGTCACACTTCTTGAAACCTGAGACCCTAGTATCTTTGGACATGTCTAAGTCCTAATACCACACACACACACTAAACAGACCAAAGGACACTAACTATTAAATATTAAAAATTAAAATTAGAATAGTGAAACACAACACCCACACACACCTAAGGAAAACCTGACAGGAACTGTGAGGGTGGGTAAGGCCTAAGGCCCGAACACAGAAAAACTGAGAATAAGGGAACTAAAGGGAAATGGGATGGAGCTAACACAGTAAGGTTCACTAAAAAACTATAAAGAATAAAAAATAATGGTATTGGGATACCTAATTCTGATACAAATAGCAATAATAAATCACTTACCAGGAGCTGGCAAAAAGGATGACCTCATTAGCAAAGCGGCAAACGAGATCTGGGTAATTACCGCCTTGCATCATGGGATATGGGGCTGCCTCGAGCTGGTAAAAGTGACTCTCGAGCTTAGCAAGTGCCGAGTCGGAGCCGAGGATCGGCTCCGAACCCATCCAGCAAGAATGAAGGCGAGATTGACAACTTAACATTAACATATTTTGCATCACTCCAGATAAACATATTTTGCATGACTCCCGGCATTGTTTAGAGGTGCTTATGGACTTAAACTGTGATAAAGATTGTGTCCATTACTACTGATGTTATCAGCCTTTTTCAGTCATACCCTATGATATCAGATTGGAATTTTTTCACAACAGTTTGATGTGGGTCAAAGGGTTGCATGATATTAAAAGGAATTTAGTGGTCAAATTGATGGAAATAGTGTTGAAAAACAACTTCCTATATTTTGGTGGAGAGCTTTTTTGTCAATGCTCAAGAGTTGCCATGGGGGCTAAATGTGCCACAATTTATGCTAATTTAGTGCTGGATGAATGGGAGAAGCATTTTGTTTTTTTCCCTCTCCATATATGTCTGACATTTTAATACTTGTACATTTTTTAGATGACATTTTAGTGTTATGGAGTGGAAAACCAGAATACATCAGAAGTTTCATAGATTATTTGAATAATTGTGTAATTGTGTGTATTATTATTTGAACAAAATATTATAATATTGTCAACTTTTTGTGATTAATTTTAGATGAAAATAAGTTAATATATATTATATAAATTCCTCCCTTATACACTAGAGGGTGCTATTTTAGAATTTAACAATGAATTTAACAATTAATTAATTTATTTATTAGATTAGGTTAGTTAAGGTATTTAAAGTTTTTAACATAAGGTATTTATTTATGTGTTTTTAAAAAGGTAAGGCTTTCGCTCTTTTCATTGTATGCTGCTTATTGTTTGTTTTTATTAAACATGTAGTGATTAGTTAGCTTAAAAGTTTTGATATAAAGTGAAAGGTTTGGAACAAGGAATTATATCCAATTGATGTAATTTGTATTTTTAATTAATTAATTGTTTAAGTGTGTGTGTTGCTAGCATATAAAAAAGGTGAGCTGAAAGGCATGGTATTATCTCATTACATCTAAGGAAGTAGCTGAAACGAAAACGTAGTGTGGTGAACAAGCGTTTATGGTTTATTCTGCTGCTGGTCTGTTGTCTTGTTTTACTGCTGCCTGTGGTGACTATTTGGATTAAATTTCAATTTTCTGCTTTACTTGCTTGGAGCCTTATTTCCTTCGCTGGTGTGGTTTTTAGGTTTGGAGTTGTTCTACACTTTTCTCCATTTTTTCATTTTATTATTTGAATAATACTACTACTTTTTTAATTTACTTGCAAGTTTCATGCTCAAGAAATAAATTTTTTGGACATGCTTTAATCTAAACAGAGGGGTACTGGGAATTTAACTTCTTGTATTTTCAGGAAAGAAACATATTCTAATGCCCTGCTTCATTATGAAAGTTGTCACCCACTTCACCAGAAGATTATTGTGAAGGGTCAAATGGTTAGGCTTTCAAGGCTTGTGAGTGATGATGACAGATTTATCATCAAGATGCCCATGCTTATTGGTATGTTTAAAGACAGGTGATATCCAGTAAACCTACTGGTTAACATTACAAACGATATTATAAGGACGCAGGATACCAGTTTTGCCCCCATTTTAAGGTTGAATACTGGCTTTGAAATAAGCACCACACACAATTGTCACAAGAGAAGCACGATGGTAGTTCAGTATAATGTTGACACACCAGCGATAGTTGCTGCATTAAACATTTACTGGGACCTAGCCATACCGCCTGATTTGAAGTTAAAGTTAGGAACAAGAGCACAGGTGGCTTATAGTAGGGGTAGCAACTTAACAGGGTTATTAGACAAAAAGTAGTTAAACCTAGTGCACGTAGATCAAGGATGTACAAGTGTGAAACATGCAAATATTGCAGGTTTATAAATGACGGTCCTTATGTCAATATTTCTAGTTACAACAAAACTATTTAATGCCCTGGATGTTGCAATTGTAATAGTAAAATGGTTGTTTATGCTGCAACCTGTATGGGATGCCCAGGTTTTTATGTGAGCAAAACCATACGTAAGCTAAGAGATCGGATTGCAGATCATGTTAGGGACATAAAGAATAAAAAAAAAATAGCAATGCCCATGCATAGTTTGAATTGTGGCAATTTTAAAAGTTTTTTTTTTATTATTGATAAAGTAGTTGAAAATGATAGAGAAGGGGATTTTAAAACTTTACTGGAAGTTAGAAAAACATTATGGCAACTAAGGTTAAATGCTAAGACAGCAAACAGGCATTAATGATTGTTGTTCCATTGCTGGAATATTAAAATCCAGAGCTATGCTTTGACTGTTTTTTTTTTTTTTTTGTTTTTTTTACTATTAGAAACTGCTGTATCATATATTTGTTGTTTGCAGTTTACTAAGAGGTCACCCTTATGCACTAAAGAGTTAAACACTTGCTCTTTTTACTTGCTTTTATACATAACTTATTATTAGATCATGTGATGATTTTTTGATTATTCAAGTGAGACAATTGCAATTGTTTTTACTCTGATGATAGTTGTGGAAGGCCAAAGCGCTCAGTCTTTTGATGTTAATGTTAACACTATTTTGGATTAAATTAACTCCGCTGACACTACAGTTTTTGGTGTGTGTTTTTTGTATTGCATCAAATACTTTAGCCAGGTCTAGGTAGACAGTATGCACAGTTTTCCTCTCACTCATTGCCTTTGTGACCATTTCAAAGAAGTCCATCAGATTCAGTAAACATGACCTTCCTTTGACAAAGCCAAACTACAATGTATCCAGGAGGTCTCCTATGTCCTTGTTGATAATTTCCATGATTTTTTCCATGGCTTTGCAAATAAGATTAGTCAGACTAATGGGTCTGTTGTTTCCAGGATCTGTTGAAGGTCCTCCCTTATGAAGAGGATGACCATCACAGTCTACCATTCATGTGGTACAAAACCTGTTTTGAGACTATAGTTAAATGATGACTCCAAGATTCCTGATAAGTTGTATTTTAGGCTGTTCAGGAGGGCTCATGGGATGTTATTGGAGCCTATTAAGGCCATATTCTTGGCTTTAGTGATCATAGCCAGTACATGCTTCCTATAGTTGGAGGAGTTGGGATTGAAGATAAGGAGGTGAAAAAGGGATAAAGCTGGAAGTGAATTTGTCTGCTAACAGATTCACTATATCACCAAGCTCAGTGATTGTGGCAATATTAATCACCAGTTCAGCACACATCTGTGCGCTGCCCTTGATGTTTCTGACATATCTGAACAAAGCCTTATGGTAATTTTTTCATCTTAACTTTAAAATTATCTTTGCTTGACCTAATTAGCCTTCTTAATTTTCTATTTAGTTTAATGAGAAAGTTTTTATCTTTATGGGAACCATTCTTCCTGATTTTTGCCATATTTGTTTTCCTTTGTTGTATACCCAGTTTAATTTGGGATGCCACCAGGGCAGGTTGTTTGTGGGGGTAGTTCTAGGCTTACTTTTGGTAGGTACAGCAGCCTCTATGCAGCTATTGACATGGTTGTACAGAGTTTCTGATAGCAATTCAGCATAGGCTGCTGTGTTCTCGAGGTTTTTTTTTTTGGGGGGGGGGCATTAAATTCTGACAAACCATCATTTAATAAAAGGTAATTGGCCTTGAAATAGTTCCTAACTGCTAATGGTTTTAATGATAATACAGAGTCAGTTTTGATTTTGAAGGAGACAGCTTTATGATAGGACCTTACCTGGGAGGATGAGACACTGGGAGGGTGCGGGTGGGTGCAGCATTTTCCCATTTTTGTGAGCACAAGTTCCAGTGTGTTGGAGCCTCCAGATGGCATATTCACTATTTGGTCAAGGATGTTTTTTTTTTTTTTTATTTACAAAGTCCATGAATCTCTGTGCCTGTAGATATGAAGCTATGTAGGGTTCCCAATTTACAGAGTGGTAACTGAAGTTTCCCATGAGTAAGCTGTTAGGTTGGGTGGTAAGTGTTTCCAGTAGGTCCAAGTATGCATTATGAGCTTCTTGGGACATGGAAGGTAACCTATAGTTGGCTAAGATGTAGTACAAGATTTTGTCAATGGTGATCTAGATGTGGAGGAACTCCAGCATCTCATCCTATCTGACCACTCTAAAAATATGATTGTTACTCATATATATTGAAATACCTCCACCTTTAGCCCTTGTCTGTGCAGCTAATGGTCTAAAATTGTGGAAGGCACTGAACTTTGCACTGCTGGAAAGGGATCTCTACTCTCCTCCACCCCAGCAAACCAGATATTGCTACCCCAGACCCAAATGCTCCAGAACATGATTTAGCCACCCAATTTAATTCCTTCTTTATTGACTCAATCTCCAAATTGACCTCCTCATTCTCCAACACCTCTCTACTATCTAATACCCCCTCATCCACCCCCACTCTCTCTACTTCTATACCCTACTCCCCACCCACTAACTCCTCTACCCCCTCTTCTACACAAACTCTATCCTCATCTCCACCACCCAAAATTCCCCCTCCTGACTGCCCCCTCTCCTCATTAAATCCCATACCGACATCTACTATAAAGAAACTCCTTCAGAAATTGAAACCATGTACCAATGCTCCTGATAATATCCCTTCTTACTTTCTCAGTATAGCCACTGAAACTCTTGCCTACCCCATTAGCATTTTAATTAACTGCTCCCTACAAGAATACACAGTTCCCCAAATCTGGAAACAAGCCTTTATTATACCTCTACATAAAGGTGGTAACAATAATAACATTACTAATTTCCGTCCCATAGCCATCCTGTCCCCCATTTCTAAACTCTTAGAAAAATGTGTCCAACTTCAACTCCTTCCTCACCTCCTAGACAACCATCTTATAACTCCCACACAGCACGGTTTCAGACCTAATCATAGCACCATGACAGCCCTCCTCTCCTTCCTTGAGATTGTAAATAAAGCCCGTGACTCTGGACAAATTGTTTCCACCTTACTTCTTGACCTCTCCAAAGCCTTCGATACTATCTCACATAGCCTGCTCTTAAACAAACTCTCCAAACTTCACCTATCTTCCTCCTCTTTGAACTGGTTCTCTAGCTACCTATCTAACAGAAGTCAAGCTGTAAAATGGAAAAAAGCTACCTCCTCTTTCCTTAGTACCCTTACAGGAGTTCCTCAAGGCTCCATACTGGGTCCTCTTCTCTTCAATTTCTTTATAAATGACTTCCACAAATCAATCCCTTTCTCTAGCATCATCCAATATGCGGATGATTCAACTATCATCTGTTCTGCCTCTTCTATCACTACACTACAAAAACTTACTCAAGATGCTTTCTCTTCCACAGAGCAATGGATGCTATGTAATCATCTAGCTCTCAATGCCACCAAGACCAAACTAATGTTATTTACTCCTTCTAAAGTCATCCCTCCCAACATGAGTACATTCTCAATTACTACTCAACTCAACTCACCCCTTGAAATAGTGTCAGAGACCAAACTACTTGGGGTCCAAATCGATAACCTACTTAAATTTAACTTCCACCTGCAAATAAACATCAAAAAAACACACCAAAAACTTGGCATGCTTTATAGACAGAACGCCTACCTCACTTCTGCCACTAAAATCACTCTCTCTACTTCCTTCCTAATCCCATCCCTTCTCTATGGCACCCCACTACTAACTAATCTTCAGTCCTTGTTAAAAAAACAGCTTACCTCCTGCTATAACAAAATTGCAAAATTCGCCACCAGCCAAAAGTCCTCCACTCACCACTGTTTCTCCCTCCATAAACTAAAATGGCTAGAACTTCCCAATCAACTAACTTACACTCAACTAACTCTAGCCCATAAACTTATTCTCAACCCTTCCCTCTGTCCCTCTCTTTCCTCTGCCTTTAAAATGCACCTACCTAACAGAGTTCTAAGGTCAAATAATCAAAATCTACTAGAAGTACATAAACTGACTCATCCCCCAGGCAAAAAACTTCTTTCCTTCAGCATCACTCGCCTCTGGAACTCCCTACCTCCACACATCCGTACCACCTCTAACCACTCTGCCTTCAAAAAGTCTCTTCACCTACATCTAGCATCACAGTGGGAATGCTCTTGCTCCCACCCCACATAACTAACTCTACTTAATTCTCCTTCAATACCATATCCTACTTTCGTAGCTATGATATTTGTTATCTAATCAGTATTAATGTTTACATTTATTCTATTACTAGTAGGTTTCTTCTTAATGTATTAACTGTTATGACTGCTATTCTAAATTTGATTAGTTCTACTTTTATTCTGTTTACATAATATTAATAACTCTCTGTACCAAGATTGTTATTATTACTGTTAAATGTTGAATATACCTTTTGTTATGGAGCTTTTCTCCCCAGGACTCCATTGAAAACGGGTTCTTTATGGCCCAATGGACTATCCTGGTAAACCAACGGCAATAAATAAATAAATAAAATGGGGTTCTCTCTGCTGCTTTAAACCATGTCTTGGTAACTGCACAAATACTTATATACTTGCATTGAGGGAGTAAAAGTTTTTGTTTAGGCTCCTGGCATTGAGCAGTAACACCTTGAAGTACAGTTGAGTTAGTAGATTTATCAATTTGGCATTGCCTAAAAAAAAGGCACTGTTGGAGTAGATAAAGTTTTAGCCAGTATTTAAAAGCTTAGAGGGGAAAGCTGCAGACCATCCTTGGCAAAGCAACGTGGTCTATTAACCATGTCCTCCCAAGCTGACAAATACTGGATCTACTTAGAATGACATCAGAAAGAGAGCCAGTTGTTGAAATCTAACATTTTTTGCTCATACTGTGGCATCATCCTTGGTGATGGTAAAATGCTCCTCAGTGTTTTGCTCATAACAGTGTGAGACACATAGTGTGAGAGCTCCATAATGTCTTTCTTCATATAGTCCATGGAGGTACGTTGCAGTTCATTTACACCTATATGAACTATGATGGAATCATACTGGTACCTGTGGCATAATGACTTGACTGCACGCTGATTTAGCAGATCCTGGCTCCAGATACACAACTAACAGTTATCTTTTCCTTGTTCTGCCTGGTTAGATGAGCATCAATATAGCTTACAGTGGAGTCGCCTGTGGAGAGAGTCCTGGGAAGTGTGTATGCTTGCCTTAGGGCTTAGTGTTTCGGGATCATTGAGAGTGACAGGATGTGTTGTATCAGGTGGTGTTTTTCCTGAGTGCCTTTGGGCTTGCTGAGGCATAGCTTTGACAACAGGCATTCTGGGTCATCTTTGCTGTTTAGGAAGATTGCTTTTTACTGCTTCAGTATATCTTATTCTATGTGTATGCTGTGTCCTATGTGAGGTGGGTGTCATGTGTGTCATTGCAAGAATTTCATCTGCACTTGTACATGACAGTTTAGCCTTCAGTGTCATTCTCTAAGTACACCTCTTGCATACTGTGTCTGCTTCTTTAAGGATTAAGTGATTGGTGAGGTAGCCATTTGAAATGTTGGGACCTGTTAGACTGAGTCCAGAAATATGGAGACTGAATGGCCAAAAGAACAGACTTACACATACCAAGTCCAAGATGCCATTTCTCAGAATAGTCCCCTTTCCATGAGGTATGGCAATCTCAGAGTTGCTACTTATAAGTTTGTGCAGTGTGGAGGGTGAGGGGTGCTTGACTCTACCCTTCCCCTGTAAAAAGATGTTTAAAGAAGAAGAGCTATTTTCAGGATTCCTTCTTCTCCTTTGTTTTCAGGCTTTTTTTTCAGCGTTTTGGCACTCAGCATTTTGAGTGCTGACATTTCAATAGGGAGTCGGTTGCCAGTAAACATGAGATAATTGCTACATTGTCTCAACATGCTCACATCTCCCAATTTGGCTACAGAGAAGTTAGGAAATTGCATATCCATACTGTCCAGTCCTTTTACTGGTGAGCTACAAGGGGATGGAGTACTGATGTTAGAAGGCTACAAAGGGTGCTTTGTTGGCGCAGACTAATAAGGGTGCTTTAATTGGGCAGATTATGTTTAAGAGAACTAAATGCCACTAACTTTAATGTTTACACAATACTGAATTCTACTAAATCTGTGGATATTGCTACTCAATGCCCAACTAGTTGCTGTAAGCTTGTCTATACATAAGGTATTTGCTTTATATTGCAGGGTTCAGTTTTATGGACCATTCTACTCCAAAAATTTACTTTCTAGGTATTTGCTACTGCACTGCTAACCTAGGCAAACATGAAATTTATAGCAGCACAGGAAAAACAGAAACTAACTAATGAGCCCTCTGACCAATAAAATAACTAAAGTATGAGTCATTTTGCATATTTCCCAACTCAGATAAACCAGGCAAACACCCCCTGCCACAAGATGAATAAACTCAGTGCTATATATGTAAAAACACAGTACATGAGATCCACAAATGCAATGCTACCACAAACCAATTAAACAGCTAGCTGGAAATCCCTTGGTGAAGGAGATTTCAGGACAGTCTTACACCAGTAACAGTGAGAGGAAGAGCAATTTTTTTTTTTTACAAAAAATACAGTGAAATGCATACATAAAAGTAGGAAACAGTAGCAATCATTCAAAGTAATTAAAGCAAGTGGGATTTAGCAAAGATACTTAACTTTGCCTGGATGGCACTGGATACAAGTAAAACAATTATGGAATGCAGGCTAAGACTCCAAGTTCTTTCAGAAACTTTAGATTAATGTGTGGGTGGGGGTGAGATAGACACAGGATGCAATTTTAAGTAGGTAAATGACAGTCAGAATATAAAAGCACTGAATCACAAACTGGAGGAGAGACAATTCTCTCACTACTGAACTTCTGCTACAATGTAAGGTACCAGGCTATGCAAAATTTTACCAGTACCATAGTTTATGGAAAAATGCAGAAATAAATGACTAAGGCTAATATCTGGTAGTAGTAAACAGTCCTGCCACAACTGTGAATTAAACTACAAGACTATGGCCCACCAGCCTTTAAAATACAAATAGGTTCATAGGTAGGTACTAGGCTATCTGCCCGAAGGCATTTATAAGCCTAGCCGGAATGTGTTGGCTTTCGCCGCCCCCTTAAATTAGTTCCCTGTGCCTCTGTCCAGCACAGCCATTGAAGTGATCCCTGGGGTAAACTTTCTGATTCCCATCCAGAGGGTTAGCGAGGAGCTCTGCCTAATGTAGATTGGAATCTTGTTCCAGAGCATGGGAAGTCTCTGGGACAGGAATCTATCCCTCCAGCACATCCTATGTATTGCTGTGGTGAGGTTTAGATCTCTGGAGCATGTGGCTCGAGGGGATATGGTTTTCTTTAGGTGGAGCATGTCCATCAATTCTGGGTTGGACATGGCCTTGTATGTCAGGCAGAGATCACCTCTGAGTGGGCGGTATGAAACCAAGTATAGCTGGAGTTTCTTCAGTCGACCTGCATAGGTCATCTGCTTGAGGCCAGTGATCCTCTTGGTGAGGAACTTCTGTGGTCTTTCCAGTTGTTGCAGGTGTCTTGTAAGGTACATCCTAAATGGGGCATTGCACTCTATGATGGGTCTGATGAGTGATGCTTAGAGGGGCCCAATGACCTCTTTCGATCTGGATGCAAACCCTTTTGTGATTAGGTGGGCCACATAGAAGGATTTTCTAACCACTTTGGCAATATGATTATCAAAGGAGAGGTTACTATTTACTTGGGTCCCCAGATCCCTTATTACGTCTTCGGTATTTAGGGGGCTACCACCTATGTCGTAGTTTGTGGGTACTTTGTTTTTTCCAAAGGGGATGACTATGTACTTTTTGGCATTTAGCTTGAGACAATGGTTTTGACACCAGGTATCTGTCTCAGTGAGACCCTTTTGGAGGATGTCTGTGTCAGGCGGAGAGTCAATTATAGCCCCTAGTTTGCAGTCATCTGCAAACTTGGTGAGCCATAGTCCTCCTGTGCTTGCCTATACCCCTGAGAAGTATATGCTGAACAGGAGGTGTCCTAGGACTGAGCCCTGGGGAACGCCACTTGTAACAGGCTTAAAGTCAGACCTAGCTCCTGCAACTCTTACCATGTGGATTCTGTCCATGAGCCAGTCGGCAACCCATCTCATGACACAGGGGTTTATGTTCAGGCTGGTGAGCTTGTCTATAATACCTGAGTGGGGAATAGTGTCAAAGGCCTTTGCGAGGTCTAGGTAGGCTGTGTGGACCACCTTTCCCTCGTCTATAGCCTTGGTAATGTTCTCAAAGACGTCCACTAGGTTTAGGAGGCATGATCTGCCCTTAACAAAGTCGAACTGGGTTGGGTCCAGTGTTTGGAGGTTTCCAGTGTCTCTGTTAATGAGATCCATGATGATGCGCTCCATAGCTTTGCAGACCAAGCTAGTCAGGCTTATAGGGCGATAGTTCCCGGGGTCCGTTGTGGCTCCACCTTTGTGGAGCGGAATAACCGTTAGCTTTTACAAGTATTCTTGTGGATACAGAAGTACAGAATACTGTAGAAATACAATCTTCCCACAAATGCAAATCTGCAAATTAGAATACAAGACTAAAGTCCCAGAGCAAACTAAAAATGCGAACAGATTGCCGATCGGCAAAGAACAAAAACGTCTCACTGCACAGATCACCATAAGCCCAACTTAAATATTTAAGCAGAATTTAAATAATTCTCTTTTCTTATTGATGAAAAACTAGTTATTTATAGTTCCACACCTCTACAAGTCTTGGATAAAAATTCCAGGGCATTATCATGTTTTAACAATGTAGAGTTATGCTTGCAGCTAATATAAACTGAGACTCCTCCACCATTTGTCCCTGCTGGCAACTGATTGTGTAAATATGTGGAAGACACTGAAGCCTTGCACTGCCAGATTTAAACCATGTCTTAGTAATGGCACAGATGTCTATATTCTCCAGCGTGATAACAGCTTGTAGAGTCTGGAGCTTCCTGTTTAGGCTCCTAGCACTCAGCAGTAAAACTTTCAGGTTTCTTTGGATTGTATTTGCTATGTCACTAGGTTTGTCAATTTGGAATTGCTTAAAAAAGGCTCTAAGGGGGAGGATAAATATTCAGAAGCCTAGGGGAGACAGATGCAGACCATCCTTTGCAAAGCAATGTGGTCTGTTAACCATGTCCTGCCATGCTGACAAATACTGAATCCCCCCTGGAAAGACACAAGAAACTAATACAATTATTAAACTCGATCATGTTTTGTTCATACTAGAGCATCATCCTTGTTGAAGATAGAATGCTGCTCAATGTAAGGCACATACCTGCCTAAAACACATATTCAGAGAGATAAACAATGTCTCTCTTCATATAGTCAAAGAAAGCACATCTCAGGTCATTAGCGCCCACATGGACTATGATAGAATCATGCTGGTACCTGTGGTGTAATGACCAAAAAACTACCATAGGAAAATAATGATACCTCCAATGGGGAAGTTTGGGGAAATAATGCAATTCACCTTTGCTAGTCCACACAAATAAGAAGCCATACTTTAAAATATTCCAAATTGTTCCACACAACTCACTATAAGCATTGTAAAAATAATCTGGTTGATCACTGCTAGCATCACACAAATCATGAATAATTATTGCAAGAAATATTTGGCTGATCACTGATAAGTCTCACTGGGGAAAAAATATTAAATGCCCCCGGATCCAGGCTGAAGAATCAGGATCAGGATCATCTTTACTGATCCTGATTCTTCAGGCTGAAGAATCAGGATCAGTAAAGCTGGGCATTCGAGTTTTATTAAAAAGAAAAAAAGCATCCCATTGATGCATATGATCAAATTACAGATCAACACCACTTTGAAGCTACTAATTTGAATGATGCGAGGTCTCTGTTCCATGACCTTACAACATTCAAGTTTAACATGACGTTGCTTGACTTGAACGGTCAAGTCAAGTGAAGCATCCTCCCCTCTGGTGCCCATCCTTTTGAGGAGTGGGTGTGTCTTGTTGAAGCAGGGCACCACAATTTATTTATTTATTTTTTAGAGCATCTAAATGCATTGCATTTCTAAAAATAAATCAATAAACTGAAAAGAGTGCCCCTCCAGGCATTCCAAGCACAGTGCTCTAGGTGGTTGCCTAGTTTGTCTATGCATAAGGCCAGCCCTGATGATGAAGTGTACAAAGCTAGATACCCTTTTGGTTTCTGATCAAATCCATTATATAAACTTGTTGAGCTGTTTGCAAAACCAATTTGTCTGTGGTTAACTAGCACTGGTTTTGTAATGTTTTCTTTTTTTAGGTTTTTAAATATATTTTTAGTTGAATTTAAGTTATGCTCTGGTCTGTAATGAGGTCCCATTATTCAGGTATGAAAATATTTATGTATCCACTGATGGTTTCTCTACAGGCAATGGGCTCTCCAGAGCCAAGCTGACTTTGGGGTATCATGCTTGTCTAGGGTAAGAAGAGATGCAATCTAAGCTTTGGAATAGACCCTGATAGTGAGTCAGTGAGAAGAGTCATCAGCATTGTTTCAGACTTTTTTCTCTAGTAAATTTATTGAAGTTGGCAGAGTACATAGTTGTAAGGAGCATTTTACTGCTATGGTCAGATGCAGTATCATTTGTTTGACTTCTTCTTTATAGAAAACGCACTGACCCCACACTTTTCTTTAGGGCCATCTTGGTAGTAGCTTAAAGACATTTTGGTTATTAGCACATTTCCTAAAACTTTCCTATTTGAGGTATCATGATTTTCCCTGTGGTAGTTTTCTTAGGTGGTTTCAGGATTCAGAAGAATTTAGAACTCCCCCTATCGCTAAGTGGCTGTTATTTCATTTTATTTTTGGTTGAGCTTTAGTGAAATTGAGATTTCACTCACTCAAGCTAGTCATTAACTCCCTTTTTCATACTCTGTGTGTTTCCTGCCAGCACTCAGCTTCACTCTGCCAACCTATGTTCTTGGCACCCAACCCTCATATCACTGCTTAACACCAGAGCACTAATTCAGAACAATTTCCCATGCTCTAATTCTACAGTGGTATTCCTTGCACTCCCCCCCCCCTTTTATTAGCAGTGCTTTGGTGCAAACCATAGACACTTTATGTTTCTTTATAAGGGCAGATCTGGAATCCTTCCTTACTTCAAGTGAGCTGTTCTGTTTTTTGTACTTCCACTATTTGCATTTGCTGGCATAGATGATTTTTTTCAGGAGTTTGTTTGTGTCTTTCGGCTTTTCCCGGTTAGGGGTCGCCACAGCGGAACTCCGATCTGCTAATGATTGGCAGTTGATTTTTACGTACTGGCTTGCCAGGTCTGACGCACAACCTTCAAAGAAGGTACGCCTATTCACGCATGCCTCCACGCAGAAGACGCTCTAGCTGAGAATCGAACCGGACAGCATCTTACTGTGAGGCGAAAACGCTACTGCAGCACCACCACCTTGCCAAGATTTTGTGCTGCCAGTGTCATCAGAGGAAGGGCTGAGTAGTGAATCCCCCCCCCCCTTCTGATTGTGACCCTTGTGGGTCCTATACTTCTTAGATTTCCTTTTGATGGATTTCTCTCTTCTAGAATCCTGAGTGGCTGCTTACAATAGCTGACATTGAGTTTATTTGGGGTTTATAGTTTCAACATGAAACTAACTAATGTTCGGATGAAGCTCTAGCTTACAGCAAAAGTGAAAAACGACAAGACAGAAATCCCAAACACAAGATGCTCAGGTTTATGATTGTGGAGACAGGAGGGCAGAGTTCCAACATAAAACAAACCAATCAAACTTGGTTTTGTTTAATTAATTGTGTATGATATATATATATATATATATATATATATATATATATGTGTGTGTGTGTGTATGTATATATATATATATATATATATATATATATATATATATATATATGTGTGTGTGTGTATGTATATGGGTCTATATCAGAAGCTCAAGTTTTCAGAAACTCGAAATTTGCATTGTTGAGACGATATGACTGAGTTTCCAAAAACTTAAAATTTTTTTTACATTTTGCTTGTCCCTGCACCCCCACACCCCCTGCATATTATATATACCAACTCCCACAAATCACAGCACATTAGGGAAAAGGGTAAATTCCTTGATCCACACTGTTCTGCAATCTCCACTCAAAAGCTTCAAGTTCTCGGAAACTCAAGCATATCATCTCAACAACAGGAATTTCAAGTTTATGAAAACTCAAGCTTCTGAAGGGGACCTGTGTGTGTGTGTGTGTGTGTGTGTGTGTGTGTGTGTGTGTGTGTGTGTGTGTGTGTGTGTGTGTGTGTGTGTGTGTGTGTGTGTGTGTGTGTGTGCATATTAACTTTTTTTTTACATGCACTACACATTTTTTAATAAACAGAGAGAACTGACCTTTATGATAGTCATACTGAATTGGTCAGCTAATATTCCTTTAGAGATCTTGATTGGTTTGTTCATAATTACAAAATTAGTGCATGATCCATTACACTTCAGTTCTAAAGAAGTCTATATATCTAGATGAACTAAAGTTGAGTGTATTAAAGATTTTAAAGAAACTTTTTTTGATTGGTTGTTTTACATTAGAAGTCCCTTTCTTCTCCCCTTTGTTGGTCACACTCTTTAACCTGAGTATCTTGTATTATTAGTTTTCTTTTCGGGTTTCCTGTTTGTTATTTTTGTTAGTTCTTTATTGACAAGAAGAGCAATCTCATGGAGTACCAGGAGCTTGTGGAGGTTTTGGGATTATCCACGGTTTGGCACCTAAGGAAGGGACTTTCACACAGTTGAAGGGGACTTAACCATTTTGGTAAATTTGTTAACACAAATGACATAAAACACTAATCAGTGTGAACAGTAGACCCTATACCTCAACAGGAGCACTGAGACCACCACATGATCTGTGAAGTGTTGCCAAGGGGTATTCTACTTCCTTTCAGAAATGCTATGAGATGCAAACCACCAGTTTCAATGGTGTCTTGGAGAATTTACCCTGTGGGAGCATCTCCCCACCTAAAATGGAGAAAATTGAACTCAAGTTAATAATAGTACTTTGGTAAACACTTTACAAATCCAAGATACTGTAACATTTGAGCAATGTGTCAGAAAAAAATCTCTTTCTTCTGTCTCTGATGGTAAACTTCACAAACATATAAGTATAGTAACTTTAGATAAGCAACTTGAGACTTTTTCTTAAAAAAATGTTAAAATTAAGGAATCTTCAACTTGACAACACTTTTTTAAAAAATTGCATTGTTAACAAGAGTCCCGAAGGGACTAAGGACATGGAAATTTTCTAACAATGTGGACACTAGTTCTAACTTTTTTTCAGATTTAATTAATATGTTTGATCATTACAGCTGTTAGCTAATGGAGCTCCTTATTAAAGACAATAACGTGAAAATTAACAATTTACTTGAACATATTAGACTGGACTTTAATATTTAAAATGATTTATTGTTTGAAACATGCCTTGAGGATTACCATCATGTGTATAACAAGGATGACTGTCAAGTAAACTTGATTTTGAAAGGAAAACAAGAGAAAATTGCAAGAGATTACAGAAATTGCAATAATAAAAACACTTAACCCTATTCCTAAGGGTTTATTAACAGCAATAGCCATAAGAAGGTTGGTTTTAAAGTTACAAATAATTTTGTGGAAAATGATGATGTAAACTTCATATGAACAAGACCACTGTTGGTTAAGTATTAAGGAAGCGAATAACACTGATAATATTTTTTTAGACCCCAAATAATTTCCCCCCTTGAGAAGGTTGAGATGGTTAGCCTAGAAATCAGGCATCAATGGCAGGGCAGCCAGTTTTACCCACAGGGGAAAGGGGAGAAAAGGAAAAGGGAGAAATCAAAGACACAGAGGATATTGGGAAAAGATGGACAACTGAGTTTATACTCCTATAGTGGGTACAACATTTTAATTACAGCAATGTGAACATTACTAAAACATTTTATGTTGTTCAAAAATGGGTTCAGCTTTGTCCCTAAAGTCAAAGGTAGCATTGTTGATTCTCTGATGAAACTGAAATGGTTTACTAGAAAACTAAACTTGGCCTACATTTCTGCCAAAGTACCAATAATAGAGGGAGTTTTACAAAATGTAGCACATACAACCTCCCACTGAATATTCTTACTAGTACTTTCGAGAGGAACTGTGAGAATGAGTTTTGACAACTTATTTAAGAAAAACATTCCAATTATCTAAATAACCTACAATCTGCAGAAATGGAATTGTTAAACAGGCTTTTTTCAACAAAACCTTGACGGTCATGAAACCAGACAACAGGAGTCAGACAGTTATTATGGATACTATTGTCTATTTAAGCAAAATTATTTGAGTGGTAAAGTTCAATCCAAAAACAAAATTAATATAGCCCACCACAAGAGTGACATGTTTCTTTACTACTCCCTAATGCAGGGCACTATTACCAATGACAAATACTGTTTCTTGAGTATTAAGCACCTTAGAATTCCAACCATTTTTGGAATTCCCAAAGTACACAATTATTACACTGATCCACCCTTAAGATCAATTGCAGCCACACAAGCTTCCAGGATCTATCATTTAGCAGTCTTTATTTACAGGTACTTCAAAACTTTTTATGAGAAATGGAGTCATAAAGTGAAAGATTCCTGGCACCTTCTAAGCTTCATCACTGATGAGTTAGGGAATGAAGGTCTTTATTTTTTAACTATTGATCTAATAGATTTATTTTCCTGTACACCACATGAAAAAGAGTTATGTAAGTTCCACAAAATTTTATGTAAATGTGACATTCTGGAGACCCCTAGGACTGAATTCCTTGTGGACTTTACTGAACTAGTTGGACAGTTTTCAGACAAAATTAAATGTGTACATTTGGGTAAGGCATGTGCCCCTGTATTTACCAACATGGTTATGTTAAAATAGGAGTTGGATTATATTTTTAATTCTGATTATGTGAACAGCTGGATTAAATATTTTAAAATTTTGGACATCTGTATTTTTTGGAGAGACGCAGAAGCAAAGAGGGATGAGTTTATGAAATATATTAATTCTACTGTTGTTTGACTTTCAATTTACTTATAGTTTTGATACTATGAATTTTTTGCATGCTCCTTTAATAAAGGAAATTCAAAGGCTTTTCTACACCGAAAAGTAATGATCCTTTAAAACAGAAATATGGTTTAGCTAAAGGACAATTGGCCTGCATGTTGAGAATGTTATCCAGTGACGATGTATTTAAAGAAGTATATGTTCTCTATACAATGTTCATCCAGATAGGTTATCCAAAGAACATGATAGAACCAATAATTTTGGAAGTGAGTAAAGGGTGGTTGGATAGATTTAGACCACTTTTAGGTTCAGACGTAAACATTGTTTGGGGCAATGAAATGATACCTGTTAACAAAGTTTATGCAAGAGCCATGATTCTGCAATATTGTGGTAATTCAAGTACTTCAAGGACTATTATTAAAAAAAATGAGCTTTGTTCAAGGTGGATTTAGAACTGTTTAAGGTTGCAGGAGAGAAACCATTTCTTGTTTACAGAAAAACACAATCATCTTAAGAATGACCATACCCATAAAGACAGACTGAATGCACTGTACCACACCAAGAAGTCTGGTATGTGTAATCAGTGCAATTACATATAGGATAAACCTGTAATTCCTATTTCAAATTGCAATAAGCCCTGTGTTATAAATGTTTCTGCATCTTATATGATCAGTGGGGTTGTATATTTAGCATTGTGCCAAGAATGTAAATGATTTTATGTGGGGGAAAAACTGAAATACCTCTTAAAAAGAGGAATTTTGAGCACATTTACGACATCTGTAAGGGTAATAAAAATAGTACCCTTTCTAGACATGTGCTTTCTTGCCAGACTGAGAAAAAAACAAACTGTTCAAATATGCTGTACTGGAAAAAAAATCAAGAGATGAGATGGGAGGAGCATGGAAGTCCTAAGACTGAAAATAGAGAATTAAGACCACTGGTTCAGACCCAAAAGTATTTTATTCTCTAAAGCCTCAGTACAAAACCTTCCAGGAGTTATAAAATTCAGCTAAAAATGTGTTACCTTTTATACAAAAAATACAAACTCAATTAAATAAAATACTTCAATTAACCTCTCCATTCAGACCCATAGGGACCAAAGTATCATATTTAAGAATAAAGGCAGACTCTTTGTATAACAGTTTCTCTTTCAAAAGAATTTCATCATCATATTCAACACATACTTGCTCTAAAATAGAACTTTGAAGTATAGAAAAATGACTGCCATGCACATCTCTTAGAGAAAATGGTGGAAACAAGAATGAACAGATGTATTTTGTTAGCGCACATAACATTCAAAGTGAACAAGTTAGTAGTATTGTAAGATATTATTGGAATTTTCTCCACAAGGATGGGGATTTGAGTAAAATTTTAAGTAAGCACCTTATGATGTCATACAAATGGGGAAGAAGCTTAAAGGACATGCTTGTTCATGGAAATTTTGTTTTACCAAAAAGTAACAAGTGTTTGACCAACATCTATGGGCACTTATAAATGCAACAATTGTTCTGTTTGCAAATACATAATATGTTCCTTTGAATATGTGAATAAAATCAAATATGTACCAAGGGGACCATTTTTCATGTTTATGCCTTAAGATGCCCATGTGGTTTCTTTTATATTGGTGAAACAAAAAGAAGTTTTAAAGTGAGGTTAATGGAACATATTAGGGACATAAAAAATCAAAAGGAAGACAAGATTTTGCATGTCATTTTAGAGATGTGCATGGCAGTGATTTTTCTAGTCTTCAAGGTTGTATTTTAGAGCAAGTATTTGTTGAAAATGACAATGAAATTCTTTTGAAAGAAAAACTGTTATACAAAGAGTCTGTTTTTATTCTTAAATATAATACTTTGGTCCCTATGGGACTGAATGGAGAGGTTCATTGGAAGCATTTTATTTCATTGTTTGATTGTATTATTGATTGATTTTTTTTTTTTTTTTTGTATAAAAGGTTGCATATTTTTAGCTGAATTTTGTAACTACTGGAAGGTTTTGTACCGAGGCGCTAGAGAATAAAATACTTTTGGGTCTGAGCCAGTGGTTTTGATTTTCTTGTTGTTGCTAGTTGTATGAAAATAAAGAAATAACCTGACAATTAAATGCAGGAGAATAGTCAGGTTTAAATGGTCACATATGCATTTCAAGTGTTCTAAAATTGCATTCAGCGAAACTGTATTTACTCAATTTTCATGTTTGTATTGGTGTATTTAGGTTTTGTTTAATTAATTGTGTGCAAGATATATATATATATATATATGCATAATAATAACTTTCTTCTATGCACTACATGTTTTTAAGAAACAGGGAGAGTGATTGTTGTATTTAATTGGTCAGCTGATATTCTTTTACAGATGTTGATTAGTTTGTTTATAACTATAAATTAGTGGGTGATCCATGGCACTTTAGTTCTGAAAAAGTCTACATATCTAGACAAAAGCGCTAACCTAGGCTGTACTAAAGTTTTTAAAAAAAACTTTTTTAGATTGGTTTCTTTTACACTGGAACTCTTTTTCATCTGTCCTTCAGTGGCTACACACTCTTAAACCCGAACATCTTGTGTTATTGGAGGAAAAAAAGTGCTCATTTGCATTTGTAACTTGAACATTATGATTCAAGCAATAGCGGGATCTTAAAACACATTGAACCCACAGAGGCTATCTTCCTATGTGTTTTGCTGCTTGTTTTTTGTCTCAATCTGTCCTGACTGCACAGACATAGGCAAAGAGCTTCTGGCAGTTTAATTGTCATAATCTGAGCATATATATGATAAATATGTGTACGTATGGGTCCCCTTTACATGGTTGACATTTCAGAATGTCAAAGACCATATGGCAGAGACCATAAGATCGACATTCGAAATGTCGACCATGCGTAACCGGCATCTCCATACAGTGCAGAATGGAAAAATGTCCATCTTCTGCACTGTATTGCGATCTCGGAGTTGGTATATTTAGGTTCCGGGGGGGCTGTGCCTCCCATGGGGGGTGCAGGGTTGTGTAGCCCCCCCTTCTAGCAGCATGAAGGTAAGTTTTTGTTGTGGTTTTTTTTTATTTAATGGTCAACATTTCTATTCTCTATCATATGGTCTCGGCCATATGGTCTTCGACATTCTGAAATGTCGACCATATGAAGTAGAGCCGTACGTATATGTGAATATGTGTGTGTCTGTCTACATACATGAATGTGCAAACACGATGGTGAGAATTTGGTCTATCTCTTTGTGTGCAACTCTTCTAATAGGAATGAACACTATGAAAAACAGAAAAACAAGGTAAAATACAATGAAAAATTACCTAGCATCTCTGGGATGTTTTTGTTACAGTAGCTCTGCTCCTTTTTTTGAAGATCAACATGAAGCACATTACGGTACTGATGTCCATCAACTAAGCTGAAGACCCATATCTGAAATAAAGAAAAATTGTCTTCTAGTCTTCTTCACTTGTGATATATACAGCAGCACAAAATGCCAACTAGTCTCAGGTTCACACCAAATCAAATCAAATGTATTTTATTTGTTACACATATTCAACAATTCAACATTAGACACACCAAAAACAAAATATTCAAATGATAAAATAACCATAAAACAAAGGTCAATTTAATATGCCTACATATTTACAAAAACAATGAGAATTGTGCTAATGGAAATGTCTTACTGAACAGATTGGTCTTAAGGGATTTCTTAAAGTAGCCTTATAGCATGGGGTTATTCTGAACTTGAGAAGAAAGAGGCCAGTAAGAAAAATAGTGATTCTCAGATGTTTCTAATCACATACTTGGAACCACAAGCAGACCTCTACTAACTAAGCAGAATGCTCATACTGGCTTGTAGAGGACCACCAACCCCTTAAGTGGGACCCACTTTGAAAAGGTTAAGTAAGTTAAAACTAATACTTTTGACTGAACCCTTCAGGTAACAAGCAAGCAAGGTAGACCTCCACAAATTGGACTTATACTACTCTACCCTGAGTACCAGTTATAAAGTAGTTGCACAGCTTTGCACCAAATGAAGGTGCCCGAGGTCTTCCCATGGAAATCCTTTTTTTAAGGGCCAATGAAGAAGTCCATCAAAGTAAAAAATCAAATAATGGATGACCATCACAAGATCATCTAATAGCAAAAGATATTTTATCACAGCTGTACCTCAGGAAAAAGTATTTTTTTTATCACAGATGATATCTGTTTTTTAAATATTAGGTGGTCATTAATTATCACATCAAGACTAAATATCTTAGATACCAAAGCTCCGTCAGATTGTCACTACACCATGTGATAGGACTAGGGTAAAATCAATGTGGGGGAATGAAGTGTAAATTACAGTTGCATAAGTAAATTTACCATAATGTTCTGATAGATCACTTTTGCAGTAGCCTAAGCTATATGTGTCCTACCCCCTGTGACTGGCCAGTTTCACAAAGCTTTGGAAGCCTCCGTCACAAAATGTATCTGCTTTTACTGTATTTGTGTTTCTTCCTACTTTATTTTGCTTTTGCGTCATCTTAAAAGTACTCAATTGTATTTATTACTGCTTGGTGTATCTCATTCTAAGCCTTTTAGTTTAAGCACTTGGGCTTCAGACCAGTTGTTTTACATTAGGAAGGTTTGTGGCCTGCACTGTGGTGGCAGAACAGGTAGCTTACATCCTTAGAACCAAAAAACCACAACGCTAAAACACCAAAAATGAGTAAACCACTTTCTCCTGCAGAGGCAATAATTCCAATAGCGAAATGTAAAAAGTTCTTTTTATTCCACACGATACAAAAAGTTAAACAAGAAGATGACAAGCGCTTTCGCCTGGTTCATTCCAGGCTTTATCAAGTCAAACAACCATACTGGTTGTGAGAAGCTGTTTATATACTGTTGGTAATTAATCACATGATGTAATTAACACACTTGATTGTTTAAACCAACTGTTGGCTAAGCTGAGTGCATTGCAAAGTGAATGAAATTGCTAAACATTCATTACAACTGTCATAAACTGTAAATCTTAACCAACTGTAATTAATAATATAATAAAATAAAATACTAAAATACTATACACCACTTAAATGTTCAATAGTAAAAATAGAAATGTGCAGAGTAAATAATGAACTAAGTAAAATAGTTGTGCAATGACCTTCAAGAAACATTACACAAACCAAGTAAACAATGAATACGTACATCTTAAAAACGAATAGCTCAACATTTAAAAACAGTGAATAGTGTAGGCAAACAGATCAATGGATAAATGGTTATGCAGGTAAAAACTAATGTGTAAAGCAATAGCCTAAGCTATATGTGTCCTACCCCCTGTGACTGGCCAGTTTCACAAAGCTTTGGAAGCCTCCGTCACAAAATGTATCTGCTTTTACTGTATTTGTGTTTCTTCCTACTTTATTTTGCTTTTGCGTCATCTTAAAAGTACTCAATTGTATTTATTACTGCTTGGTGTATCTCATTCTAAGCCTTTTAGTTTAAGCACTTGGGCTTCAGACCAGTTGTTTTACATTAGGAAGGTTTGTGGCCTGCACTGTGGTGGCAGAACAGGTAGCTTACATCCTTCTAAGTTGGGAACTGCTGATTGAGGGCTCAGTGTCTGTTATTCTAAAAGTGTATTAATTCTGGTTTAAGCACTTGGGCTTCAGGCCAGTTATTTTACATTAGAAGGGTTCGTGGTCTGCATTCTTGTAGGAGGAGAGGCTGGACTCTGCCCTTCTGAGCTGGGAATTTCTGGTTAAAGGCTTATAGTGCCTGCATATTTGAACTGCTTCTTACTGAAATTGGTACACCTTGTTTTCTGTAGCATAGACTAGATCCAGGCCTGCTGAATCTAGCTTTGTTTGTATAACTTGAGCACTAATCCAGGCATTCTTTAAAGTATTCAATTGTATTTATTACTGCTTGGTAGTAACTTGATTAAAGTGTAGCTATCATTCTAAGTCTTTTGGATTAAGCACTTGGGCTTCAGACCAGCTGTTTTACATCAGGAAGGTTTGTGGCCTGCACTGTGGTGGCAGGACAGGTAGCTTACATCCTTCTAAGTTGGGAATTGCTGATTGAGGGCTCAGTGTCTGTTATTCTAAAAGTATATTAGGTCTGGTTTAAGCACCTGGGCTTCAGGACAGTTATTTTATATTAAGAAGGTTCGTGGTCTGCACTCTTGTGGGAGGAGAGGCTGGACTCTGCCCTTCTGAGCTGGGAATTTCTGGTTAAAGGCTTATAGTGCCTATATATTTGAACTGTTTCTTACTGAAATTGGTACACCTTGTTTGCTGTAGCATAGACTAGATCCAGGCCTGCTGAATCTAGCTTTGTTTGTATGCTTGTTGTTTGTTTCCTTGTTATTTCCCTGAAATGCTAATTCCACCTAAAATGCGGCTTTTCAGCGCTTCTGTGGATCCCTAGTGATATCTGCATTGCTTACTGTACTTATTTCTTTGTTTCACTTGAAAGAAAGTTACTGTTTGTCATTTTTGCATTTAAGTTACCTGTAACACATTGCATTTAAGTTACCTGGCACTTGCTCGCTAAAGCAATTATATAACTCAGCACTAAAAAATTAAAAGCACTACACCCTCACAAACTCCCCTTGAGTACCTTGTTCCCCATTAGCCCTTTTTTTTTCAATTATAAAGGAATTCCCAATACTATTCTAGCATGTCCAAAGGTCAGTTGTCAATATCCTCTCAAGTCCAGCTGGTGAATCTGGGAATCTTGAGGCAATGTTACAACTGCCTCGTGTACACAGACAACCCTCTCCTCCTCCCAACAAATTCCAACACATGTGAGAGATGCAACCATATAGCCGTACTGGAGGCTAAGCTCTCTCAACTCAGTACTGGCGTAACCAGTCAGGAGGAGAAGGAAACCACACTCACTACAATTCCAGTCTCGCATAGACCTACCACGACAGCAAACCAAACACATAAACACACAAAAACCTACTCGGAGGCTCTAAATAAAAATCTGCCTAAGCAGCAGAGACCTCCAAAGCAGACACCCAAGCAACCGCTACCCCAAAACAAAACACATGCAACACATAGCTCACATAGCCAGTGTGCCAAACAGTCACAGCCCTTAAGGCTAAACAACACACCTGATACACTTGTAATAGGTGACTCTATTGTCAGGCACACTGACGTCCCGCTCACCGGGCTGAACAAGGAGAAGGTCATGGTGAGCTGCCTGTCGGGCGCTAGGATCCGCCACATAACACAAGCACTCAGGTCACTCCAAGGCAAGTACAAATATGACTCAGTCATTGTCCATGCTGGTGTGAATGACCTGAGACGTACCTCCCTGGACTACATGAAAAGAGACATACAGGAGCTCTCTGAGCATGTAGCCCAGGCCGGTATGACCCTGACCTTGAGTAGCATCTTACCCTCACCAAGAATGATGCCACAATATGAGGACAAGATGATCAATTTCAACAATTGGCTTAAGTATTGGTGTCATTCAAAGGGGATCTAATGCCTGTCAGCCTGGGATGACATGCTCGACAAGCCACGATGCTTCGCTAGGGACGGCTTGCACCTGTCACCCCTGGGCTTTCGGATATTGGCAAAGGCTCTTGCTACCCCCATAGTGCCTTTTTTTAGGCATGGCTCAAAAGACAAACCCACCTCCATAGGTATCACAAGGGATAAGAAACTAAGAGTAATGCTACTCAATGCCAGAAGTCTAAACCTCAAGATGCACGCACTCGAAACTCTCCTTAGCATGTAGAACATTGATATCTGTGCAGTAACAGAAACCTGGTTCAAGGCTCCCGAGAGCACCCCAGCACTACCAGGTTATACCTCATACCATGCTTTTCAGGCCCAAAACTTGGACCGAACCACAAAAGGAGGGGGAGTATCAATATTCGTCAAAGATACCCACACCTCCAGGTTGGTGGCACAGCACAAAGCATCAGAGACTATCCATGTGCAACTAACAGTGGGTAAAACTGCCTTCCAGTTTATAGCTGCTACAGACCACCCTCCCAAACCCAGGAACCCCACTCGACCTTCCTGAGAACACTGGAAAATATGAAGGTCTCTCCAAACACCATTATATTGGGCGACTTCAACTACCCAAACATAGACTGGGAGCATTACTCTAGCTCAAACACCCTAGCCCAAAGGTTCCTAGAATTTATAAACTCAAATGCTATGGAACAACTTGTTAACACTCCCACAAGAGGGGAAAACATACTGGACCTGATCATCACCAACATGGGGACTCTATGCTCCAGACCAGAAGTGTATTCCTCATTGGTAAGATCAGACCATAAACTAATCTCACTGGATATTCACATCCCGACTCCACCCCCTGCCCTGAAAACCACAGTGAAAAACTTCTCTAATGCAAATTTCGCACTCCTCAAAACTGAGGTGGAATCCTTCAAAGCCCCCGGGCCTGTGGAAAATACGGCCCAGACCGCAGAATCCTTTATAAACGCATTCTATGAACACCTTCAGGAATGCATGGATCATGCAATCCCAAATAAAACCAAGTCCCAATCGTCCAAAGGCAGATGTCCTGTCTGGTGGACCCCAGCTATAAACAAACTATACAATAAAAGGAGGAAGCTACTACATGACAGAGCAAAATCCCAAAAAGGGAAGGCATCTCTGATCAGTATTAGCAAAAAACTACGGGCACTCATAAAATCGTCTAAGGCCAGCTTCGAGAGAAAAATTGCACAGAACACTAAGGATAATCACAAGGCTTTCTTTAGTTATGTTAGGAACCTGGGTGGGAATTCCCAGATATGCTCAGAATTAGTCCAAAATGACAAAAAATACACCGAACCCACAGACATTGCCAACATCCTAGCTGACAGGTTCAGCACAAACTCCCCCCCCCCACCAAAAAAGCAAATATCTATCCCAGCAGAGTGCTGCCCCCCTGACATCTCAGATGCTCAGGTAAGAGCTGCCCTCTCCAAAGCAAAAATCACACCATCAATGGGACCAGACAGTGTCCCAGGCTGCGTCCTACATGAACTCCAAGAAGAGCTAAACCCAAACATAAAACTACTGTTCAATCTCAGACTTACTACAGGATATGTATCCAAAGAGTGGCGTACAGCAACAGTGGTCCCTCTCCACAAAGGTGGTGCCTCAATGGATCCTGGAAACTATCGCCCCATAAGCCTGACTAGCTTGGTCTGCAAAGCTATGGAAAGGATCATCATGGACCTCATAAATAAAGATATTGGGGACCTACAGACACTGGATCCTACCCAGTTTGGCTTTGTTAAGGGCAGATCCTGCCTCTTAAACCTGGTTGATTTCTTTGAAACAGTCACTAAGGCCATTGACGAGGGGAAGGTGGTCCACACAGCCTACCTGGACCTTGCAAAAGCCTTCGATACAATACCCCACTCGGGCATTATAGACAAGCTCACCAGCTTAAATATAAACCCCTATGTCACTAGATGGGTTGCAAACTGGCTCAAGGACAGAACCCACATGGTTAGAATTGCTGCAGCCATGTCAGACTCCAAACCAGTTACAAGTGGCGTCCCACATGGCTCAGTTCTGGGACCTCTCTTGTTCGGTATATATTTCTCGGAGGTACAGGCCAACACAGAAGGACTGTGGCTGACCAAGTTTGCAGATGACTGCAAACTGGGTGCCATAATCGACACTCCAGCCGAATCAAGCATCCTCCAAAAGGGCCTCATAGAAACAGACAACTGGTGCCAGAGCCATGGCCTCAAGCTAAACGCCAAAAAGTGTATAGTCATCCCCTTTGGAAAAAACAAAGTGCCCACAAATTACCACATAGGTGGTAATCCATTAAGTACAGAAGAAGTAATTAGGGACCTGGGGACCCAAGTTGATAGCAATCTCTCATTTGACAACCACGTGGCCAAAGTGGTTAGAAAAACATTTTATATAGCCCACCTAATCATGAAGGGATTCACATCTAGATCAGGGGAGGTCATTGTACCTCTTTACTATTCCCTCATCAGGCCCATAATTGAGTACAATGCCCCTTTTGGGATGTATCTTACCAGACACCTGCAGCAACTGGAAAGACCCCAAAAGTACCTCACCAAGAGGATCAAAGGGCTCAAACAGATGCCATATGCTGCCCGGTTAAAGAAACTCCAGCTCTACTCAGTGGCATACCGCCTGCTCAGGGGCGATCTGTGCCTGACGTATAAAGCCATGTCCAACCCAGAATTAATGGACATACTGCACCTCAGAAAATCCAAATCCCATCGAGCTACGTGCTCGAGAGACTTGAACCTCAGCACTGAAATAAATAGGACATGCTGGAGGGACAGATTCATAACTCAGAGGCTCCCTTCACTCTGGAATAAAATCCCAGTCCAGGTTAGGCAGAGTCCCTCATTGACTCTCTTCAAGAGGAATTTTGATGAGTGGATGGGAGATCGTAGGTTTACCCCGGGTATCACTTCTGTGTCACTGTTAGACAGAGGCACAGTATACTAACCTCGAAAAAGGGCATAGCAAAATTAATTTAAAATGGGTGGTGAAAGCCAAACACACTCTGGCTAGGCTTATAAATGCCCTAGGGCAGATAGCCTAGTATGAACCTATGAACACTTCAACTGTCAGGCGCTCAAGCACAGCTCCTTAAAAGGACAGTTGGAGCACAAATCTTGTATTACTGCCTTATACTCATTCTGCAAACAATTTAGTTGAGGTGTTTCCCACCTGGATCAATTCTTGAAAAACCACAGGATGAATTTTCCATTTGTGGGGTTATATCCTGGTCCTGCTGATCTTGTCTGGACACCAAGTTTTACTCTCTGACAGAATGTATGAAACTTGAATAGTCAAAATGAGCTGAGTTACTACCTCCCAAGCTATGATAACAAATCTGCAAAGAGTGCATGATCTGGTGCCCCCTGTTTGTTTATGTAACATGTCACTATGGTGTTGTCTGTGTTCAACTGCAGAGGCCCTGAGGACTAGAGATGATTCAACGCCTTCAAAGCATTGATAATTGCCAACATCTCTCTGATATTTATGTAATTCTGTATATAGGAACACACAAAACTTGCACTTTTACCCTTTTTTAGAAACCACTCCCCGTGCCAGCTTGGAAGTGGCTGTGGAGACTGACTGGAAAGGGGTCGGAACAGAAAATGGAAGGCCTGAATTACAAGCTATCTGATCCACCCACCAACCAATTCCCTCTTTACAAATCCCAGAAATGGGATCTGAAAGGACAAAGGCTATAGATACAGAGTTGAGTCCAGACTGAACTGAAGTACCATTTTATTTTCATCATGAGTAGTCTGGCCAAGGGAAGTAAGAGAATCATTAATGCCATGTATTATATTTTCATAAGAAATTCAGGAGGAACTGTTGAAAAAAGTCAACTTTGTTTGGAGAAAGAAAGTCTCTTCCCAAGGCAGAGTCCAACAAACATCCCAGGAAAGGTGTGCTTTGAAAAGGGATGAGAAACAGCTTATGAAGGTTAATTTTAAAATCCCAGATTGATTAGAAGTTTCCGAACAGTTGCTAAAGACTCTTGACAGCTGAAAAAAGAGTGCAAAGATAAGACAATTATCCAATATGTAAAAATATGAATAGGAATGTAATAATAGTCATCATTTAGCTCTAACTTTAGCAGGAAAGCTAGAGGGGGGCTAGAGGTATAAGAGACTTAAATAAAAACCTTTGCCTAAGAGTTGAGAGGCCCAGGTTCAATGGTTCCTTGAGACAGCATGTTTTGCAGGAAGGAAGGAAATGGCATAGTTCCCTGGACAAAATGGAATCACCTGGAAGGGTGGAAGGAAGTCCCATTGCCCCTCTGGATTTGTCTGAAACAATCTGATGCTGCAATGTAGGGTGATGGCTCAAAGTCATGTAAAGGTTGCCACAGTGGGAAGGGAGGAAACAGCCAGAACAGGCTAGTAGTCATGCTTACTGAGAGGACTGTCCTTGAGTTTTAGAGGCTTTCCCTTTATTTCTTTCTAGTACCGCCTTTCCATTGCTTTTTAGAACTCTATTTTCCAGCACCTTTCTGCTTAAATTGCTTATTGGAAAAGGGAGCTGAGGAGAAGGGAAAATACTATTTGCTCTGAAAAAGGAAAGTTGAAAAAAATCTGAGACATTCCTTTAATCAATTCTCCCTTTTATCACACCTCAGCTGCAGAAGGGCCAAATATAACCTCTTTGTCTAAAGGAAATTTTCAAATCTCAGCTTTAACATCTTCAGGAAGATTTTGAGAACAAAACCAAGCAAATCTCCTCAAAACTTATATCCAGAAGTAACAGTTTTGGAAGACGAATATTTAGCATCGTAATTAGAATTATGAATTTGCTTAGTCACATGAGAAACATCAAACACAGAAGTATTTAACGAGTTTTGTACCTCAAAATAAAAATAAAATAACTAGTAGCTTCTGCATGTCCTCAAAGGATAATAATATTTCAACAGTTCAATATTTCATTTATACCTGCATAGAGGCCAGTTAGGCCAATCAGAATGCAGATTCCACAATATGTACTCTAGGGCTCATCCATGTATCTAACTTAAAAAAAAAAAAAAGTATAAGGAAGAAGGCTAACAAATATATAGGAGAACTCTATTCCATAAATGTACTAATGACTGCGTTAAATAAGGCACTCTTAGTGCTGTCCTTATCTCATCAGTTTTATAGTACAACATGCTCCTCTAATTGTTGCACTAATTCAGGAATTAATAAAGTATGATATTCTTCACTCAAAAGTCCTCTCTATAAGCCAAGGTTTTCCTGTAAAGTACCTATAACTAATTGTAACGAGACCCAGACTTTCCAGTCTCAACTGATATGACATTTGACTACACTCAGTAATTCTCCTAGTAAATTTTCATTGTATTCCCTCCAAAACTAGGAGATAGCCCTCATTATATGAAGAAAACAGAATATTGTGCTCAATAATAAGACAAACATATATTATAAGCAATCCCAGAAGACAGCCTTTGGCAAAATGTTTAAGAATTAAACAAATTACTTTTAATGCCTTAGCTTTAAGTTTTAAGGCACTGGATCTGAATCTAATGTTACTACAAATAATAATCACTAAGTCCTTGTATTCTGATAAATTCTGTAGCCAATTTAATCCTAAATAGTTCAACCTCAGATTTCCCAAAGTAAAGAACAGCACATTTGTCCATTTTAATTTTTAATCTAGTTTGAGTTAACCATTTGGCCACTTGACACAAACAATGATCAAACTGGTCAATATCATCAGGTGATGTAACTACTAATTTTTTAAGGTGACATAATGCTAACCTTTTACCTCTATGCAGTCAATATATCTGTTTCTATCTTCGTTTACCAAGTTCTGTGCAACTGTACTACACATGTGGCAATAAACACACTGCAAGAGTACATTTTCTATTATCAAAGAATTCAACCACAGATTGCTAAAATCTTTAACATATGGGCTTGACATCCGCTCTGGTGGTCTAGAGGGATAAGGCCTGACTAAGGCTCAGACAATTCAGATTCAATTAGCAGCTGAACATCGTTGTTGGGAAGGAGTGGTCCAAGGAAGAAAAGGATGGGGACATGGCAGAGTTGCCACAGAGGCAGAGCAATATGCCATACATCTCTAATACACACCACCCCTCAGACATAACCACAGGGTCTGCAAGGGTGTGGGGAAGGAAGAAACAGGGTAGGGCAAAAAAATGCAAACCCCCCCTCCCCCGAGTTGAAGAAGGACAACAACGACATCCCAGGATGTCCTTAAGATTCTCACAGGTCCCGGCTCAAATTCAGGCATTGGACTGGGGGTTGATTGGGGAGCTGGTATTTCCAGTAAATGACATGGGGCATTGAGACAATGGTCAGAGAGACAGAAGGGGAATTAAGGAATTAAAGAAAGAAAGAAAAAAAAAACATATAGGCTAGATAATTTAAAATTTTGCTATTTTTGCCCCCAATGTATCCATTCTTTTCCCATGCTTAACAGAGGAAGAGGTGTTAGCAACAGCAACCTGTTTAGCAGAAGCATATTTGGATAGAGAAATAACTGCTGGGTCTGCTTTAGTATTAAAAAACAGGTACTTGTATGTCTGGAGTAACTTACATAACCTGTCAGATGTCTTGGGATCAGGAAGCTGACAATTAGGTAAGCTAGAAGCAGTGAGAAAAAACATTCTCTAAAGCAGGCAAGACTGGAAAAATAGCTGCAGCTTAAGGCCTGTCTAAATGCAACAAATCATAATACATTTTCTGTGCCACAGGAACTTCATTTTGTTCCCCAGGAAAATCCTCTTTACTTTAGATAAACTGTCAGTAAAAGAACTCTCTTCAGAAGGAATATCTGAAAACATATTTTTTTCAAAATCATAAAGCTCATTTTAAAAAGAAATTACTTAAGTATAAACCCCTCCTGCGATGCCTGTTCTTTTGACTGAAATTCTGTGTCAGAAAGAAAAGGAACTTTTCTCCTTTTCCTGCTGAAAAAAAAGTAGTAGGTGAGGAAAAAGCACTAAGTTCCATGACAAATCCCAGTAAGTCCGCCCTGTCCATAGGAACAGAAACAGGAGACTGAAGGTTTTTCTCGCAAAACACATTTCTCCCTTAAGAAAGACTGACTCATGGCATACTGTTGCCAGCTTCCACATTTCTCTCCAAGCCAAGTAAAAATTCTTCAGCTGCTCTTTCCCTGAGATAGACAAAAGTGGCTCTCTCTTGCCCACTAAGGGCATCCATAACGACATGGAGGATGTAGCTATCCCCCGGTATTTGGTGGCTGAAAAAGTTGGACAAAGAGGAGTAGGAAAATATGAGCAGTCTGAGGAACAATCAGAGGAAAAGCAGAGTTAGCCTCCAGCAAGTGAGGTAAAAAAAGGACCAGACAACACAACGGCCAGCAATTCAGTTCCAAAAGCTTTAATTAAACTTCAGCAGGACATAAAAATATCCACTAAATAATTCAACTAAATGTTCCAAACCGGTTTCGGTAATATCCTTCTTCAGTGGAACATACATAAAAATAGGTGCCAACCGAAATGAATACGCTATTTATAGCGTGAATTAATCATAGAATATCCAATCAAATGATTCCTTCTTATAGTGGTCTAAATAAGACCTTAGCTACGATCTACACACTTTTTACATAATCAGAGATAATATTCTCAATAATCCAAATCCTACATGAGACAATGGTATAAAAATATATATCATATATACATATATGTATATTTTTGATAAGATATCTATGTTCTAGGTGTGTACAACAAAAAGTAGTGAGAGATGGGAATAAAACTATTATATCATATTATATTCACAATAAACAAAAATTATGATATAAGCTTATATGCATATTTATAAATGTGCATGTTAATATATACAACAATAGTGTATATAAAGAAACCATCAATTTATATGTACAATCAGCATCCGTAAGTTATTTAGAGAATGTATAGGAGGAGCAACAATCCCCCACTAGATTATACATAATTATAGGTGGTCATTAAGGCCTGGAGAAAATAAAGCTCCAAGATGTATAATCCAAAAATTTTTTCTTTATGTGTGAGTATATTTTCCCACACCTGTTGATGACTTCTGTCACCCACTATTCGATCAATTATAGTAAACATGAACTTTGCTGTAGGATGTTTAAGTGTATGTTGATAAAGGGCATTAGTAATCTTCTTGTTCCTTATGTTACTTCTATGTTCTCCAATCCTAATCCTAAGTGAGCGGGAAGTTTTGCCCACATAAAAAGGTGAACATTGACATGTCGCAAGGTAAATCACCCAACTACTTGAACAGTTACCAAAGATTCTTAAATCATATACCTTGCTGGTATTTGCACTACTAAACTGTTTGGTTTTATTAACTTGACTACAAGACATGCAGTGTCCACATGGAACCGTGCCCACTACTTCTTTTCCGGTCATGGTTAATTGTTTGTATTTAGCCCCTCCACTTTCATGATGTTTATAGTGTGAAAAAATTGAGCCTAATGTTTTGCCCCTTCTATAGGAAAATTGACAACGTTCACCCAAATGTTGTCTAAGAACATCATTAGCCAGCAGAATATTCCAATTTCTTTCCATAATATTTCTAATAATTTGGTTATTTCTACCATACGTAGTAACAAATCTCAAAACACCATCACCTTTCTTTTTCTGATGGTTCTTGTATTCAAGTAATTGTGTCCTGGATTGGTTGTCAGAGCAATTTTTGGCAGATCTAATATCAAATTCACAGTAACCCCTATCAAAAAATCTTTTTGTTAGATCCAAACTAGCATCTTCATAGTCTTCCACAGAAGAACTGATACGTTTGACATGAAGAAACTGTGATTTTGGGATGTTACGGACAGTGTGGCGGGGGTGCATACTGGAAGCATGTAGCAATGTATTATATTCTGGATATTTTCTATATATCTTAGTGCCTAGTGTATTATCAGGCTTTCTATAAACATTCACATCCAGAAATTCTATAGATGTAAGATTGCTATTAGCAATAAATTCAATGCCCCAGATATTGCTATTAAGATAGTCCACAAATTCCTTAAGATATTCAATATCCGCCCACCACACCATCCAACATTCATCCAGGTATCTTCGCCAAATGTCCATTTCAACTAGATAGATGTTGTGAGATAGGTTCATAGGTTCATAGGTTCATACTAGGCTATCTGCCCGAGGGCATTTACAAGCCTAGCCCATAGTTTTGTGGCTTACGCCACCCCTTTAGTATGGGGAACTATACCCATTATTTTGCTGTGCCTCTGTTGAGCAGTGACACTGAGGTAATCCCTGGGGTATATCTGCGATCTCCCATCCATTGGTCAAGATTTCTCTTGAACAAGGCCAGCGAGGTGCTCTGCCTCACATATACCGGGATTTTATTCCACAGCATAGGGAGTCTTTGGGTGATGAATCTATCCCTCCAGCACGTCCTATTAATAGCCGTGTCGAGGTTTCGTCTCCGCCCTTGTGGCTCTGGCGGATCTAGATTTTTGAGGTGAAGCATATTCATCAAATCTGGGTTTGACATGGCCTTGTATGTTAGGCAAAGGTCACCTCTGAGCAAGCGGTAGCGACTGAATAGAGCTGGAGTTCTTTCAGTCGGGCAGCATAGGACAGATGTTTGAGACCCTTTATCCTTTTGGTGAGGAACTTTGTGGCCTCTCCAGCTGCTGCAAGTGTCGGGTCAGATACATTCGAATGGGGCATTGTACTCAATCATTGGTCTGATGAGTGATGAGTATAGGGAGACTATGACCTCCCTTGATCTAGATGAGAATCCCTTCATGATAAGGTGGGCAATGTGAAGGTCTTCCTAACTACTTTAGCTACATGGGTGTCGAATGACAGACTACTATCAACCTGGGTCCCCAGGTCCCTGATAACTTCTTCTGTACTCAGTGGATTGCCACCTATTTGGTAGCTAGGGTAACCTTGTTTTTCCCGAAGGGTATGACTATGCATTTTTTGGCATTTAACTTTAGGCCATGGCTCTGGCACCAGTTATCCGTTTCTGTGAGACCCTTCTGAAGGATATCTGTGTCAGATGTGTTTTCTACTATGGCGCCCAGTTTGCAGTCATCTGCAAACTTTGTCAGCCATAACCCTCCTGTGTTTGCTTGTACTTCGGAAAAGTAGATGCCAAACAAGAGTGGGCCCAGGACTGAGCCCTGTGGCACACCACTTGTGACAGGCTTTGAGTCTGACATGGCGCCAGCAACTCTGACCCTGTGGGTTCTGTCACTCAGCCAGTTTGCAACCCATCTTGTGATGTATGGATTAACATTTAAGCTGATGAGTTTTCAATGATGACCGAGTGGGGTATTGTATCGAAGGCCTTCGCCAGAACGAGGTAGGCTGTATGGACTGCCTTTCCCTCATCAATGGCTTTGGTGACTGTTTCGAAAAAGTCAACCAAGTTTAGAAGGCATGATCTGCCTTTGACAAAGCCAAACTGGGATGGATCCAAAGTCTGCAAATTCCCTATGTCTTTATTTATGAGGTCCATTATGATCCTCTCCATGGCTTTGCAGATAAGGCTTGTCAAGCTAATGGGCGGTAATTTCCAGGGTCGGTGGAGGCACCGCCTTTGTGAAGTGGGACCACAGTTGCAGTGCGCCACTCCTGAGTGCGTATCCAGAGGTAAGACTATGATTAAACAGCTGTCCTAGCTGTGGGTTTAATTCCTCGTTGAGTTCGTGGAGCACACAGCCGGGGACACCATCAGGTCCCATGGATGCTGTGTTTTTGCTTTGGAGAGAGCAGTTCTCACTTGGGCGTTGGAGATGTTTGGGGGCTGCAATCGCTTGGTATAGATATCTCTCCTTTTGGGGGAGGGAGAAGTTTGCACTGAACCTGTCAGCCAGTATGTTGGCAATGTCTGTAGGATCAGTAATCTTCACATCATTTTGAACTAGTTCTGAGCATATCTGGGAGTTTCCTCCCAGGTTTCTAACATAGCTAAAGAAGGCCTTATGATTGTCTTTTGAGTCTTTAGCTATTTTTCTCTCAAAATTTGCTTTGGATGATTTTATGAGAGCTCTTAGTTTTTACTTATAGTGATCAAGGGTGTCTTACCTTTTAAGGATTTTGCTCTATCTTGTAGTAGCTTCCTCCTTTTGTTGTAGAGTTTGTTTATGGCTGGGGTCCACCAGAGTGGGCTTGCCTTTGGTACAAAGAGTCTTTGTTTTGCTTGGGATTGCCTTATCCATACAGTCCTGCAGGTGCTGGTAGAAGGCATTTGTAAGTGATTCAGCGGCTTGAGTAGTGTTTTCCGTCGGCTCGGGGCCTTAAAGGAGACCACACTAGTCTTTAGAAGTGTGAAGTCGGCTTCGAGAAGTTCTTTACTGTGGTCTTTTTATTTCAGGTGGGGGTGGGATGAGGACCTCCAGCGAGATTAGTTGTGATCTGATCTCACCAGTGAGGGGTATACTTCGGTGTTGAACATTGTGCTCCCATGTTCGTGATGATGAGATCAAGTATGTTTTCTCCTCTTGTGGGGATGGTGACTAGTTGTTCCATGGCATTTGAGTTTATGAATTCCAGGAACTTTTGGGCTAGGGTGTTTGGGCTTGAATAGTGTTCCCAGTCTATATTAGGGTAATTGAAGTCACCTAATATGATGGTGTTTGGTGATACATTTATCCCCTCTAGTGTTTTCAGGAAGGCCATGTGAGGTTCCTGAGTTTGTGAGGGTGGCCTGTAACATGCTACAATTTGCAGAGCAGTCTTGCCTATGGTTAATTGCACCTGGATGGTCTCCGATGCATCGTGCGTTGCCACCAGTCTTGAGGTGTGGGTGTCTTTGATGAATATGGATACCCCCCCTCCTTTCTTGGTATTGTCCGGATTTTGGGGCGGAGCATGATAAGAGGTAAAACCTGATAGTGCTGGGGTGCTCTCAGGAGCCTTGAACCAGGTTTCTGTCACTGCACAGACATCGATGTTCTCCATACTGAGAAGGGCCTCGAGTGCGTGCATTTTGAGATTTAGACTTCTGGCATTGAGCAGCATTACCCTTAGTTTTTTTCTTTTTTTTTTTTGTGTTCTAGGGTGGTAGGTTTAGAATTTGAGCCTTGCCTAAAAAAGGCACTATGGGAGTGGCAAGAGCCTTTGCCAATATCCGGAATCCCAGGGTGACAGGTGCAAGCCGTCCCTTGCAGCAGCGTGGCTTGTCCAGCATGTCATCCCAGGCAGACAGACATTGGATCCCCTTTGAATGACACCAGAGTTTAAGCCAATTGTTAAAGCTGATCATCTTATCTCTGTATTGTGGCATCATTCTTGGTGAAGGTAGGATACTGCTCAAGGTCAGGGTCATACCTGCCTGGGCTACATAATCAGAGAGCTCCTCAATGTCTCTTTTCATGTAGTCCAAGGAGTGCGTCTCAGGTCGTTTACACCAGCGTGGACAATGACTGAGTCATATTTGTACCTGCTGTTGAGAGACCTTAGTGCTTGCGTTATGTGGCGGATTCTAGCGCCCGACAGGCAGCTTACTGTGACCTTCTCCTTACTCAGTCTGGTGCGCGGGGCGTCAGTGTGTCTGACTATGGAGTCACCAATGACTAGTGTGTCTGGCATTGTGTTTGGCCTTAAGGGCTGTGACTGTTTGACACTCTGACTGTGAGGTCTATGTGTTGCAGGTGTTGTGTTCTGAGGTGGTGGTTGTTTGGGTGTCTGCTTTGGTGGCCTCTGCTGTTTTGGTAGATTTTGATCAGAGCCGAGTATGTCTTTGTGTGTTTATGTGTATGATTTGAGGTTGTGATGGTACTATGTGAGACTGGGTCTATAGTGTGTGTGGTAACCTTCTCCTCCTGACTGGTCTTGCCAGTCCTATGTTGAGAGAGCTCAGCCTCCAGTTTGGCCGTATAGTTGCATCTCTCGCATGTATTTGTGTTTTGTGGGAGGAGGAGAGGGTTGTCTGTGTACATGAGGCAATTGTAACATTGCCTCAATATTCCCAGGTTCACCAGCTGAGCAGGAGAGGACACTAGCAACTGATCCTCGACATGCTAGAAGGACTAGACAAAAACTTTAAAAGAGATTCCGGGGACGTGGTGACCGAGAAATGGGGTTTGCCTTTTGGGGTGCTATCTGTAAGAGTGCCGTATCAAGGTAATAAGTACTGTAGGAGCAAGTGCTAGGTTTAACAGATAGAGAAAAGTCTACTTGGAGTCAAGTAGAGATGATCTTTTAGGTATTAGAGAAAGTGCTAGTAACAGGGATGCTTAAAGGTAAGATTGAGAAGAATGCACTCTGCAGTGTGCGCTAGAAGTTAGATATGAAAGTAGGTAACTTGAGTTTTACCTGTTTAAAAGTTAAGGTTTAGTGGAGAGTTACTATTTTTAAAACAGCAAGATGGACTGAAAGGGTGGTTACTTTTGTATTTTGGTACTATGAAATACTGTAGGATGGCCAATAAATTTAAATAATTGAAGGGTGGGATTTCAAAAGTGATGGTTTTGTGATTACTCACATAAGCCAGTGAAAGTAGAGAGAAATGAGATATATGGTCAGATTAACATAAGAGGCGGGCAACTAGAAAGACAGTGGTATTTAACAAGACAACTTAAATGGGTGGGAGGGAGGGGGAAAATTCTGCCTGACTCAGAACAGAGAGAGCTGTGGTCTCTTTTGAAGTTTTAATATGCTGTTAAACAGAATGCAAGCAAAACACAAGGTAAAGAAAACAAACTACAGTATTCAAAATATAGAAAGGCAATACAGAAATACAAAATATAACAGCAAACTAGCCTTTCCTTCACAGCAAAGTGTAGCAGAGTCTGGATGAGCCTTTCTGGTAAAGCTCTGAAATGTTTTAGTTTACTCCTTAAATAGAAATTTTAGTTCCTAGCTCCACGCGCTCTGTTAACAAGTGATTAACCTTAAGTGACCTTTTCTGTCTTATGAATGAGTCCTTAATTAATCAGTTCTTATTTCTGCCTGACTCAGAACAGAGAGAGCTGTGGTCTCTTTTGAAGTTTTAATATGCTGTTAAACAGAATGCAAGCAAAACACAAGGTAAAGAAAACAAACTACAGTATTCAAAATATAGAAAGGCAATACAGAAATACAAAATATAACAGCAAACTAACCTTTCCTTCACAGCAAAGTGTAGCAGAGTCTGGATGAGCCTTTCTGGTAAAGCTTGCAGGTAGGCCATAAAAAGATCCGCATAAATCGGAGCAAAAGATGCTCCCATGGCCGTGCCTTGTAGTTGCCAGTAACATTCTCCTTGGAAGTAAAATATATTTTTGTTTAGGACATGCTCACACATACAAATAAGAAGAGTGTTGAAACCCGGTGGATAAAGACTTGTCTTCTCAAGCCAGAACTGAAGTGCTTGAAGTCCTGCCCAATGGGGAATACTAGTGTATAACGACTTGACATCCAGTGTACAAAGTAGCCAATCTGGTTCAATTTGCGTCTCTGCTATGATTTGTAAAAATTGGGTTGTGTCTTTGATTCTAGCTCTGACATTAACCAGAAGTGGTTTTAAATATTCAGTCAGAAAGACTGATAATGGTTCCGTGAGTGAACCATGACCGGACACAATGGGTCTCCCAGGTGGAGAAGTAGGGGACTTATGTATTTTTGGAAGTAAATATAATATCTGTTTGTTGGGATCTTTGACCATAAAATGTTTTGCTGTATTTCCTGATAGAATTCCTTCATCAACTGCACTTTCCAAGAATGTATCGATTTCTCTTTTAAATGTAGAGGTTGGATCAATGTCCACCTTCATATAACATTTCGAATCCGACAATTGTCGGAGTCCCTCTTGTATATAATAATCCATATCCAGCTCCACCCTTATCGGCCTTAAGAATAGCTATGTTATTATTCTGTTTCAATTCCATAAGAGCCTTCCTTTCGGTTTCCTGAATATTATCTTTTAGTATATTAAAACCATATGGTGGAAAGTGTAAATCTCTAAGTACAGCCTGTTGAAAGGCTGTAACATGGATATTTGCAGGGGGTTGGAATGTAGATTTAAGGAATCTAAACTCAGTCGATCTTTGAGAATAACTATCATTGTTATTGGAAAAAAATATTTTGAGATTAAGACAACGACAGAATTCTAAAACATCAGTAACTGTTTGGTATTGATCACAGAAGAATAAGATGTTGAGTGATGATACTGCATATTCATTGATAAGCAGATCCGATGTCATGTTGATTATTAGAAATGTTCAAGATGTATTCTACGATCTCCTAATGTCAAGGTGCATTGATAAACAGCTATATGATTATCTGGATATTGGGGCCCCTTTAATTCCCATCATTAAGGGGTTACCAAAATACACAAAGGATACATCCCCCACCAGTGCGGCCGATAGTATCTGGCCAGTCATGGGTAACGGAGAATGCCTCACAATATGTGCAGCATAAGTTAGCCCCGTTGATAGAAATAATACCTACAATATTAAAAAATTCGTTTAAACTGTTGGAAGATCTTGAAAATTCCCCTTGGCTTGAAAAAGTAAATCCTGATACTCTAATGGTTACTTTGGACATAAGGAACTTGTTTACGAGTATACCTAATGAATTTGGGGTCGAGGCTATTAGAAGTTGCTTAAATGAATACAATATGGTTAATCAAAATGAGCAATTCATTATTTGTACTTTATTAGAATTGATACTTAGTAATAACATCTTTATGTATCAAGATAAAATTTATAGACAAACATGGGGGTAGCCATGGGCACCCCTGTGCAAACGCTCATGCTAATATAGCAGTATATCAATGGGAGAGGACTCATATTCTCAATAATGAAAACTTTATTGCCAATGCCATTTACTATAGGAGATTTGTAGATGACATTCTCCTTTTTTGGAATGGTAATGTGAAATCCTTACATGATTTCATTGAATATATGGAATCAACCACTTCCTTCCTTAGTTTTACATATGAAGTTTCATCAGTTACGGTTAACTATCTTGATGTAACTATAACAAAAAATATTCTGAATAGATTTACTACATCCCTATTCAGAAAACCGTGTTGGAAAAATGGCATACTCCACCATGAGAGTATGCACCCACGGCACATTTTTCCTAACATTGTGAAAAATCAGATGGTTAGAATAACCAAGCTGTGCAATAATATTGAAGACAGAGAACAACTTCTGAATTTTCAAACCAAGTGTTTTATGAATAGGGGTTATCCAATCCATTTGCTGACAAGTTCTAAGGATAGAAATAATTTGGTTCACAACACTTGCCATAAGCAAGGTCCACATAGATATTATAACAAACAAAACATAGGTAAAGTGCAATATGACATCAAATTCACCAATGATGTCAAGTACATAAAAGAGATCGTATACAAAAATTGGAAATTGCTTAGTATGAGTAAAGAATTGAAGAATGTGGTGGGTGAATACCCTAATTTCAGATATAGTAATTGTCCAAATTTGAAAAGACTATTATGTAAAGAAAAAATATTACACACACCATTAGATATCAGGAATAATTTTAGGCAAGGAACATTCCCCTGTAGGAAGTGTTGTATCTGCAAATATATCACAGATGAACAGCCATATGAAAATTTAGAAATTGGTTTTAAGTTTACACCAAATTTCTATGCCACGTGTGATACCACAAATATAATTTATCTGGCCACATGTGAGAATTGTGAAGTATACTATGTGGGTATGACAACGCGCAGGCTCAGAGATCGAGCCTACAACCACATATATGATATACGGAAAATGAATGTAAACAATGTCTTAGCCAGGCATTGTCAATCTTTTCCATCCCATATGTTCAAATTCAGGGTTCTGCAGATATTATATCCTAACAGAAGAGAAGGCAACGTATTAGGCACATTAGAGCTCTATGAATTGAAATGGATACTAACACTTAGGGCACATATAGAGCCAGGTTTGAATACAGCCCTTAGTATTAGACCAGCGCTGCTATGAAAGACTGTGTCATGTTGGTTAGATTTGATATTAATTATAATATTATATTAAGATTATCTGATGGTTCATATAATGGGGGCTTTGGAGATATATGTGCATTTTATACTATTATTATTTATTACAAGGTTATATGACAGTGCAATTACTATAGTTATAGAATTCTTCCACCTTCCTCTTTTTCTTTTACTTCACATTTTTTCTTTTCTCTTTTTCTCCATTTATATTTTTCTCCTCCTATGTTTCCCTTCACTTTCTTACTTTTTCCTTCCCCATTCCCGTCCTTCCTTCCTCATTCTTTTGTCCTCCTTTCCTTCCCCACTTCTTCCTCTTCCCTTTTTCCCTTCCCCTCCCTCTTTCTCCATCTCCCCTTTTTGGGATTTCTCAAGTTTGGCTGTTCTATTTTCATATCTTGTTCTTCTTCATATTTATTTTGTTTTTTTCAGTTTATATATCTGACTTAATTTGATATATTATATAATATATTCAATTGTTATTATTTATTTTATACATTAATGGTCATCAAACTACGTATAGGATGAATTGTTATACAGATTCTATGAAATTATAAATATAATGTATTACATCTATTAAAGATAAGTATATGGATTTTCATAGATAGGCATAAATAGGAATTATAAATTCATATATATTAGGGTTGTATTAAGTTCATGTCTATATGGTTTTTTGATAAATTGAAGGAAATGCACTGTATATATTTGTTATATTTTAATATACTTTTTGGACTATTTACTATAGTAGTGGTAAGATTTTAAAAGTTGTATTAGATTCTAAGCGAAACATTCTTATGAACTACGGCTTTAAGCATTAATGAAATTAAGTGATTTCTAATTGACTAATTATTTTTAGCCGCCAAAAATGTTGTTAATCAGGATGTATGCCACAACTATATAAGACTAACATTTGTTCTTAAATTTTGTAACCTGATGAAGCGCACTTGTTAGGTGCGTGAAAGCGCTTGTTTCATTTTAAAAATAAAATTCTTTGCTGCTAATTCATCGTGGAGGCTTCAGTGATTTGTTGAATAATTTCCTGAATATTATCTTTTAGTATATTAAAACCATATGGTGGAAAGTGTAAATCTCTAAGTACAGCCTGTTGAAAGGCTGTAACATGGATATTTACAGGGGGTTGGAATGTAGATTTAAGGAATCTAAACTCAGTCGATCTTTGAGAATAACTATCATTGTTATTGGAAAAAAATATTTTGAGATTAAGACAACGACAGAATTCTAAAACATCAGTAACTGTTTGGTATTGATCACAGAAGAAACCTGGTACAAATCCCAAGCCTTTATTTAAAATTTTTTCTTGTTCCAAGGTAAGTACAGTTTTGGAAAGATTGAGAACATTCTTAAACCCAGTGTTATCTATTTCAATAGTACTTGGATTAATCCATCCATTGATTCTATGTCTAGGCCTTTTTGGATGTTTCTGCCCACCTCTGCATTTATTAATCCTCCTAAAGGGATGGGTGCATTGCTTTTCTTTTTTACTGGTGAGTTGTCAGATGTTATGCCCTCACTGTCAGTGGGAGAAGACTCATCACCCGAGGTACTGGTATATGTGTGTTCTTTATTTTTGAGAATAGGCCTGGGTCTTTTCCTTGTCCTAGCCCCATCTCTACCCAATGTCATGTCTTTAAACCTGACAGACTTTTGAATTTCAAAGGGGCGTCCCCTACCATAATCATTGACGTCCCTATTGAATTTTTTAATTTTCCTTTCTTTAGTCACTTTGTCGTACTGAGTCAATTCCTTGGATAAGTTGGTAACCATGGTACTATACTTAATATTCAACTCAAATTGTTTACAAATGAGACTAAGGTCCTTAACCTCAGCTATGTTCGTATCTATGATCCTTTCATAATAATCAGCCAATACTTTGACTAATCTCATAGAGCCTTCTTGTACGGCCTCATTCCATTCCTCAGTCAACCTCTGTTCAGATCTGCTGACCATAGGCTTTAACCTTATTCTAAGCCCTCTAGGGACTAATTTTTTAACTAGATAGGCTTTAAACAACCTTAAGTGCCATATATTGGCACGTAATCCTTTCAATGCTTTTTCTAAGTTAAAAAAGGCTGATTGACATCCATCTTGAGAAAAAGCCACTTTCTGACCATTATTGTTGTTGCTTGGGATGGAATCAAGTCCGAATACCTGAATATCCTCCCTATCAGCACACAACCCTTGTAGAATGTTATCTAAATCCATGGTTACCAATAATGAACTGACTCAGTACCACAAATATGATATAATATTAAGGGTAGCACGGGGCCAGTAACAACGAAAAGACCCAGAAACAAATTGTGTATTAACCCACTAAAATAAAGTAGGATATATATTCAATTATTTTGCTAAATAGAATACCAGTATCTCAAGGGCATTTATATGTAATATGATACATTCTTAACATACAAAAAGAAAAAGAACCCAATTTGTTGTTGTATATCAGGCATATATCGTAATAAGGCAATACAATTTAGATTGTAACTCAAATGAATGTTACATGTCTTACTAATAACATAAAAGAAAAAAGGGGATGTATTGTTAGTAATATATACACAAATGGTTCAATACTGATGTAGTAGTATATCTAGCTGCCCCAATTGTAAACAATGATTTATATTCCACAACATGCACAAGGATTATAATAATACAGGTCTTATAATAGTCAAAATTCACCAAGCACTCATCTAATAGTTGCATATATCAATGCTCAGTCCTCTGTTATTATAGGGATAAACACAATGTGTTATATCAAAGTGTACATAATATAAAGCCCTAAGTGGTCCCATGAAGAGAAACTGTGTCTATAGAATCAAAGTTATACAGCTGGCCTATATTATATGTTTATACACATCTTAATTTTAACATGCCCCCAATGCCAACATCTCTATATAGGTTTAATACACACATATATTGAATAATTATATCCCTTAGGTAGGTGTATATAAACTATCTATTCACTTAACTAGCATCACATGATGCTTAACACACAAAATCAGGGGTAAAAAAATGTGTAAATGACCAACTATAAGATAATACTTTCAATACAAGATGTTATCCTATCTACTATATGAAAATAACCCCTATATAATAGTATATAAAGAAGATATATAGGTTAATACACACATATATTGAATAATAATATCCCTTAAAAAGGTGTATATAACCTATCTATATACTAACTAGCATCAAATTACGCTTAACAAACGAAGTCAGGGGTAGAAAGTGTAATGACCAACTATAAAGTAATGTTATCCTATCTACTGTTTACATAAAACAAATCTAACACACTGAAATTAGTCAAAGTATTGGCTGATTATTATGAAAGGATCATAGATACGAACATAGCTGAGGTTAAGGACCTTAGTCTGATTTGTAAACAATTTGAGTCGAATATTAAGTATAGTACCATGGTTACCAACTTATCCAAGGAATTGACTCAGTACGACAAAGTGACTAAAGAAAGGAAAATTAAAAAATTCAATAGGGACGTCAATGATTATGGTAGGGGACACCCCTTTGAAATTCAAAAGTCTGTCAGGTTTAAAGACATGACATTGGGTAGAGATGGGGCTAGGACAAGAAAAAGACCCAGACCTATTCTCAAAAATAAAGAACACACATATACCAGTACCTCGGGTGATGAGTCTTCTCCCACTGACAGTGAGGGCATAACATCTGACAACTCACCAGTAAAAAAGAAAAGCAATGCACCCATCCCTTTAGGAGGATTAATAAACGCAGAGGTGGGCGGAAACATCCAAAAGGCCTAGACATAGAATCAATGGATGGATTAATCCAAGTACTATTGAAATAGATGATACTGGGTTTAAGAATGTTCTCAATCTTTCCAAAACTGTACTTACCTTGGAACAAGAAAAAATTTTAAATAAAGGCTTGGGATTTGTACCAGGTTTCTTCTGTGATCAATACCAAACAGTTACTGATGTTTTAGAATTCTGTCGTTGTCTTAATCTCAAAATATTTTTTTCCAATAACAATGATAGTTATTCTCAAAGATCGACTGAGTTTAGATTCCTTAAATCTACATTCCAACCCCCTGCAAATATCCATGTTACAGCCTTTCAACAGGCTGTACTTAGAGATTTACACTTTCCACCATATGGTTTTAATATACTAAAAGATAATATTCAGGAAACCGAAAGGAAGGCTCTTATGGAATTGAAACATAATAATAACATAGCTATTCTTAAGGCCGATAAGGGTGGAGCTGTAGTAGTTCTGGATATGGATTATTATATACAAGAGGGACTCCGACAATTGTCGGATTCGAAATGTTATATGAAGATGGACATTGATCCAACCTCTACATTTAAAAGAGAAATCGATACATTCTTGGAAAGTGCAGCTGATGAAGGAATTCTATCAGGAAATACAGCAAAACATTTGATGGTCAAAGATCCCAACAAACAGATATTATATTTACTTCCAAAAATACATAAGTCCCCTACTTCTCCACCTGGGAGACCCATTGTGTCCGGTCATGGTTCACTCACGGAACCATTATCAGTCTTTCTGACTGAATATTTAAAACCACTTCTGGTTAATGTCAGAGCTAGAATCAAAGACACAACCCAATTTTTACAAATCATAGCAGAGACGCAAATTGAACCAGATTGGCTACTTTGTACACTGGATGTCAAGTCGTTATACACTAGTATTCCCCATTGGGCAGGACTTCAAGCACTTCAGTTCTGGCTTGAGAAGACAAGTCTTTATCCACCGGGTTTCAACACTCTTCTTATTTGTATGTGTGAGCATGTCCTAAACAAAAATATATTTTACTTCCAAGGAGAATGTTGCTGGCAACTACAAGGCACGGCCATGGGAGCATCTTTTGCTCCGATTTATGCGGATCTTTTTATGGCCTACCTGGAAGAATATTTGATATATGATACATCTCACAACATCTATCTAGTTGAAATGGACATTTGGCGAAGATACCTGGATGATTGTTGGATGGTGTGGCGGGCAGATATTGAATATCTTAAGGAATTTGTGGACTATCTTAATAGCAATATTTGGGGCATTGAATTTATTGCTAATAGCAATCTTACATCTATAGAATTTCTGGATGTGAATGTTTATAGAAAGCCTGATAATACACTAGGCACTAAGATATATAGAAAATATCCAGAATATAATACATTGCTACATGTTTCCAGTATGCACCCCCGCCACACTGTCCGTAACATCCCAAAAATCACAGTTTCTTCGTGTCAAACGTATCAGTTCTTCTGTGGAAGACTATGAAGATGCTAGTTTGGATCTAACAAAAAGATTTTTTGATAGGGGTTACTGTGAATTTGATATTAGATCTGCCAAAAATTGCTCTGACAACCAATCCAGGACACAATTACTTGAATACAAGAATCATCAGAAAAAGAAAGGTGATGGTGTTTTGAGATTTGTTACTACGTATGGTAGAAATAACCAGATTATTAGAAATATTATGGAAAGAAATTGGAATATTCTGCTGGCTAATGATGTTCTTAGACAACATTTGGGTGAACGTTGTCAATTTTCCTATAGAAGGGGCAAAACATTAGGCTCCATTTTTTCACACTATAAACATCATGAAAGTGGAGGGGCTAAATACAAACAATTGACCATGACCAGAAAAGAAGTAGTGGGCACGGTTCCATGTGGACACTGCATGTCTTGTAGTCAAGTTAATAAAACCAAACAGTTTAGTAGTGCAAATACCAGCAAGGTATATGATTTAAGAATCTTTGGTAACTGTTCAAGTAGTTGGGTGATTTACCTTGCGACATGTCAATGTTCATCTTTTTATGTGGGCAAAACTTCCCGCTCACTTAGGATTAGGATTGGAGAACACAGAAGTAACATAAGGAACAAGAAGATTACTAATGCCCTTTATCAACATACACTTAAACATCCTACAGCAAAGTTCATGTTTACTATAATTGATCGAATAGTGGGTGACAGAAGTCATCAACAGGGGTGGGAAAATATACTCACACATAAAGAGAAGTATTGGATTATACATCTTGGAGCTTTATTTTCTCCAGGCCTTAATGGCCACCTATAATTATGTGTAATCTAGTGGGGGATTGTTGCTCCTCTTATACATTCTCTAAATAACTTAGGGATGCTGATTGTACATATAAATTGATGGTTTCTTTATATACACTATTGTTGTATATATTAACATGCACATTTATAAATATGCATATAAGCTTATATCATAATTTTTGTTTATTGTGAATATACTATGATATAATAGTTTTATTCCCATCTCTCACTACTTTTTGTTGTACACACCTAGAACACAGATATATTATCAAAAATATACATATATGTATATATGATATATATTTTTATACCATTGTCTCATGTAGGATTTGGATTATTGAGAATATTATCTCTGATTATGTAAAAAGTGTGTAGATCGTAGCTAAGGTCTTATTTAGACCACTATAAGAAGGAATCATTTGATTGGATATTCTATGATTAATTCACGCTATAAATAGCGTATTCATTTTGGTTGGCACCTATTTTTATGTATGTTCCACTGAAGAAGGATATTACCGAAACTGGTTTGGAACATTTAGTTGAATTATTTAGTGGATATTATTATGTCCTGCTGAAGTTTAATTAAAGCTTTTGGAACTGAATTGCTGGCCGTTGTGTTGTTTGGAAGTTTGGTTGGCCGTGCAAGCTTTGCGTGAGAGGTTTGGTGTTTTTCTTAAAAAAAGGACCAGACCTGACATCCAAAGAGTCCTTTACAACATTCTTTTTGCATGCAGGAGAAGGTACTACTGCAGAGACCAAAGGTTTTTCCATAGGTAAGACGAGGTAGAGATCTTAAAACTGGGTAACACAGCCTTGACAAGTTGACAAAAATAAGGTTGAGAATAAGTAGTTCTGAGATAAGTAGACCAGTGACAGCCCCCTATGGTCTATATTATCACAACGAAAGTGCATATGTGCGACTACGAAAGGTCAACACATAATGCACGAAAATGCATAAGAGCAAACGGCCACGTAAGCAAATTTTTCCCTAGGAAAAAACTTACATGGCTGTTCGCTAAAAACAAATAATTTAACATCATAAATAGGTGTGGGGGGCTTCACACCCCACCCCCCCTAACTAAATATACCAATTCCGAGATCGCTCTATATGGAAGGAAAAGGCAACTCCGGGAAGTGGCCAACCATATCCTTGCCCTATGACAAATTCATCGAATCGCTTAAATGCGATTCGATGAATTTGCGTCGCTCAAAACACATTCACGTAATTCACCTTTCATTGTGATAATGTAGACCCCCCCCCCCCCTCAGACAAGGAAAACTTTCACCAATTAGCAAATGTTTTATTGAAAAATACAACTTTTCCTAACAAAGAATTCATGTGTCCAAAATTATATCCAAAAGCACAGGACCCGAAGCCAAAGGTTAGGAACACAGATTTTAATAAATCACGATACACTAATAAATCGGATGTGGATTTATTAGTGTATCGTGATTTATTAAAATCTGTGTTCCTAACTTTTGGCTTCGGGTCCTGTGCTTTTGGATATAATTTTGGACTTGCTGTGTGAGCTGTTTGGTTTTGTTTAAACTATTTTCTTGAAAGAATTCACGTGTGCATATATATGACAACTCCCTTAGAAAAGTAATAGCAATCCCTAAAACATTCTGCTTCCTAGCTAAACTATAACATTCTATAGAAAAAAAAAATCAGCAGTTTTACTTATGGTTTTTCCACAGATGGGACTTGCGTGCCTAGCTCTTGAAGATCTCTAGCTGACGTGGCCCACTAAAGGAGTGCTCTCTTTGGCAGCTAAAAATCTCTGCAGACTTCTGCATTCCAGTTACCTTTTTAAAGAGCTGTGTTTGAGCCATTTGGAGTACAGGGAAGGCTCAGGCACCCACAACTGTGTGAAACTGCTGATCACAGGTGGTAGAACCCATATAGTTTTCGCTACTGCAAGAATGATGTGTCAGAACATCATGTATGATCAAAGCCACTATTTTGCACGGGTTGTTCTTTAAATTATTTTCCCTTGCACAGGTCACAGCGACCACAGCTACCTATCTACTGATGGTAAGACTGTCACTCACTCACTCTAGAGAGGGGAAACACAACTGAGTGTTGTCAATATAACTGTAATATGTCAGTACTAACAGCAGTTGCAATGGTCACTGATGTGAATGTTATCAAGTGTAAATAGTACTGAGAGAATGGCTGCAGTGGTCACTGTTGCGACTGTTACCAAGTGTAAACAGCACTGTGAGGAAGAGGTTATTCCAGGGGAAATCCCTCTAACCCCTAGGTGAGATGACCTCAGAGCTGATTTTATTAAGAAAGGTGGTGGGTGTAGGAAGCAATATCTAATCTGATTTTTCTTCTGAAATTCAGGTGAATTCTGTATTCATAATATTCAACTATGCGATATGAAACCCTTGGTAGATTCCTCAAATAGCATTTCAAAGTGGTATCATATAGAATGGAAGTCTTCAAATAAATCCCATATGCTAAAGGGAAGGTTCATGAAGAATATAAACCAAAGGACATCCTCTGTGACAATTCCAAAAACTGTAGGAGTTAAACCAGTAAAGGAGATGCGATGAAGAGATTACAAATTCTCCAAAAATATGTTGTGATGTGCAGTATGAAAAGCTGCTTTGATTGCTCATCACAAGAAGACTGAGAAATACTGTAAGCAGGACTGTCTCTGTTTTCTGACATGTCTTTAGAGGAATCACAGAGGTTGTGAAATGGAGAGGCAGATGCTAATTTACATGTAGCCATACTGTCTTATTTGCAAGTTTTCTAGGTATTTAATCAAGGAACACAAAAAATGTATAGTTCCATGGAGAACTTGTCATAACTCTATGCTTTCAATATTCCAAAGCAAAAACACCACTATGCCGCACCAAATGTTTCCACCAGAGAGCAAAGACTCCAAAAGACATTTATTCCTCTCAAAAAATAGTTTTGAAAACAGATAAAAAGATTTGAGGGGAAGAGAATTTCAAAGCAGTCACCTCCCCCTCCCCAGAATGTGGAATGTTCCTCCTCCTCCCATTAGCACTATAAGTAGAAAAAGAAAAATGGTTAGATTCAAACTAAATGCACACTAGAAAACCAGTTATATTTTGCCCTGTAGAAGAAAATGAACTTCCAATTAACACCATAATAGCTTTATTAATAAAGGTATATACTTAAAGGTGGCAAAATGGCAAAAGTAAAAATACAGTTAGAGAAATTATGCAACTATATAAAACATGTCTGTATGCATTTTCCAGAATAAACATTAAAAACAAAGAAGCAGAAGAACATGAAAAAACAAGAATACACAAGCAAATAACTTAATTTTTTCCACCAGCATCAGGATAAGTAAAATGTCAAAATGTATGGATGCCTTTACAGCATTCCTACATTGCATGCTTGTGGTAAATAAAAAGTTATGTACTCACCATAACATTCCATCTGTGTTGTCCATTTTCATTCTTCCTCAACTGATGGGTTCAGATCAGACATTCAGATCTGACTCGGCTGCTTCTTCCAGAGCATAGGATCCTAGGACTTTCAAGCTCTTCCCCTTAACCACAATGCCCCACCAACCTAATGTACCTGAGATTGAGTTTTCTGCCCTTAAATGTAAAAGGAAAGTGGTAGAACAGGTAAAAGGGAAGCTGGAGCTCAATTAAGGAATAGGGATTCCTATACCACCCTTACATCTCTCCACAAGTATTTAAAAAGAGGAGGTAGGTGGGAGGGGAATTGAGGAAGAATGAAAATGGACATCACAGATGGAATGTTATGGTGAGTACATATTTTTTAATATGATGTTGTCATTTTCACTCATTCCTCAACTGATGGGACAGACTCCCCAGCTACTAAAACCCTGGGAGGACCCTAAGGAAGGATATTCCAGAACACTGCTGAGCCAATAGCTGCTCTGTTTCTAGAGACCAGATCCAACTTGTAATGAGCAATAAACATGTAAGGATTAGCCCAGGTTGCAGCATCATAAATACCTTCTAAGGATGCTCTATACCAAAAAGCTGAAGAAACTGCGACAGATCTCATAGAATGGGCCCTAGGATGTTTTGGTAAACATAAAAACAAATTTTCATAGACAAAGGTTATATAATCAGTCGCCCATTTGCCCAGTGTATCTTTAGATACTGGAGTGCCTAATCTGGTAGGAGAGAAGGAAACAAACTGTGACATCCCTCCTCTGAGCCAGTGATCAAGGAGTCTCAATCTTCACCAAGGACACTGGTGAAGGATGTTCACTTGGAACAAAGATAGATACACACAGTATTTTCAGATGCAGTTATCTGCACCAAGCCCAATTTCCCTTAGAGCACACAGGGAACACACTCCTGTCCTGGGTCTGGGTTTCCCTCTCTCTCACTAGGTCCCAAATAAGACTCCTCACTGACCACAGCCATAGAGTTGAGTCCTCAGCTGAGTGTTCCAAGCCATGTCTTCCACCACCCTCTATGTGAAACCAATGCTCTGTGCCCATGCTCCAACTACCTGACACACACACACACACACACACACACACACACACAAACCTGGAAATGAAAGGCACAGTTTTCCTAGCTATTCACCCTATGCTCAAGCTATAAGGTAGGTACTGCCATCAGAACACTCCAAAGCCAGCTAATCTAAGGCTCTTACAAAGGTACCCAATTAAACGGAGAAAAATTAATACTAATACAAATAATAGTGCTTGACCAATGCAGCAAGGCTTTCTGGAGCACCCAGAGTGTCACCAAATAAATATAACTACTCTCAAATGTTAAAATATTCTCTAAAAGACCAGCTACAATGAAAAGTTGAAATACACTTAATAATAAATAATAAAAGAACACGAAAATACTAAATATCTATTTAAAATAAACACCAGAGTTTTTCAGTCACAGGAAATATTAAAAATAACACAGGTGGACAGATTTACACAGATACAGAACAACCGTACTTAACTAACCTTGCTATATTTTCCTGACTAATCTAAAGAATCACTACTCCCTGGTTACTTACTAAAGCAAGGCAAGATGATGCGAGTGAGTGGTCTTCCTTCTTTGTAAGGTTTCAAAAACAGACTGCTCTGAGACTTCTGTCTCATCTAGTATTAAAACATCATTCCAGTGCTGGATTACAGAATGGCTTCACATACATCTGGTCATCTGATTCTAGTTCCCACACTACCTCCTTTACTGGAAAATGAACCAGAGTCTAGCACATATATGTTACCATACATAGAGCTTTGCTAAGATGTGTTATAGCATCTGGAAGCTATAGAACCATTTCAAAATGTCCACCCTTCCAGGGTAGCAATTAGTTCTCCCCTAAGCACAATACAGTAGGATTCCTAGTCCTGGTTTTCAAAGACATTCTGTCTCTGGCTGCAATCAGAACTGTAAGATACAATCTTTATGCCCTAAACAAGGTAATTTAATTTCAGACTATTTTTCAAAGTTAGTTGGGCTGAGATTAACTTCTTCTCTTCCGATATCCTCTGTTACAATATATTCATTTCAATGGTTACAAGACTGTCTGACATACAGGTGTATTTCTTTTCTGTCCAGCAAGAAAAGACCCACTGTTGGTACATTTTTATCACAAGCAGCTTTACAAATACAGTTTCAACACATGCATCTGTACAAATCAGTTTGATATACAAATAACATACAATTCTTTACAAAACTCCAGCTAGCTACACTGGCATATGTTACATATTCACTGTCCTACTTCTCCTGGCATGGCTGGCAATACCTCACATCATCACACAATAACTGGTCAGATTTCCTAAAGCCTTTGGTTCTATGGAGGTAAAAATTAAGTTGTTTATGCACATCCAACAGATGTGACATGTACCTTCCTTTGTTTGAGAAACTTGTAAAGCAGAATGGGAGATTAATGACCTGGTTAATATTTGACTCAGAAGCTACTTTACGTGAAAAAGACAGGTTAGCTTGCAATGAAACCTTGTCCTTGTGAAAAGATAAAAATTTTAGGTCAGTTTTGGTTGAAGGTTCAAAGGGTGATTGAGTTAAAGCCTGAAGCATTATGTTTAAATCCCAAAGTGGGGTAGGGTCGTTCAATGGAGGCCTGAGCAGAAAGGCTCCTTTGAGAATGGCCTTGCAAAGTTTAGAAGAGTTATTTTCACCCAGGTGAAAATTAGAAATAGCAGATAATGGAACTTTAATTCTTGAGAAACTAGCCCATTCATTGAAAACTGAAGCTAAGAATTCAAAGAGAGTTGGGTTAGGTGCTGAAAAGGATCAAAGTCTTTGCTGAGGGCGCAAAAGACAAATTTTTTCCATTTACTCTTGTAGCTCTTTCTAGTAGAAGCCTTATGGGAAAATAACAAAATGTGACAGATGGGAGAGGAGAGGCTGGGCTGTCTAGCAATTAGTGGAACTGGAGAAACCATGCGGTCAAATTGAGGCTTGATATGTCCAGATGAGTCATGTCTGTCGGGTGAGACAGGAGGTCTGGAGTTGGATCCAGAACCTAGAGTGGATGTAGAAGATGATGCCAGAGGAACGGGAACCAAATATGAGGAGGCCAAAAGGGTGTAATAAGAATAACTGTGCTTTTCAACCAAACTGCTTTCCTAAGAAACTTTGGAATTAGTGGCAAGGGTGGAAAGGCATAAAGGAGAGCAGATGGCCAAGTGTAAACCAGAGCATCTCTTAGTGACTCCCCTGGTGGAGGGATCAAGGCAAAGAACCTCTGGTAATTGTTTTTGAGAGGAGAAGTGAAAGGATCGCAGCATGGTTGGCCCCATTGAAAGAAAGTTTTTCTGCCATGTTGACATTGAGACACCACTCATGAGGCATCAGAAAGAACGTGGTTAATTTATCCACAATCACACAGGATTTCCCTGGGATAAGCACTGGAATTAGAAAGTGATTGGAAGAGATCGCCCATTGTCATTCTCCTATAGCTTCTCAACAAAGAGTGTAAGATTTAGTTCCCACCTGTTTGTTGATGTACCAGACTACTGACATGTTTTTTGTCTGTAACGTAATTGTCCTGGACGAGTGAATGTCTTGAAATACATGCAATGCTAAGAGGACAGCTCTTGTCTCCAGGACATTGATATGTGTGTGGGCCTCTATAGATGACATTGTACCTTGGACCAAACTTCCCAAGTATTGCCCCTCACCCAAGCTGGGAGATGTCTGTGGTTACTATGGCCTTGGGGAGGGAAAGAACAAATGGATGGCCTTCACAGAGCTACTTTGAATGAATCCACCATAAAAGGTATCTTTTACACACTTGAATTGTCTTGACTGGCATGAATAACAGATGGTGTAGAATGGACCATTGCGTCGACAGAGTCCATTGAAGAATTTTCCTATGGAATCTGGCCAGTGGAACAAGGCTGACAACGGCTGCCATGGAATTCAAAGCCTGAAGTATCAGTCTGGCTGGAAGGGATGAATTCTGGATCACTTTCTTGACTTGGGAGTTCAGAGAAGAGAAGCTATCCAATTGCTTGTATCAAAATGAACACCTATGAACTCCAGATTCTGTGTTGGGGTGAGTTGAGACTCTTTGTAATTGACTGTTATTCCTAGATGGGAGCACAGCTGAAGTAAGTAGTCCCTTGCTTGTATCAGTTGATGCCTGATTGAAGCAGTCAGGAGCTTATCGTCTAGCTATATAAACACCCAGAATCTCAGCAGACTCAAGTGAGTTGCTGCAACTGCGATGCATTTGGTAAGACCAAATGGCAGTGCTCTGAACTGATAATGACTGGCTCCCAGCTGGAAGCATAGGTATCTCCTGGAGCTTTTGTTCATTTTGATGTGATAGTATATGTCCTGAGGCTCTATCAAGCACATCCAATCATCCTTCTCAGAAGGGGCAAAATGGACTGAACTATAACCAGCTGAAATTTTGCATATTGCATGAACTGGTTTAATTTGCTGAGATCCAAAACTGGTCTCAATTCCCCTATCTTTTTTGGCACCAACAAGAATCTTGAGTAAGTTCCAGACCCTCTCTGATCTGGGGGGAACCTCTTAGATGGCTCTTCTGTCTAGCAGCTTTATTTACTTCTAGAGATGCTGCTTCCTTCTGACTAGGTATAACATTGGGAATTTTTTTCTGAACTGTTGGAGGAGGTTGGGAAAGTGGCATTATATAACTTCTGGATATAATCCACTTCACTCATTAATCTTTTGTGATAGTTAGCCAGCCTCTCTTGTGCAGAGATAGACGACCCCCCCCCCTCTCTAGTGGCACAGTTGGGCCTCCTTTCAGAAGCACTGTCAGGACCTATCTGAGAAAGAATCTCTAAATCCCTGGTTTTGCAAATCACTTCTTCCATGAGGGTGGTGTCTTCCATTCGAATTTCTCCATCTGCCCCTGGGGGAACTATCTCATCGTGACTCCTGGAAAGGACCCTAGGACTTTTTAAACCACATCTTTCTACCACCTCATTGTTTCCTAAAGAAGGGTCTTTGAGGGGTAGAAAAACATACACCCATGGCAGACAGGGACTTTCCTTCATGTTTGCACCTGGAGAGTTTGTCCTTAACCTTGGGGCCAAAAAAATGATCTGTCAAAGGGCGCATTAATGAATACAGATTTAAATGGTTCTACAAAGTCAAATAAGTGCATCCAGGCATGTCTGTGAGGTACATTCCACAGCATGGGAGATCAACCTCTTGGAAAATTAGAGACAGACTGGATGATGGCCAGCTGTAAGGAAATTCTGTTCCCATCCTCGGAAGAAGTGGACGCCAAAAGAGATTTGGTAAGCTCCTTAATCAAATATTGCAGTCTTGTAAAATGAACCAAATAATTCACCGACCTAAGTGCAACAATCGCTGAAGCATAGACATGCTTCCCATATCTGTCCATCACCCTTGACTCCCTGTTAGGGGGATGGGCAGAGGAACTCTGCAATGCTTGTTCTTTTCCTCTAGCTGTAAAAACAACCATGGCATCAACAGGGGTTCCTTTACTCCATTGTGCATGATCTTTAGGAGGGGCAAGAATCTTATCTGATCTCTTAGGATTTGGCTCAACCATGTCCTGCTCCTTCCACGCCCACTAAGAGACAAGGTCTTATAAGCTTATTGACCTGGTAGGTCACCGAAGAAGTAGATGGGCCAGACCCAAAAGCCTCCTGAAATACCGATTCCTCTTGAGAGGGGGTATCAGAAGACCTCTTTGTTTCTAGAGCTCCATAATGTCTCTAAAGGAGACATCATCAGGTGGTGATCTGGGGACCCCTCCCCCTCATCAAAATCAGTGTCCTCAGTGAGAGATTCCTGCACAAAATTTAAGTGCCTCCATTTGCACATTCTCTTATGAGGGACTTCTTCAGTGGGGTATTCTTTGGAAGTATCAGAAGAGATAACAATGCCCTGATGGACTGGCTGAAGGCTCACTCAGGCTGGCTGTCCCTGTGGAAGAGATGATTGAGGCTCAGGATACAGAACAGAATGAAATAGAGTTGTCTGATCCAATGGCGGCAGGGATGTCTGTTCCCCAGGCATAGAGAAGACCCTCTCCAACACCTGAAAAGTGGAATGCCTAGGAGACATAGAAGTCAACGGATCCAAAAATGGACTCTCAGACTGTCAGCCCCTGCAGTCCCATCAGCACTCCACTCAAGCAGGGAGTCAGACCCAAGCTGTCGTGCGCTGAGGTTCTGAGGAGCTAAGACAGCTCCAAAAGCTTTGGGGTTGAATCCAAAGCCCCAGACCCTGCACCAGTGCTTCAGCTCCAAGACTCTTCTGGCACTAAGATGCTTGATGCTGAATGACTCAGAGGAACCATCAGAGTCAAAGAAACAATATTCTTTGGATCCAAAGAAGACATCCCCAAGGATTTTGGATCCAAAGACTCCAAAACAGAAGAAAGGAAGAAGAAATCAAAGGAGAAGTGGTCCATGGTCAGCTCTAAGGCCCAGAGGGGGTAGGAGCTGAAAGAATCCCATCTGTATCTATGCTCTGAGGAGCTTCTTAATCATCTTGTCCACATCTTGCTTTAAGGCTTCTGGAGGACCAAAGACAGGAGGTAGTGGAAGAGGGTCTAGAATGCCCTTGAGGTGACTCCTCAAGAAATGGAGAGGGGAGCCTGGATGGAATAGGCTCTGATGGCAATGGAAGACTACAGATCCAGGAAGATTTTGCAGTGTGAGAAGTGAAATTCGATAATGACGGATCCCACATTTTTAAGACCCTGGCAGTTGGCTTTGTGGAATAAGCAGAAGTTGAAGTTGAAGGATGGTCAGGAGATCTTTTTCAAGTCTCCCTGGCCTTGGATTGGGAATTACCTTTAGGTTTATCAGGCTTCTTAGAGGTTTGAGGCCCAGCCACCGAGGAAGAGGATTTACAGGGTAACAGACACCTTAAAACCAATTTATTTTTATGATCAATCAGAGCCTGAGAATTGAAACTAGCACAGATATTGCAGTCACTATCCAAGTGAGCCAGGCCTAAACAATAAGCACATTCATTTGGAATCTGATGCCCACAGGAAACACACTTGTTAAAACCTGAAGGTTTTTCCTGACATATTGCTAACGAGAAAACAAAACTACGAAAAACGGTAGAAAAAAAGTACCATTAAAAACTGGTACCAAACCAGCGAACAAGCAAACTTTTTTTTTAAAGAAGAAGAGAGAGAGGAAGGGAAATAAGAAAAACTACCAACAATACCAGAAAAGGGTACTCGACGAGAACAAAGGAATACCAAAAAAGGTAAGCTAGAACTTACCTAAAAAAAAAAATAGTACTTAATATATTATGGGAAGTAGGAAGGAGACAGGTAAAATATGAAAATAATACTCATAAAAAAGCCAACAAGGAAAAACATTGATAACTATACTACAAGACTCAAGAGTTTGCAATCCACATCTGAACTTACTGGTGGCAAACGGGCTCTAAGTATGCTAGGTTGGTGGGACATTTTGGGTAAAGGGAGGAGCTCAAGAGTTCTGAAATCCTACAGTCTGGAAGAAGCAGCTGAGTCTGAGTCTCAGATCTGAGCCCATCTGTTGAGGAACGAATGAAAATGACATCAGATCAAGCAGTTGTTCTAAGGCACTGGTAAATGCCACAGTACATACACCTAGCAAAAAAAAAAAAAGAAAACAAATATAGGGCCACAGACATTTCCAGTCCTTTATTTTCTTGCACAGAGTAAACTTATACATAATACAATTAAGCTGAAAACTGAATTATACTACAATAAAATCTTTGCATTCCTTCTTGTGTATAACATGAAAAATTATATTACTATAAAAATAAAGAGTATCTAAGCTTCTGTAGACAAATACAATTATTATTACTCATCTTGAAATAAATTACCATTAATTAAGACAACAGCCAATATTCTACACATATTCTTAGTTTCTCTTTTTATAATGCAGAACTATCACATCTTGTATATAGTAACACAGAAAGCTTATGTGACAATAAGCAAGAAAGAAAAAAATGTAACTTATTATAACATTAGTAAAAGTAATTCTAGTATCTCACAGAAGTTATTGTATAAACATAAATATTTGCAAATCTTCAACTTGGGATGGAGAGCTTTATTGTAACACTGACCTCCTCATTGTTATGGTAAGCACTTTACTTATCTTTTTATTTCACAGAGGATCAATGAAAAAGAAAATCTTAACATTTGTGTAGATTCCCAAACAGTATAAGATTTCCCGCTGGAAAGTGGAAATTGGCAACTTAATTATCCAACAGAGTAGTACTACATGTCCTGTATAACACAAACTATGGCTTTATAATTATATGTGCCAGTAAGTCAACATAAACAGCAAGATATTCTACCTACATACGTCATTCATAAAAGAAAGTGAACCTTCATATATAAAATATGAGAACACATGACACAAATAAAATGGTTTAGTCTGAAGGTCATTCATTTACAATAACATCTACATTATATCCTCCAATAAAAATGAATTAGACTCCTAGTTTGGTAAATAAGAAATTATAAATTATGATGGCCTTGTAAGTTAAGCACAATGTGTAAGCATCTTCCATATCTAAAAAAAAAATAATTTCCTAAACAGAATGCAAGCAGCTAACCTGATTGTTAACTCAATATTAATCGAAAGTAGAAGTAACTAGAGAAGCATGTTTTATTCAACATTAGAACATTCATGGTACAACAGGATAAGACATTGACTATGCCTCAGATGACCCAAATTTGAATAGCAGCTGCGACAACTGTAGGAGATGATAAGAGAGGATGGCAGTGAGCAGCCACTAGCAGCTCACTCTCCCTGTGTGGAGACAGGTGGCTCTGGTTAGCCACAGGGTGACAGCTAGCAGGAACACCAGGTGTTATGTGATTTAGTTTGAGCCTTAGGAATCTATGCTGCATAGCGCATCTCCCACTGGCAGCCAAGGGGAACTTGGTGTGTGGAAACACACTTCCCCTCAGGAAACAACAAGAGTGTTGCTTAGCAGACATGCCAATGGGGGAAGGGAATGATCCAAGCAGAGAGGGTAGGCAGGACCAGCAAGCTGACCCTCTCCCTACTACTTGATTCTCAGTGGGGAAACAGAGAGCCAGTGGGGATTCCTGGACAACAATAAATGGGTCATAAGGCTCTTGCCTTGTGCACTGATATGCCCTGCTCCCAACTTTGTGTAGCTTTGGCAATTCAGATAACCAAGATGTTCCAAGGGCATATACACTTATTTCAGAAGACTTATCCCTTTCCTGTAATGCAGTATAAGATCTAAATGTGTTCAAGTACAGTCATATTAAAAAGGCCTGCTTTGCTCTATAGATAAAAACAAAACGTACATTCATGAAAAATTAAGTCATAAGTTGTGAACAAAATAGTTTCACCAGTTTCTAATCAGTATATGCATACTTTGTAGTATAGTTATCCTGTAAATTCTTGATGAATAATATGCATCAGTAAAACATCACCCTGCAAAATATGCCAAGGAACAGATATTTTAAACTATTAAAATATTCAGTAAAAACAAAATGAAAACTCCAGCAAAGCTAGAACCTTCATTGAGTGACCCCCCCAAACCACATGGGATATATGCAGATGACCCTTATGAGCATCAGGTGTTTCAGCTAATTGGCGATTCTGAATGCATATCCACAGCTAGTGGGGTTTGGCTTTATTGGCCTGAAATTGTCCATAAAAACAATGTAACAAGTCATGGACATTCAGAATCGCCAATTAGCTGAAACACCTGATGTTCATAAGGGTCATTTGCATATATCCCATGTGCCTCTGATACAAGAGGTTTGGGAGGTCACTCAGTGGAGGTTCTGGCTTTGCTGTAGTTTTCATTTCGTTTTTACTGATTGTTTTTTAGTGACCTTCTCACTTATTGTTTTAGTTTGTTGTTTGGGATATTTTTGCAGTGACCCTAATGATAAAGGACATCAGCTGGGTATAACAGCCCTGTGTTTCTTATGCTTAGTCAAACACTCTGCTTGTGCTGTGCTGACGAGATCATAACAAGGCCAAAATATGCATATCCACAGCAGGGATTTGGTTTTATTCACCTGAAATTGTCCATTAAAACAATGAAACAAGTCATGGGCATTCAGAATTGCCAATTAGCTGAAACACCTGATGTTCATAAGGGTCATTTGCATATATCCCATGTGCCTCTGAGACAAGAGGTTTGGGAGGTCACTCAGTGGAGGTTCTAGCTTTGCTGGAGTTTTCATTTTGTTTTTACAAACTATTAAAATATGAAAGGTCGATACTTTAATGAAGTTAAAAAATCTGTAGTAATGTTCACCTTTAATTAAAAGAGGCTGAAAAACAGCAACAATGTAACAAAATGACAGACTAATAAAGAAACCCAAACTTAAAAGACCCCATACAATTATTTGCAACAGCCAGCAAGAAATTATTTATAATTAAGATTATTAAAATTAGCATTCTCAAGGCATACAGACAACACATTCAACAAAACATTTTCACAACTGAAACTTTGCTTTGCAAATTCAAACCTATTATTCCCAATGGCAAGACAGTCTACAGCTAGAAATATCTTAATTTCCAAAATTGAATATGCACTGCCTTTATTACAATTCACTCTAGCACCAAGACATGAAAATAAACAAAGCCTGTCATTTTGTGATTCTAGCCATCATGCATACCCCATTAAGATTTCTTAAAAATGTTCATGCGCTAACAGTTACTAACCGAGTTGTTGGGTCTACAACATATGATTGAGTTTCAAAAGATCAAGTCTTGGAACACTGATCTGGCTTCTCCTCCAGAAGTCAGCATTTTTGGGGGTTGGGGGTTTGCCTTTTTCTCAATGTGCAGCAATCTCAGAGTTGTGTTGCTGGCTTTCAAAGAAGAAGCTGGTTCAATGTTCTGAGACAAGATCTTCTGAAACTTGTTCATATGATCTTTCAATCATATGACATTGATCCAAGTTACTATGGTACTCATTACTCACTTGTTCAAAATTATCATCCTGGGTCAATGCCCCCATTAAAGTCAGCCTTACAGATAACAGAAGTATCATACTCACTGAGATGTAGTCAGGATAGTAGCATTACTTTGATTAGATTATGTCTTGGCACTAGCATAGGGAAAAGGGCCTCGGGCCAGCAACATGAAATCAACTATCTGGAAAGCTACTTTCCCAAATAACATTGGATGGTTTCAAGGCTAATCTAAAGGAACATTTACTAGAACAGTCTGTGTGAGACTGCTTTATTGCAATGGATAAGTTGTTGTAGGCTTGTACACTTACTGTAACTGAAATATTCACAAGGATTGCATATAGGTATCACTCTGCTAATAGAGATTCACCATTTCCACCTTGCTTGAAATTTTGTAAATACTGTTGTTTCTTGCTACTTCTTTTCTACATGCATCTAATTTTGATATGTATTTTTGTTACTGCATGATGCATTTTCATTTTTGTCATCGATTTATTTTTTTTATTGTATTATTTACTTTGCTCCATTGAAGCCCAATTTATGGCTGAAAAGAGTCAGTTGACCAGTCCACTTGCCTGGTTACGAAATTTCAAATAAATAAGATCCAGAAAGTGTTATTTCTCATAATTATTATATGTAAAAATATATAAAATTAAATTGCACTTAAATAAATTTAAGCGGTAAAACAATGTTATTGCCCTAATTAAGAAAATGATAATGTAGGCCTTATTGATTTTTAATCCCCACCAGAGACTGAGAATGAAAAAAAACATTCCTACAAAAAGACTAGCACTAATTAACTAAATACTCCAAAAGACAAAACTGAAAATATTAAAACATACCTGCAGTTTTTTACTAAAACAATTTTGTCATTTAATGTGGACTTTGTCAACGTAAAATATAATAGGAGCAAAACACAGTATTATAGCAAAAAGAAGCCCTTGTCACATGACTAAAACCAGTCAATAACATGAATACATTAAAATTGCAAATAAATTAGATGGGATCCAAAGGTCTATCATAGGTCAGCCCTTTTTGCTTCTCCTTGACACATCTCTGTCACCATGCAGAATTCAATGTGTATTATTAGCGTAAACGTGTTCAAAACCAATTACTTTACCACAGAGCTGCATTTGTTTACTAGAAATAGTCCTTGCTCATGTCAGTATAAACTTCTTTCCATGCACAGTACATTCAGTTGCCTTTCAAACATTTTACTTAACTGCAATTCATTTGTTTTAATCAGTTTAGAAATACATACAAGAAATTCATTAAAGAGACAGACATACAATAAATACTCCCAGAAAATAACATACTCTTCATTGTCTAACACATGACATTCACTTTCTTACCCAAGAAAGTGTCAAAATCATTATCTCTTCAATCATCTTCAACAATGTTATTCACAAAAAAATTAATTTCGTAAACTTACTCATCACATACCAATATTTTGAGTTTGGAGAAAAAAAATCAGAAGTCTTTGTTTGGGACACTTCACACTATTTTATTTAGCTTGCAGCTAATGTACAAAGCAGAGACTCAGCTTTACAGCTATTGGCTGAAACAATGGGTCTAAATTACAGAAAAAGGTCACCACTTTGAATGTTTGGCATTCTGAACAGTGCCCCATCCTGGAGGCTCCACCTGAAAAAAGTAAGTATTATTTCAAGAGAAATTGACTTATTGACTTCCGTGTAATGCCTAGTTGAGTGGTAATGGAATTATGCTCTCTCTCTCTCTCCCTCTACCTCCTGAGATAGCAGTAAAATACTGAAAAAGTCAGTTTTAGTGCATAAAGGGGTAATCTATGTTGTAAGGGCATCACAACTAGTCTGGATGGCAAAGAAAAGGGGAAAGAAAGTAATAAATAATAAATATAAAATATATTAATTCCTCATTTGGTTCCTTGCACATTACAGAAGCTGAAGTCTGTGGCCTAAAAGTAAGCCAAAGCAACAGTTCAGAAATGTCAGCTCTGCAAAAGAAATTTGATAAAATGCACTTATAAGTGCTTAACATCAGTGAGACATTTCACATAGTGATTTTATGTATGGATGCGCATTAACATAAATGAGACATTAGCTGAGTACATTAAAACCAATGATAAAAGGATGGAATTAGAGGAAGCCACACTCTCCACTTATCTGGGGGAAATTTCAGCACTGCAGAAAGCTGATAATGACCACACCATGAGGCAGGATGAAATGGAAGCAGCACAAGAGAAAATGAGAGAAAATTTGTTAGAAACAGAAGACAGAGAAAGAAGGAGAAAACCTACACTTTACAAGCATACCTGAATTAGAGGAAGGCAAGGCTGGTACAGTTGTGTAAGTTAACTTACCATAACAGTAGATGTTCAAACTGATTACTGTTGTAGACATAACTATATAGGATGTATCCAGCCAAAGGCTGGACTTCCAGCCAGTCTATAAAAAACTTTGGGCACCTTCCCTCTGTGGCATACATATGCC